>NC_044549.1:12046139-12393222 GCF_007565055.1 Rhinopithecus roxellana | reverse complement strand
TCCTTCCTTCCTTCCTTCCTTCCTTCCTTCCTTCCTTCCTTTCTCTCTCTCTCTCTCTCTCTCTCTCTTTCTTTCTTTCTTTCTTTCTTGCTTGCTTGCTTGCTTGCTTGCTTGCTTTCTTCTTTTTCTGTTTCTTTCTTTCTATACTTTTGGTATTGGTTGCCCTTTCAAACAATGAATACAGATGTTAATGAAAATATCATTTCAATCTAGGAATTATGAATATGCTGGATGAGCCTAGATCTTCTAGTCTTTCCACAGTGATCATTTGTAGTCATGGTGGAATTATCTGACCTTGGTAAGCTTACTCAAATATGAAGATGAAATCTCTAACTTTGGCTAGTTACCACTCTGCTTTTTCTATCCACAGGCTATGTCATTAACTCTCTTCAGTTTCTTTTTCCCCCAAATGCATGGTGAAAATTCGAAGTTGATATCAACCATACAGGCACATTCTGGGGAAAGTGGTAGAAGGATGTCAGTCCATGACCTCAGTCTTTTTCAGGCTCATTACAAAGACATTGGGAGGAGGTGTTAAGGTGTTCGTGGGCCCTTTTATAAAGACTTGTGTGGAAATATTAGTAGCCTGGGTTCCAGTTAGTAGTAGTTCCTGTAATATTGTTTCAATATAATACTCTATTAAATAAAAACATTTCTCAGATATCTCTAAATCTGTCCATCCTTCTGTAATCATTTATTAAGCTTTACAATATTTGTCCCAGAACTTTGCTAGGCTACAAGCTAAGTAGACAGGAAAAAATATGTATGGCTTTTGATGTCAAGGAGCTAAGAGGTTTGGAGAAGATGATAATGAAAACAAGAACCCTCAAGCCTGTAATCCCAGCACTTTGGGAGGCCGAGACGGGCGGATCACGAGGTCAGGAGATCGAGACCATCCTGGCTAACATGGTGAAACCCCGTCTCTACTAAAAAAACACAAAAGCTAGCCGGGCGAGGTGGCTGGCGCCTGTAGTCCCAGCTACTCGGGAGGCTGAGGCAGGAGAATGGCGTAAACCCGGGAGGCGGAGCTTGCAGTGAGCTGAGATCCGGCCACTGCACTCCAGCCTGGGCGACAGAGCGAGACTCCGTCTCAAAAAAAAAAAAAAAAAAAAAAAAAAAAAAAAAAAAAAAAAAGAAAAAGAAAAAAAAAAAGAAAAGAAAACAAGAACCATAGGGAAAATAGGTGCTCAAGATAATAGAGGATATAGCAAGAGAAGAAGTTGAATGCTAATCTGGAGTGGAGAAAACTAAGAGAGGTTTTTAGGAAAGAGGTATTACTCAAGCTGAGTTTAAAAGAATGAATAAAATTGATCAGGGGCTTTAACTTTACAAGCAAGTTAAGTGTAAGAGCTGGGGGTAGAGTATAAAATAAAGTTGGAGAGGAGGGCGGGGGCCAGTTTTCTCCATCTTGCTAAGGAGCAAGGACTTGATCCCACACAGGTAGTGGGGAACCACTGAAGGATGTAAACAAGAGAAAACCTGGACCACCCTTGAGATTTAAAAGAAGACTTCAACAATTTTTATGGAGGACAGATTGCACTTGGATAGAGTTGGATGTAGAGATAGCAAAGGAGAGACAATGAAATCTTAAACTTGAGACATAGTAATGAGAAAAGGAGAGAAGGGGATGAATAAGAGACCTATCAATGTACACACTAACTTGATGTACTCATAAGGGAAAGGAGGGATTGAGGAAGCTTCTCAGGTTTCCCGTTTAGTTTGGTTTCTTGGGAGTATAATGGAACTATTAAACCGAAAGAGGGAAGCTTAGAAGAGGAGAATAGGGCAATGCATCATAGTAATGAAATAACATTTTTACACGTTGAGTTTCAAATGCCTACGGGCATTCAGTTAGAGATGTCCATTAAGCTGGTCGCAGGGCTGCCATGAATTGTTTTTGACGTTGTCCGCCATCCTAGGGTGCCATTCTCATGATCTGCAATGTGAATGTTGCTCCCTAGTTTGTGCAGAGCATTGTTTGTGCAGAGTATTGTTATAAGTGGTGGCCATGTCATTGGTCTAAAATAGAAGGAAAGGATATGAACCAGGAACAAACATTTCATTTAATCTTTAACAAAGTTTTGAGTGTGTGTGATGTGCCAGGCACTTTTCTAGGCACTAGGGATACAGCGGTGAGCAAATCAAAATCCTTGATCTCATTGGACTTGCATTCTAGTGGAGAAAATACTTATTTGCTCATTTTACTTTCTTGTTATTTATGTGCTCATTTTATTTGCTTATTTTCTGTCTTCTCCATTAGAATATAAGTGCAATGAGAGAATTTAATGGCAGATAGTAGTATAGGCTATTATTAATACATCTATAATTAATAAATAAGTAGTCAGGTGGAGAACTATTCCAAGTAACTTAACAGGGAGTCCCTGAAGAAATAGCTGGTTCTAGATTTTAGACAGGAATACAAGAAGATAACCTTATAATATCTTCTTATTTGAGAAAGCAAGCAAGTTACCAAAGACTACAATGTTGTGTATGTCCAAAGGACCCAGGAGCCAACTTGAAGAAACTCGTTATCAACTCAGATTCAGACAAGAGAAGAGCCGTGACAACTATTAGGGAAGCAGAACGTTTATGATAAGAATTGAATTTACATGAGTGTGGAAAAGCTAGGAAGGAAGCCAGAAGATCACATCATTAATGTTTTCAGCTTGAAGCTTGAAGTGGCTTGAAAGGCAAGAATTTGAGAAGAGTGTGAGAAGCTTTTAGTCTTCCTCCCACAGGCAAAATGGCAGCTCATGGAGAGGTCTGTGAAGCCACTGAATATCTGCTTCCACTTCCAACTTCCAAATTTTGCCTAAGTTACATCTAACTCAAAGTCACATAGGGAAGGTAATTCTGGGAATTGTAGTTTTCAGCCATAGAAGATGTGTCAGGAAATTCTCAAGTAAACGCAGGACCCCACTCTCCAAATATAGACAACTTGAATATCAATGATGATATTGACAAATACATCATACAATCAAATCCACGAGTTAATAATGATCTTAGAATAATGATCTGATAACTGGAACAATGATCTTAAGTTAGGCTGACTGCAAGAAAAAACAGCCTAAAGTATTCTTTTCCCTATATTCATATTCATTTTGCTATGTTGGCAGCTCCTTCCATAAAGAGGTATTTTTCCCCATCTCTTGAACCGGAACTAGCCTTATAACTTGCTTTGATGAATAGAAGGCAGCAGAAAAAACAATATACCAGTTCTGAATATAGTCCTCAAGAAGCCTTGTGTGCTTTCTGCTTACTCTCTTATACAATTTTGCTTTCTCATTTTTGCAACACTGCCACCACCGTGTGACAAAGTTCAGGCTAGCTTCTTGGCCAATAATAGATTACACGAACAGAATTAAGTCATCTCAGCTGAGGCCTAGACCAGCCAGCTATCACCTGACCAACAAAGCTCAGCCCAAAGAAGTCAAACTACCCAGCTTATTTTTAATGCCTATTAAAAAAATTTTATTGAATTAGACACACAATAAACTATACATATTTAACATGTACAATCTGCTAAGTTTTGATGTATGTGTGCATGCATGAGACCACGAACATGATGAACATAGGTATCCATCATCCACAAAAGTTTTCTGAAGCCCCTTGGTAATCCTTCCTGCTTGTCCCTACTGTTCCTCAACCCCAGGAGACCACTTCCATGCTGTTACCACACATTAGTTTTCATATTCTAAATTTTGTATGTATGAATAAAATAGTATGTGCTCTTCTTCTGGCTTTTACTCAGAATAATTATATTGAGATTCAACCATATAGGAGTGCTTATCAATAGTTCATTCCATTTTAGAACAAATTTACCTATTGATGGAATTTGGTTGTTTCCAGAGTTTGGCTTTTACAAATAAAACTGCAATCAGCATTCATGTGCAAGTGTTTGTGTGTATATATGCTTTTATTTCATTTGGGTGGAATGTGGAATGTTTGGATCATAGAGTAGGTGTATGACAAACTTTTAAAGAAACTGAACTGCCTAAACTGGCAAAGTGCTTGTACTATTGCATATTCCCACTATTATTATTCCCACCAGTATTAAGAACATTCCAGTTCATCCACATTCTCTCCTACATTAGATATAATCAGTTTTAAATTTTATTTTAAATATAGCCATTGTAATAGATGTGGAGTTGTATCTCAATGATTCTGGTTTGTGTTTCCCTGATAACCAATGATACTGACCGTCTTTTCATATGCTTATTTTCCATGTGCTATTTTCTTTGATGAAGTATCTGGTCAAATCATTTGCCAGTTTTTATTGAGCTGTTAATTTTCTTACTATTGAGTTTCTTCAGACTGTCTGAATACAAATTTTTTATTATATATATAATTGGCAATGTGTTATGCTTGTTTGTGGTTTAGAGATTATAGAAATATCAGTTTTTGTGTATTATTCCTCTATTCCGTAGACTTGCTAAGTTAATTTATGTGTTCATAAATTTTTTGAAGATTTTATTGGATTTTATTAATAAATAGATTATCTACTCAACTGCTAATAAAGAGAATTTTACTTCTTTCTTTTCAAACCAGGTGCCTCTTATTTATTTTTTCTTACCTATTCACACTGAATAGAACTCTAGCACAATGTTAAATATAAGTAGAAATTTTTGTGATTTTTTTTCCTGATCCTAGGAGGAAGGCATTCAATCTTTCACCATTAAGTATGATGTTAGTTACAGATTTTTCATAAATGCTCTATATCTGATTGAGGATTTCTCTTCTATTTCTATTTTTTACCAAGATTTAAAAACTTTTTAATTTGATTACTGTTTATTTATTTTATTTTATTTTTTGAGACAGGGTCTCACTCTTGCCCAGGCTGGAGTGCAATGGTGCAGTCTCAGCTCACTGAGCCTCCTGGGCTCAAGTGATTCTTCCACCTCAGCCTCTGGAGTAGCTGGGGCTACAGGTGTGCGCCACCATGACAGGCTAATTTTTTTTGTATTTTTTGTAGATACTGTGTTTTGCCATGCTACTCAGGCTGGTCTCAAACTCCCGGGTTCAAGCAATCTGTCTGCCTTGGTCTCCCAAAGTGCTGGGATTATAAGCGTGAGCCACTGTGCTAAGACTAAGATTTATTTATTTTTTTTAAATCAGAAATGAGTGTTGTCAAATCTATTGAGATGAACATACAATTCTTAAAATTTGGATTTTTTAAAATGTTAAACTAGCCTTGTATTTCTGGGATAAATACCACACTTGAAAAACAATGGTGAGTCAGGTGCAGTGACTTACACTTGTAATCCCAGCACTTTCGGAGGCTGAGGTGGGCTGATCACTTGAGTCCAGGAGTTTGAGACCAGTCTGGCTAACATGATGAAACCCCGTCTCTACTAAAAATACAAAAATTAGCTGGGTGTGGTGGCACATGCCTTTAATCCCAGCTACTCGGGAGGCTGAGGCAGGAAAATCGCTTGAGTCTGGGAGGCAGAGGTTGCAGTGAGCCGAGATTGCGCCACTGCACTCCAGCCTGGCTTACAGAAAACAAATAAACAATCAAAAACAAACAAACAAACAAAAAAAAGTGTATTTTTCTTTTATATACTGTTGGGTTAATTTGCTAAAATTTTGTTTAGAATTTTAAATCTCTGTGAGAAATACTAGCCCATGGTTTTTTTTCCTTATAATTTTTTTTTCTCACAGTGATGTTGGCATCATAGAATGAACTGGTATGCATTCCCTTACGCTGTGAGGCATTCCATGGGTTGCCTTGATATCTTCAAGCCTCCTGGGCTTCCAAGGCCTAGCTGTGTGTTCCTGTGCTCTTATCAGATCTGCCTCCCACCAGTGTGAAAGTTTCTCTGTCCAACTAGTTCTCTATTAGCTGGACCAATTGCACTCTACCTAGTCTTCAACCTAACAGGTTTTATCTCCCTGTCAGCTTGTAAAATTATTCAAAGAAGCCAATCACATCCTCCCATAGGGACCAGTGGTCACCCCACCCTGTTTTCCCTACATAGCCTGCCTCCCCACAGTTCCTGCTTTACTCTGTTCCTGAGTGCAAGCTTCATGTGGCCATGTGGCTTGTAGTATCATCTTCCCCAGTCTGTGAGTACTGTATATGTGACTAATCTTAATCTCTTAGTCTCATCTGTGCAGTGTTAGGTGTTGTGTATTTGGTCATCTTGTTCTACTTAGGGAGGGGACCCCTCCTTAACGAACAGGATGAGTAGGAAGTGATTAGAACATCTCTTCATTTCAGTTCTCTAGAAGAGCTTGTGAGGAATTTGTATTATTCCTTCCTTTAATGTTCGGTAGAATTGACAGTGAAGCAAAGTGGCTTGGGGTTTTCTTTATGGGAAAATTTTAAACTATAGATTCACATTTATTAATAGATAGATGGTTATTAGGTTGTATATTTCTTCTTGATTGAGGTTTGGCAGTTTCTGTCTTTCAAGATTTTTTTTTTCCACTTCATTAAGGTGTGAATTTGTAGGCATAAGGTTGTTTGTATTTCCTTATTATTCTTTAGTAATTGTAGATTCTTTTTTTTTTTATTATTATACTTTAAGTTCTAGGGTACATGTGCATAACGTGCAGGTTTTTTACATATGTATACTTATGCCATGTTGGTGTGCTGCACCCATCAACTCGTCAGCACCCATCAATTCATCATTTATATCATGTATAATGAGGTTCCCTCTCTCACTGTATCTTCTCTCTTTTTCATGATCAATCTGGCTAGCAGTTTATCAAGTTTATCGATCTTCTGAAATAACCAACTTCTGGTTTCATTGATTTTTCTCTTTCTTATGTCATTAGTTCGTGCTCTGGTATTTATGATTTCCTTTCTTCTATGACTTTGAGTTAATTTAATCTTTTAAAATAGTTTCTTAAGGTGGAAGCTAAAGTAATTTATTTGAGATCTTTTTCTCTTCTACTACTGGCTCTTATAATAAATTTCCTCCTAAGAAATACTTTACTGGCATTTCACCAAATTTGTTACGTTCTGTTTTCACATTCAATACAAAATAATTTCTGACTTCTCTTTAGTTTTCTTCTTTAACCTCTAAGTTATTTAGAGTTGTATCAATTAGTTTCCAAATATTTGAGAATATTCCAGATAACTTTTTGATATTAGACTTTATCACGACCAGTGAACACATTTTGTGTGGCTTTAATCCATTTGAATTGAGACTTGCTTTATGTGTCAGAATACAGTCTCTTTTGGTAAGTGTTCCATGTGCACTTAAAGAGAATGTGTATTATGCTGTTGTTGGATGGCATACTTTATAAATGTCTATTAGGTCAAATTCTAATATTCTATATCAGTAAACTTTTTTTTAAAGAGAAGATAGTAAATAATTTAGGCTTTGTGGGCCCTAGAGGCTGTGTCACATTATACTACTTCTAAAGTGGAAACTGAAATCATTTATTCAAGATGCTTTTTCTTTTCTTTTTTTAAGACAGTCTCCTTCCTCTATTGCCCAGGCTGGGGTGCAATGGCACAATCTCGGCTCACTGCAACTTCCGCTTCCTGGGTTCAGGCCATTCTTCTGCCTCAGCACCCTGAATAGCTGGGATTATGGGTGCTCACTGCCACACCTGGCTAATTTTTGTATCTTTAGTAGAGATGGAGTATCACCATGTTGGCCAGGCTGGTCTCGAACTCCTGACCTCAAGTGATCCACATACAAAATCATTCGATGAAATTATTTTGTAACATTAATGGTTTTAAAGGCTTTAAACTGTTTGTTTAAACTCTTGGCCTCCCAAAGAGCTGGGATTACAGGTGTGAGCCACCGCGCCCAGCCCTTTCTCTTTTTTTATAATGGCACTTAGTACTATCGATTTTCCTTTAAGTACTGCTTTAGTGGTGTTTTTATTTTCATTTGTTACAAAATATTGGCACCTAGTGCCAATTTCCTTCTAAATTCTACTCTTCTGTTGTAATGCGAAAGCAGCCATAGACACTATCTAAGTGAATGAACTTAGACACAATTTAAGTGATTGCTGGGTCAAATGGTAGTTCTGTTTTTAGCTTCTTGAGAAATTGCCACACTGCTTCCCACAATGGTTCAACTAGTTTACAGCCCCCCACCAACAGTGTATAAGAGTTCACTTTTCTCTGTAACCTTGACAGTATCTGTTATTTTTTGACTTTTTAATAATAGTTGTTCTGACTGGTGTGAGATGGTATCTCATCGTGGTTTTAATTTGCATTTCTCTAGTGATCAGTGATGTTGAGCTTTTTAACATATGCTTGTTGGCCGCATGTATGTCTTCTTCGGAAAAGTGTCTCTTCATGTCCTTTGCTCACTTTTTAGTGGGGTTGTTTGATTTTCTCTTGTAAATTTTTGTACATTCCTTTTAGATGTTGGGTATTAGAGCTTTGTCAGATGCATAGTTTGCAAATATTTTCTCCCATCCTGTAGGCTGTCTGTTTACCCTGTTGATAGTTTCTTTTGCTGTGCAGAAGTTCTTAAGTTTAATTAGATCCCATTTGCCATTTGTCAGTTTTGGTTTTGTTGTGATTACTTTTGACATCTTTGTCACTGACATCTTTGTCCATTCTTATGCCCAGGATGGTACTGGCTAGGTTGTCTTCCAGGTCTTCTACAGTTTTGGGTTTTACATTTAAGTCTTTAACTCATCTTGAGTTGATTTTTGTATATGGTGTAAGGTGGAGATCCGGTTTTAATTTTCTGCCTATGGCCAGCACTGTTTATTGAATAGAGAATCCTTTCTCCATTGCTTGTTTTTGTCAGCTTTGTTGAAGATCAGATGGTCTTAGGTGTGTGACCTTATTTTGGGGCTCTATATTCTGTTCCACTGGTCTATGTGTCTGCTTTTGTACCAATACTACGCTGTTTTGGTTACTGTAGCCTTGTAGTATAGTTTGAAGTCAAGTAGCGTGATGCCTCCAGCTTAGTTCTTTTTGCTTAGAATTGCCTTGTAGACACTGGGGCCTGCTTGAGGGTCAAGGGTGAGAGGAGGGAGAGGGGCAGAGAAAATAATTATTAGGTACTAGGCTTAGTACCTGGGTGATGAGATAATCTGTAAATGAACTCCTGTGACACGAGTTTACCTGTATAAAAAACCTGCACATGTACACCCGAACCTAAAATAAAAGTTTTTTTGAAAGGAACTCAGAGAATAAAACAATAAAATGTGGTTGGTTGAATCCATCATTAAGAATTTATCTTAATGAAACAGAATTTTATCTCTAATTGATTCATTGACTTTTTAGAGACCCTTAATATTTACAGTTACACTCATGTCTCCAAAGACATACAGATGTGGCCTGCCATTTCTCTCTGCTCAAGTTTTGCCTCTATTCCTTTTTTGGATGTGATGCCATCAGGGATTCTTGGGCAGTTTTCATGTGGTTCTGTGGTTACTGATTCTGAACAAGGAAGCCAACATCTCTATGTACACATCACGACCTGTTCATAAAAGATGAAATGATTTTGTAACATTAACGGTTTTAAAGGTTTTAAACATTTAAAAAAAAAAATCTATTTGGACTTCTGTTCTGCATTTAGATTGAGATTCTTACAGAAAACCCCAAGTACAATTCATCATTTATTAGAGAAGATATTTGCCTTTCAGAAAAAAAATGAAAAATGTGGCCTGACTATGAGCTCTTGAAGGCAAGAATGGTATGTTTGTTATTTTTCTGTATTCACAGATGTGATCATTCACGATACATTCACATTGCAGCATGAATGAACAGATGCTTGATAAATGTTGTCCAATTGACTCACTGACTGAGAAATGGATGTTTCTTCATTGGTAAAATATAAAGAATAATAAAGCCTACTGTCCTCTGAAAAAACTAAAAGATTACCATGGTTTTGAACAATTTGATTGTAATGTACCTTGGTGTGTTTTCCTTCATGAGTCTTGTTCTTGGGGTTTGTTGAACTTCCTGGATCTGTGGCTTTATAGTTTTCATCAAATTTAGAAAAATTTCAGTTGTATTTCTTCAAATAATTTTTCTTTTCCCCCTTTTGAAACGTCCTTTAGGCACTTATAAATATGTGTACATTAGTCTGTTTCAATTGTGTGACAGCTCACAGATCTGTTCATTACAAAACATTCCCTGTTCTCTGTGGTTTTATTTTGGATAGTTTCTATTGCTGTATATGCAAGCTTACTAATCTTCCAATCTCTTCTTCTGAAATGCTAATCTGCCATTAACTACATTCAGCATTTTCATTTTACACATTGTAGTTTTAAGCTCTAAAACTTTGGTTGGGGTCTTATAAATATCTTTTACATCTCTATTTACCTTTTCAAATGTATGGAATACAGCTATAATTTTTAAAACATTGTTGGTTGCTAATTCTAACATGTGCTGACCATTCTAGCTTGGTTTTGATGGAGTGACTTATTTTCCTACTTCTCTCCAGGCCTAATAATTATTTATGGGTTGCCAGATGATGTAAATTTCACCTCATTGGATGTTGAATATTTTTGAATTCCTATAAGAATTTTTGAGCTTTGTTCTGGGTTACAGCTATGTTACTTGAAAACAGTTTGACCTTTTGGGTCTCGAATGTTAGATTTCTTTGATGAGACAAGCTCAGTAGTTAGGCTAGTGCTAATTAATCCCTTTCATTGAGACAAGACCTTTCCATGTACTCTTCCCGATGCTTTATGAATCATAGGGTTTTCTAGTCTGACTTGTGGCCATAAGCACTATTCTTGACCACATGTGAATGACTGGCACTGTTGGCTCTCTATATTTGAAATTCTCTATAATAGAATTAAAAAAGGGATAATATCAGGGAAAGCAACAGAGCCATAATGAGTGCTGTTTTAGTTAGGGTGGTCAGGGAAAGCCTCTCTTATGAGATGAGTTTTGAGAAGAGGCTTGATTGAAATGAATTAGCAACATGAAGATTAAAATAAGTTAAGTCTATAGTGTGCTTCAGTTAGAAAGCCATTGATGGCTTCATTCTATTTTACTGTTTTCAGTGGAGAGTGGGGGATAAAGTTTGAGTGAACTGGCTGAAAATGAGGAGGGGAAGACAGTATTCTTTTTTTTTTGAGACATGGCTTTGCTTTTTATCCAGGCTGGAGTGCAGTGCAGTGGTGGGATCTCAGCTCACTGCAACCTCTGCCTCCCAGGTTCAAGCCATTCCCCTGCCTGAGCCTCCCAAATAGCTGGTACTACAAGCATGCACCACCACACCCAGCTAATGTTTGTATTTTTACTAGAGATGGGGTTTTGTCATGTTGGCCAGGCTGGTCTCAAACTCCTGATCTCAAGTGATCCGCCTGCCTCAGCCTCCCAAAGTGTTGGGATTACAGGTGTGAGCCATTGTGCACGACCAGTATTATTCTTTCTAATAGTTTATTCTTTCTAATAGTTTAGTAGAAATACCTTTCTAATAGGAAGGGAAGAGAAGAGAGTTGTTTTTCTTCTCTCTGGTGGGAAGGACACTAAGCATATCTGACACAGTACAGAATTTTCCACGTCTCTGCTTGGAATTGTCATCTGACTGTAGCTTTCTTTCTGGGGCCACTTTTTCTGATCCTATTTCCTTTTAATTTTAGGTAGTTTTCTTATCTTTTTTTTTTCTGCCTAGTTATCTTCTTCAGCCCTGCATAATTCCTTCCTTTAGGAAGCCACCTTTGAATCTCTTATCAATACCAGGTACCACATAGAGAGCATTACCAGAATCCTGTGCTGTTGGAGGCTTTTATTTCCTCAGCTTTTGCACACATCGATTCTTCAATTGTTTGTCTTTTTACCTGTTTTCTCTCTACTGACTTTGACTTCATTATTCACTTTCCATTTCAACCTTGTCTTGCCTTTTAGACTAGATTTTCAGCATTGTTTTCTTATCTATAATCTTGTCTACTTGTTGGCCAAAAATTAGGTCCTTTGTATACACTTTCTTGGGACACACTGTCTTGGGATTATTTCAGTGCAGTCCCAGGATCTATATGCTGTTTACTGAAGTTAAGCTACTAAAAATCGCACATTAGGTTGTTATCCTACAGTTCTGGATACCTTCTTGGTAAAGCTATGGCCAGTTTGTGCTCAAATTAACATCCCCCATGGCTAGCTAACCTGTCATGAGAGGCAGAAAAACATCACTCTTATAACCAGAATCCCTGGGCCCAATAACCAGTAATAGAGACCAGGGCAGAACTGCTGTTTCTGCATCCAAAGGCGCAACTCCACAGTTCTGGAAACTCTCAGAACACTGTGGTTTATTCTAAAGCACCCACTAAGGCATTTTTTCCACCAGTTCAGTCCTGCTCTTTTCTAATGTTTTGTGTGATGACATGGGAAGTGTGCATAAAGCACTTTTGTTGAACAATGAGTATGATGATGGTTATCTTGAGAAAATCACTAGGGACCTAGTTTGAATTGCAACTGAATTATCTGCTTCTTGCCATGGAATGTTTTTTCTACTTGAAAAAGTGACTGCCAGACAGACCATGGTTATTCAGATATGTGCATTTGGAAAATACTTTCTCAAAAATGAATGAAATGAACTTGTTACTTCAAGAAAGCAACTGACAGTATTTGTTGTCAATGATAAATTTCAAGTTTTTGAGCAAAGGAGGATGCCTTATATTTATGAGGTTTACTTTAGTATTTTTTTCTACTTAACTTTTCTGTAAATTATCCAAGTGATGGCCAGGAAATGGCCTCTATTAAGCAACACCTCCCATACGGTGTTCTGTTATTTGACACAACCAACCGGTACAATTCTTGTTGTGGTAAAGGAGCTATTTCTCGCAAAATAGGATTTTAGTGGCCAAGTACTACACTTTAAAAATGTGATTTAGCAATTGTATTATCTTACCAGTAAGGGGCAGCAAATAACAATGTTTGTTTGAAATCCTAAGCCATTATTGTACAGTAATTTGGAATCTGTCCTTTTCTTCTTTTGCTTAATGAATAAATCTCTGACTCCTGTCTCACTCTTCCTACTGATGTTAAAGTAAGAGAGATTGAGGATGAAAGGCACATTCTAAAGGGAAAAGAGTAAATTATGACATTTAAACTATAATACTAAGAAAAGTAAATCTGCCAGTCCTTTATGCTGACAAATGGTGACTTTCTTTTCTAAGTTGGGTCTTAGTAACTGCCATAAACCAAGTATCCACAAAATGTATTCAGTCCACTAATGAGAAAGAGAAGGTAAAAGTAATATCTTGCCTTAATTCAATATTTCTATCAAAAGATTGGTTTCTCATCTGTGCTTTAGCCATCTAGTTTAATAAAAACTTTTATGTCATTTTAATAAGTATTTATCAAGTACGTACCATAAGCCAGGGCCATTCTAGGTATTTGAGACAAAGGATAAGCAAAATAGATTTAATACCTGTTCTTGGGGTACTTTGCTTTAGAGGGGAGAGTTATCCAAACTAAGGGAGGGGCTAGGTAGAACAGAAGAAATGATGAACACCCGACATAAACAGAGAGTAAGATGCTAGTGAAAGGATGGACAAAAGCCAAGTGATTGCGCTGGCAACATTTCTTCAGAAACTTCTTTTGAATCTTTCACTATTTTTCTCCCATCATAAACGCTGGTGTGAAATGTAATGTTTTTCTTTCATCTGGATAAAATCTCTATCTCCATACCCTTTTCTGTCTGAAGGATAAAGCTTAACGATTTTCAAGTAAGCTTCATTGCTCCATGGGTTTCTTAGTGTTTCACTTGACTCAAATTCAGAATCTGTTCTCCCTAACACTCTTTCACCTTAGGTTTAGGAAACAACTTTTGTTGTTTGGGCTGTCTCAGTGCTGTGTTGTAATCTTTGAAATATAACTCATTGCATATGGTACTCGTGAGTTCTCTTTCATGCTGACATCAATATCAAGATGTGATTACAACCAAGATGTGATCTGCTGTGGTGACTTCTGGCACTCCAGAGGACCTCTGCAGGGCAGCTCATGGGCGTGCACACACGTGTGCTCTCTCCCTGTCTGTCTCTCCGACTTTTACATCCTTTCTGGAATCTTTCAGAATTCCCAAGCCAAAGCAGGCCATAGGATGCTCACTGGGGCTGCACCAGATCTTTACTGCCCCTATATCCTGTGTGGCTATATTTAAGAAACTGAACCTATATTCACCTTGAAAAGAAAATTATGTGGAAATATTCTGTGGAATAGAATATTTCAGTTGCTCAGGGTGCTATAAGTAAAGTAGGCTCAGAAACCGTTCACTTTTACAGTCCTTCATATATTCTGGGGGCTTCTATTATCCATATCTATACTTTGAAACTTAATAGTTGGAGGAATTAAATGAGATATACAGTCTTTTACAAGGCTTTTGAACTTGAGGGCTGATATTTGCACTTATTCCAGAAAAGTTTCCTTGAATGAGGGGTAGTCTAGTCAACTAATGAAAAGGAATTTAGAGGAAAAAAATGATTCAGTATCAATCAAGCAATGATTTACAATTTGACCTACATGTTCAACTACACTGTTATTTAAGAATCAAAATCAAACCAACACATAACTTCTATCTTAAGCATATTTCTCTTTTCTTTTTACTGCTAACCTTCTCAAAAGAGAAATACCTACTTCTCAATCATCCAACATGTAAAATTTCCCAGTCATATGGCATACATGAAATGGAAACAGAAATACTTTGCAATTTCATGAACAGTCTTATTTCAAGTTCACTAATGTACATCTGCATTAGAAAGAATATAGAAGTTTCTGTGTTTTCCAGAATTCCAATATTGTCTGTGAGTTTTAGATTCACCTGCAGAGGGCAGCAAATAGCAGTGCAAATCCCTGTTCTGTAACTTTAGACCTCAGGTTTGGTAGTAGCAATTGATTATGCAAGCATGAATGCTTGCTTACGTCACTTAAAATCAATACTGAAAGGTTTTTTTTTTAACGTAAGAAAGATTTTTTTGTGGCTACTTAAAAAAATAAAAGTAAATGCTGGGCTGACAGTGAAAAAGACGTAGTCAAATTTATTTTTGGTATCTCTTTATTCCTCTGGTACTTCTAGAGCTTTTTTTTCTAGACAACTATGACCCGCTTACTTAAATAAGTTTAAGGCAGAAACCATGAGAGAAAAGTAAAGCACTGACATTGGTTTTTTGCCTTAGTGGCAATTGCTGAGCACAGAAGATCTCAAGCATTTGTTGTTAAGGGTTCATGGACGGAAGACAAAGCCTATGACCCACTCAAGTTTGAGATTATACCAGGAGATTCCTTCTAAACAAAACCAGAACCCCAAAGTGTTATACTCCCAGTTTAAGAATGCATTAGAAATAAACTCTGACATTAATCTGGAACAGAACAAAAAATTTCCTATCTTGAAACTTGATTATTCAACCTTGATTCTCATGGGAGGTGGAAAGAATTTCTCCTGAAGATTCCCACCCACAATTTGGCTTCTATTCAAGTTTGTATCCAGAATTCACACCACCTGGTGTTATGAAACACACACACTCAAGCAAGAAACCTGAAGCCAATGATTTAGTTTAAATTGATGCAGCACTGATGATGTCCACAAATACCTGACAGAAGCAAATGCTAATCCTCCCATGAAGAAATCCACTTTCATCTCAGGCCTCAAATAATTTCCACAGATAAAGTTCAAATGAAAATGAGAAAATTCAGGCCAGGGATGCTGGCTCACGCCCGTAATCCTAGCAGTTTGGGAGGCCGAGGTGGGTGGATCACCTGAGGTCAGGAGCTTGAGACCAGCCTGGCCAACATGGTGAAACCCCGTCTCTACTAAAAATACAAAAATTAGCCAGGCCTGGTGACACATGGCTGTAATCCCAGCTACTCAGGAGGCTGAGGCAGGAGAATCGCTTGAACCCAAGAGGTGGAAGTTGCAGTGAGCTGAGATCGCGCCATTGCACTCCAGCCTGGGGGACAAGAGCGAGACTTCATCTCAAGCCAAGGCATGGTGGTGGACGCCTGTGATACTAGCTACTCAGGAGGCTGAGGCATGAGAATCGCTTGAACCCGTGAGGTGGAGGTTGCAGTGAGCCAAGATTGTGCCACTGCACTCCAGCTGGGGCAACAGAGTGAGACTTTGTCCAAAAAAAAAAAAAAAAAAAAAAAAAAGAAAGAAAGAAAAGAAAAGAAAATGAAGAAAATGAGAAAGCTCAAAGAGAAAAAAAGTCACTAAATATACAGGGAAACAAGGCACTGTGAATGAGAGCAACTATAAACAATATTAAGGCTCAAAAGTCTTCATATGTGGGAATTATAAAACTGAAAAAATAAAAACAAGCTTGTTTACAATGTTTCACACAAACATATAGAATGGTGAGTAAAAAGTTAATAGATGTGTAAAACCCAGCCGTTCTAGAAATGAAAAATATAATGAAAATGGACGATTTTACACAAAATTGTCTGTAATTGAAACCCAGAGTTATAAAGAAATAGAAAATACAAAAGAGACACGAAGGACAGAATAAGACGGTGTAATATTTATCCAGTTGGGATAATAGAAGAAGAGAGAGATAGAGATAGAACATGAGGTAGAAGCTGTATTTGAAGATATTAACTGAGAACCTTTTAGAACTTGTGGAATAAAACAAGCATTAGTTCCAGGAACTCTAGTGAACGAGGATAACTTAAGTCAAAGTTAGAGGTTCAGCAAATTGCAAATCATTACACAAGAAACAAGAAAAAAATAGAAAGAAAAAAGAGGAAAATATTCTTAAAAATTTGATGGAATTTTTTCTAAGTAAGAAATTTATCCAAATCCCATTTCCTGCCATATCCCTAAGAAATAATTTGTCTTATTCTTTCCCCCAAATACTTGGACAAGAGCTAGAAAAACCTGTACTGTAAATCCTATTCCTGAATAAAAGAAAAAGAGAATATTTTTGGGGGGGAGGAGTATGGGTCAATTAGAAAGGTTTTATCTTAGTTGACAGCTGTTAGATGTTTCTGGAGCAGTGTCAAGACGTGAGTGGACACCTCTATCTTTGAACAGGTAAACGTTTTTTGAACGTTTTTGAACGTATCTTTGAACAGGTAAACGTTATTACATTTGTGCTAGTATCACAAAATTAAATTCAGCTGAGCTAAGCTGACAACGTACAAGATACAATTTGCTCTGAGAGAACCACTGTGCGGCATAATGGTTACCAGCAAGCTGAGTAACAGGCAATAAACAGTCCGGTTATTCTACAGTCAATTTACTTCGGCATGAACCCAGTCGCTGATGTGAAGGGGAGGGGAGGGGTCAGCGTAGTTAGGGAATTTGAGGCTCCTGTGACTGCGCATGCTCTAAGCTCCAAGCCCACAACCTCCTTTGAACGAAGACTACCGCCAACGCTAGCGCAAGGGGGCAGATGTGGTTGTAGGTTTTCTGCCTGCAGAGGTAGAAAAATAGTTCATCTAACGTCTCAGCAAGTAAGTCACAGGAACCTGCCAAAGCTCCACCCTCTAAATCGCAGCTGTATACACGGAAGTGATACTGTAATCAAAATAAGGAGGAGGAGGGAGAGAGGGGAGAAAAGGGGATACAAAGATACAAATAAAAGTAAAACAATCTCACTTTTCTCGAGTAAGTACAATTACCTGTTCGCAAATATTTGGGAATAGGTGCAAAGATTTGCTTTAAAATAATTTTTAACATAGTTTCCTTAATAATTAATGAAGGTATACCTTTCTCTATTGAATACTTGCAAACATACTTATTCAAAGAGCATTCATTATAACTTTTTCTTCTCATTCTCTTAAATGCCAACAATGTTTTTCGCTTTGTCTCTGTCAAGATTTATTTTGGGAGGGAAAAGTTGAAGGAAACTGTTTCTCAAAATTTAATACATAATTCTACGTGATTACATTCAAAACTGTTCTTGCAAGATTTGAATTCAGAATATTTAATAACAATATTTCAGTAACTATGTTTACTTATTTTTTAAAAATTTAAAAAAGGAATTGTCTAGAATATTATTTAGTAATGATATTTCAGTAACTACATTTACTGAATTTTGTTTAATTTCAGAAAAATAAAAGGAATTGTCTTTGTTCTATATTGAGTTTTAAAAATGAGAACGCTAACTCTTTTGATTTTAGTGAAGTGAGGTGAAGGACCAGAGGTGAAGTTATGGTAGGTTTCATGGTCAAATGAAGGTGACTCATTTTAAAGTTCAGGCTGCCACAAACACTTTGGACAAGCACTTGGGCACTTAAAATTCATGTCTACTGCATACCATTATTCTTCCTTTGTAGTTTTCTTAACAGGATGCTATAGGATGTTTTGAAATCATTAAGTTAAAGCCAACACTCATTATTTGAAGAATATGGTTTATTTCATATTATATTATATTTTTGGGCTAAGCAACATTAAATTCCAGCATACATTTATTTTTTTTCCACCCTCAACAACAGCAACAAACTGAGCAGATTATACCTCATAGATTCCTAAAATTCATGTTTGAACATTTTCTGTAGTTTGGGCAATTGGTATTAAAATTGTTAAAATAAACTTGACTGTTTTTTCTTGTCTTTTTTTAAATGAAATAAAACAACTACTATATATTATTTTTTATTAATGGGAAGATTTTGAGAAAGAAAATACATTTAAATTTTGGCTCAGGTTTAATTGCATACATACACAAGTCTCGTTCAGACAATATTCAATAGAAAATACAAATATAAGAAATCTATTATTCAACCTGAGCCTCTAAATATTTTGCATATGATATACTAATAAGAACAGGGAAAAGGACAGTCGATTCCTAATATATGCATGCATTTATAATTGAAGTTATTTTTGTGTAAGTATGGTAGGTAGAATAGATAGTATTTAAACCTTTAGATTTATAGGATGATAAAATAGGAAAATACCCCAAAGCTTAACACAAAAAGTCATTGTTGAGTTCAGTTTCATATTTTGAAACACTGAAATGAATAAAAACACAATAAATAAATCTATGAACTTGCAATTTACCTTTTATTCCCTTTTTTCTAGGATATGTAATGACAATACAAGTTTGTGAACAGAGGGACCACCATGACGAACAGGCTTCTTGGAGAACAAGGCGAGTCCAGTTCGGTTGCCAGAGTTAACATATAGTATGTTTCCTGTGATTGGTGTGGTTCTCAGGTGCTTGCTGTGAATTCGGGCAGTGTTAAAGGGTTGGCATTTCTATGTTTGGTCAACCTGATAGTGCTTGTACCATAATCATATAGGATGGTGAAACAGGTATGGGACTTAAGTCCTTAAGAAATTTAAGATTTAACTTTTTAAAATGTAAAAGATCTAATCTTTTATATCATTAAGATTTGATCTTTTAAGATGCTTGAGTTAACTGAAACTCATAAGAAACTGGTAAGTTGTTTCTCTAGCTTTTAAAAATATATGGAGTGAGTTCTATAATTCCTCAGGAGGTAAGAGCTGTTCCTTTTGAGCTGAAGAACATATTGCATTTCCTATTTCATTGCAGAGATATTTCCATACTTTAAAATGTTATCCTCTTTTCATCCACACAAAAATTGTGAAACAGAGAGGGTTGGGGCCAGCCAGGAAGTTATGAAGAAAAGTAATTTCACATTAGGTGGGCTGGAAGCCAATAGCTTAATTTTAATATGACCAAGTAGATTATTTATTATTTATATCTGTTTTAAAATAATAACAATTATAAAGACAATAATAAAAAATATTGTCTTTAAAATAGGTGATTTAAAGCATATTTATATATTGCATAAATGATTAATAATGTATGATTAGCAAACAGCTTTTTGAAATTTATCATTATGCATAGACAATACTTAATTTCCAGAAAATTAGTGTTCTATGAATTTTATGTATTTCATTATCAGTAAGGTATTCTGTAATCATTGAAAAATAAGCACTGCTTTTCTATTTTTAGCAACCTCTCAGTTTCCTTTTTGATAATAACACGTTTGTATTTCTTTTATTACATATAGAAGTGAAGATAAACATTTGGGATATATGTGGAAGGGACAGAAATAAACACATGTCCTTTAAGTAACTTACAGTACTCTTTATAGTTGGTATAAAAACCAAACACTCATGAAGAAATTGGAGATATTTAAAACAAATAAGGAATTATTGGAAATAATATTAAAGGATACTGACTTCAAGCACAGTATGGATTCAGTTTCAAGGAGGAAGTGAAATTGAATCTGTACTTTGAAGGATAAGTTACTTAACATCAAGGAGGTGGAGGGCATTTCTTGTGGGAGATGAAAACAAAAAGCCTAAAGAGCAATGAAGACAAGAATGAGGAAGGCACATGGTGAGGACAGTGGAGAGAGGGACCAGATTGGAGAAGATAGCATTTGTTGGGACTAAGCAGGACAGTGGGAAGTAAGATTTTCCAGAGAGTGGTATTTTGCTTATAAAGACCCTAAAAGCCAAGCAAGAGAGTCTGGATGCAGTGAAATAAGCAGCAGAGAGACATTGATATTGAGTAGTTTCTTAAGTATTAATATTTGCATATAAATTAGTAGTATTTTTTCTAATACTTAATAGAACCTAAAATTACACCTTTAGTCTTGTTTTCATCAACTTAGAATTTTCATTTCAAATGAAAATTTCACCTTTATTATTTAAAGGATTGAAATAAAACCCTAATCTAGAACATACGGAAAAACGTCTCTGAATACATCAATAGAAGAAATTGCTCCTGGAATAATTGCAGTTATGAATTTAATAAGGTAGAATAATTGCATTACATTTTTCTAGAAAGCTAAACAAGCTTTGAGCATGCCAGTCTTTTAGTAATAAGGATGGCAGTATAGAGCAAAGGAAAAGACTGTGAGTACCCACAGGGTGGTATTTGTGGCTGTGTATGGGGTTATTGGGAGTTACTGTTCTACCATGGAGAGCCAGGAGCAGGAGGCCATCGACGACTTACTGACGCTTCTCCACACTCAGAAACAGGAAACACATAATGCAGAACACCAGGTTGCATGTCAAATGCCCTCTGACTCACTCCTTAGTAGGGGGAATAGTGATAAATAATGCAAATTCCTATTTTGTAGTCTTTTAGCATTTTTTCAAGAGCATTTGTGTTATTTCACTTTATTTCCGTAGCTGTTCATCTCTAATCTGAAGAAAGCAGGTTAGATGAAAGTTGCTTAGCATCAAGTTAATGATTAGCAGAAGAACCATAATTCAACTTCAGCCTTTTCTGATTTCAAATCTGGAATTTACCTTTGTAACAAGCATCTTTGCTGATTCTTATGCACATTGCTTTGGTTTTCTATGTCTACATAAATCAATAAGGTAATTTTAGTGTCCTTGCAGAGGAAGAAACTGCGGGAAAAATTGGAACTGAAACTAAAAACAAGTTTTGATGAAAGATTGCTTTGACAAGATTTACCATTGTTACTGTTGATAAAATAATATGCTTTTTACTCAAACAAAAATTTTATCGTTTCTGGCCTAACCAGAGTGTGTAAATTCTTTGAAAAAGTTCCATTCTTTCCAGATTGACTTCAAGCATGCCACATTTTGTACAGAGAAGATATTCTGTATGAATAACTCAGTATTTATTATAATGCTGGAAAAGATTTATCTCAACAGTAAGTTTCTCTCATTTCAAATAATGAGAGAAAGCATATTGGCTCAAAAGAGCAAGATAAATTATCACAATATCATAAGAAAATATTTACTTTATTCATGACAAAAATACTAGTTTGTTTTTAGAAATATTTTCTGGCAAAATAAAGGTCTGAATATAATCATTTTAGTTATCTAGTTATTAGAGTCTAGGAACACATTTTCTGAAACGAATTAATATGGACACATTTTGAATTGAGCAGGATTACTTTTGAAGGACTTCAGGATATGTTAAGGAAATATTTTTCTTGCTTCCTTTGTACTACCAAGCAGTAAACCTAATTCTTTGACCTATAAGTTAAAAATAGTCTGCTGTAAAGTCATCAGAAAATGGTTTCTTCCTTGAAGTAGAGGAATGCATTTCAGCAATAACCTTATGATAATCTCCACTTTCATGCTATTTGGTGGAGCACATCAATGCATTGCCTAGTAATTGGCTTCCGATGAATTCTCCATTTAGTTTTGACACAGGACTCTTTGGGTACAGAGGGACAAGCTTAACTTTGAGCCTGTGAATATGGGGATGATGCTGGACTAAGGGAATTTTAAAGTTTGGAACTGACATAACTGATATAAACAAGGGACATACCACTTAGGGCAAGCTGGGGATGGGTGGGTGGGGAAACAAAAACACTACAAAAGGGAGAGGAAACTGGTTTTGGAGATTCAAGTTGGAAATCGGCCCTACTTAAGGATGGACCCACTGACTACCAGGACTTGGATAAACTGTGCTAGAGATTTGACCCTGTGTGTTTATTGTAAAATAGAACAAAACCAAAACAATTCAATTAACTTAGGCAATCCATATACTTAAACCAGTTCTACAGTAAGACCATGTTTCACAAGCAGAAGTGAATTTTCAAGCATAATTTTTACATAGGTATGTCTAATGGTAGAGTATTGGAGTGAATTTAGTTTTTAGTAGTGTGACTTTCTGTCTTTCTTTGGTCTCTTTTCCATGCCTTTCATCACTTGATAAGTTTTAGAGGAGTGGAGCAAAAATAAAATTTTCACTTAATTTTCCAGGGCCAGTATACTTAAAATTCTAGCTGGAGGTAACTCTTCCTTATCTAGTATTTAGCTATTTTTATGATATTTATATTTTCTTTTTCTACCTTATCAGTTTAATACATAAATTCTTATATTGCTACATTTGTTATAGGTGCCAAATATATATATGTATATCTGTAAAAATGCTTAGCTATTAGTAACTTGGAGGATTTTTCAATGAGAGAAAAATCTCATTGAAATCCTATGTATTCAGAGAAATA
Organism: Rhinopithecus roxellana; assembly: GCF_007565055.1. Lineage (NCBI taxonomy): Eukaryota > Metazoa > Chordata > Mammalia > Primates > Cercopithecidae > Rhinopithecus > Rhinopithecus roxellana. The sequence continues at coordinate 12,370,436 of NC_044549.1, read as the reverse complement.
TATCATGTTAATTGTAATCTGTCCTTCATAAGTTTCAAAGAAAGTACAAATTATAAATGATTAATCTCTATGTAACCTACCTGACCCTACCACTTTGAAGATATTAAAGAGAGGCCAGGTGTGGTGGATCAAGCCTGTAATCCAAATGCTTTGGGAGGCCAAGGTGGGAGGATCACTTGAGGCCAGGAGTTTGAGACCAGCCTGGGCAACATAGCAAGATGTCATCTCTACAAAAAGTAAGAAATAAAAAAAATTATCCAGGTGTGGTGGTGCATGCCTGTAGTCCCAGCTACTTGGGAGACTGAGGTGAGAGGATCACTTGAGCCCCAGAGGTTCAAGATTGCAGTGAGCAGTGATTGCACAACTGTACTCCAGCCTGGGCAACAGAATGAGACTTTGTCTCTAGAAAAATAAAATGGGCTGGTTGTGGTGGCTAACACCTATAATCCCACCACTTTTGGAGGCTGAGGTGGGAGGATCACTTGAGCTCAGGAGTTTAAGACCAACCTGGACAACATGGTAAAACCCCGTTTCTACAAAAGATAGATAACTTAGCCAGGTGCAGTGATGCACGCCTGTAGTCCCAGTTACTCGGGAGGCTGAGGTGGGAGAATGGCTTTAGCCCAGGAGGCGGAGGTTGCAGTGAGCCAAGATCACACCACTGTACTCCAGCCTGGGCAACAGTGAGACCCTGACTCAATAAAATAAAATAAAATAAAATATCTAAATATTCATGTTCATATTTTTTGATGAAGGAAGGCATGTTCTGTACCCTCAGTATGTGGGGAAACACATAGATGAAGTGATAATAATTGGAATTTGTTGTGGTCCTTTGGATCATACACAGTAATGATAAACTTGATTCTCCTCTGAGTTCTGAAGGGATCTATTACTTTGTCACTTACAATGTTATTTTCCTTGATTTGGGTCTCAGTCCAACTCAGACCAGAGGGCAGTATCTGTATTTGGGTGAGCCTTACTCTCCTTGGGTTGTTGATGGGTTGTGTCTCTTAGTTTCCCAATACAAATACATAAATTTCTGAGATGGGTATAAATAAGTTAACTTAACAGATAATTTTAACTTTAGCAAAGTCATTGAATGAAGACATCACAGAATTAAATTTTGGTAAGTGAGAAGAGAAGGGAAAGAGAAGTAAGCAGAGAATGACAGGGACTATGGCCGACTTTGGCCTGTCAACATAGCATAAGGGCCCTTGGGCCGTCAAGTGAAGTGAAGTGACAAAAGAGATGGCTGGGACACTCGTTTACCTGTCAGTTTTGAGGTCAGAGAGAAACCTCATCTACCTGTCAGTGTTGCTTGAGCGAGACGTGGTCTTTAGTATCTATGAGCTCTGACATGTCTTTATGTGTTTAACATACCCAAAAAAGAAGTAACTGTTTCACCATTAGGCCCTTTCTGTTGGGTTCTTCATTTTGGTTAAGGACGTCATCGCAGTGACTCATGTCTCTCCCTCTGCTTGCTTATTAAAGAATTTGTTATAGCCTGAGGATTGTACTTCTTTTGTACCATTGTTCATCTGTTTTTTTCTTTTTATTCCCCTTGGTAGAATCAGGTTCAGGACTTCATCACCTCTTGCCTGGATTATTGATTTGCTTTCTAACAGGAAGTTGTTATCTCAATAATAACTCTGCTTTCTCTCTGATGGAATTGAGACAGAACCAGTTTTCTTTCTTTTTTTGCTTAGATTCACTCTAAACTTGTAATATTTTTGCTAAAAAGTATCAGTGATTACCCATCATTACCAATAAAATTGACTGTAGACTTTTTTTTCTGACGTTCAAAGTCAGCCACAAAAATGCCCAATTTTTCTTTTAGGCTCCTTTTCCTCTATTGCTCTAAATAGTTGCCAAACTCATCGCTATTTCATGAACATGCCCCACCAAATACTTACATGGTGCAGTTTGTATCCTGATGTTGCCATCACCTGGAGTGTGCTCTTCCACTTCTCTTGCCCCAGTGCTGTGTAGTTGACATGTTTTCCAGATACATTCTTTGTGAAATATTTCTGATTTTTCTAAACAAGATGTAATCAGTTTTTCCTCTGCACCATCATAGCTGTGTAAACAACTTCCATGCTAGATTTTAGTTTGCTCTTTTCTATTATAGTTTTAATTTTTCTTGTTTCTCCTTTTAGACTGTAAACATATTCAGGAAAAAAAACTGTATTTTATTATTTCCTGTATCTTCTATCTAGTATATGTCTCAATGCCTTGTATAAAACGGGAACTCTGTAAATGTTTGTTAGATTGAGAGTAATTTGTCATAGATATATATATACATACACACACACACACACACACACATACACATACGTAAAATTGATGTAATGTGCTTTTACGCACACCATCAGGAAGGAATATTTACAATGCACATAAAGGTATGACTTAAAAAAAGGTATATATTGTTTATCAAATGATCTTGGTTGATGATAGGTCTTCTCAAAAGTAGTCTATGACCTTGCTGGTTCAAATAAAATAAAGTTCTCTCAAACTCATGGTTCTATTGTTTTCAAATCCTTATGTAAATATGGAAGAAAAAATTGCTTTGGCTCATTGAACTAGTAGAGTGACTAATTATAAAAACATATGTAAGTGTGTACATTTATTAATTAGTGCAATATGAGTCTTTTTGCCTGTTCATTTCTATCAATTGGAAAAGTAGACATATTTTAAAGTCAAGGGAAAGTTCTAAAAATTTCCATTGCATTCTGTCTAATAAAAGGGAAATAATGTTTAAATCAAAAGTATGGAAATACTGAAGTGCAAAGTACCACAGACAATTTAGTTAGTAACTGAGCTTATTAACATTAACAGAAATGAAATGCATTTTTTACTTTTAAAAAGATGTTAAGAGTATAATAACTGTGGTGAGTAATCTATGATATGTAGTGCCTTAAATTTGATTCCTAAGTAAACAAGGAGCAATTACAACAATGTCACCCATGCCCCTTTGTTGAGTTATTGTTACTAAGGTAAGGCTTTGATTTCAAATGCTGATAATATATGGATAAGATAATATTATTCTAGAAGTTTTTATTAAACAAACATATTAAATATGCACAAGTTCAGTATCGAATTATTTTGGTGTACTTAACCCACTTTTTGATTACTCTTTACTACCTAAACACAAGGACAATTTCAAGCTCTGACTTTTTTACATTTTCTCCAGTCACACTAAGTAAGAGTTGCCTCCTTCCCCCTCCCTTTTGCTCAGGGTAAGATGGAGAAGGGACAAGAATGGAGATAGGCTAAATGTGTGTGCTTTGTGGTGAATTATATTTTCTTCTACAAAATAATATAATTATATTATAAAACAATAGGACTAGATAGAAATTATGGAGGGAGGTATGCTGTTAATTGAAAACTCTTCTATAATTATTGTGAGACATAAACATGGAAAATCGCTGTCATTAACATTGTATATATATGTATTATTTTTTTCCAGTCAGCTTTTTAGGAACATTGCATAGGCAAAATATTGTTTATAACCTACATAAATTATTTTCTAATTTTGAGTACCCTAGAATAATGGTGATCAATAAATTTTATATTCACATTGCTATTAAAATATAAACTATAGCCTTATCATTTTAGCAGTATTCAGGTATTTCCCTCTAAAAGCTTAAGTGTTTTATTATTTAGCATTCATCTAGTTACTCCTCCCCTCAAAAACCCCCATCCTTCAATAATAAACATTTTTAAAACTAGCATCGACATCGCACAAGTTTTTGGAATGCTTTCTTGAAATCTTCATTAAAGATTGTGTAAATCAGTGGATTTATAAGGGAATTGAGATATCCAAGCCATGTTAAAAAATTGGACATTTCTTCAGAAATTTTACATTTTTCACAAACATTAACAACTAATTCTTTTACAAAAAAAGGAAGCCAACATATTACAAATGCACCCAAGATTAATCCCAGGGTAGTGGCTGCTTTCCGTTCTCTTGTACCTGAGATCTTTTGCCTTCTCCAAGATTTCTCATGCTTGAATTCAGACCTGAGACTTCTCACTGTGCTATGAATTTTATCAAAGTCTGTTGATGGATCAGTTAAAGACTTTTCTAGTACATACGGTGTGGAAACTGATTTAGTGCTTTTCTCACTGCTCTCCAAAAGGACTTGGCCATTCACCTCCTCCTTTGCAATCCTACTTGCTTGTCTCTTGTGGTACAATGTCTTTGCTGCTCGATATATTTTGTAGTAAAGGATCAAAATCAATGCCAGTGGGATGTAGAAAGCTCCAAATGTTGAGTAAATGGTGGAAACAATGTGGTCGTGCTTGATGATGCATTCATCATCTCTGCTAGTTCCTTGGTGCCTCCAGAATAGAGGAGGCATAGAGATAAAAACAGATATAATCCAAACTACTGTAATCATAATGCCAGCATGCTTTGGAGTCCTTTTCCTGGCATACTCAACAGCATCTGTGATCGCTCGATACCGATCCAAAGCTATAGCTGAGAGATGCAAGATGGAGCACGTGCAGCAGGTGATGTCAACACTCAGCCAGATGTCACAGACCACTTGCCCCATAATCCAGCTCTCTCTCACAATGTACACAATGCTGAAGGGCATCACCAGGACAGCCACAAGAAAATCTGTGACTGCAAGGGAGCAAATTAAATAATTGGCTGGATGGTGCAGCTTCCGGGTCACAATAATTGCAGCAATCACAAGGGAGTTGATAGTGGTTGTCATCAGTGCCAGCCCAGAGAGAGTGAGGGACACCAGAATTTTGGACGGCATTCTGTTTAACAGTTCCTCTGAGGTCAAGTTTTGATCCGATGAATTTAAGAAATCCATTTTCTTTGTTTTAAAAGATTAATGTAGCTGAAAAATGGATATCTGTAACAAGGGAAGAGAAAAAACAGTTCAGAGAAGGCTTCAAGAACTTTTCCTTTCAGAATAATTTAAAAAAAGTATATGTTATCTTTTCCCAGGATATTCTATAGATTAAAAAAATGAAGTTCAGATGGAAGGTTTTAGTTTTCCTTTTTATTTAATTTAAGAAATTCAATGAGAACAGTAAAAACAAACAAAACAAAACAAAAGTAAATTCCAAAACATTTCTTAAAATATAAGTTAAATACAATAATTTTTAATGGATACACTAACTAGTTACTCAGTGAAATCTCTGGCATTATAGAGTTGGTTTTTAAAACTGTATTAACTCTTTGCTATGCTTTTCTCTTTGTCCATGTCAGAAAAAGTTTAAAAGTGTGGCAGGCCCAGTCTCACTAATGCAGGCCTCCATGTCAACTGTCTCAGTGCTACTGACTGAGTAGTTAAGTTAAATATTCAGAGCCAGTGCCCTTATTCAAAGGCTGGAATATAACAAAGAGCGCACCAAGAATTTTGCCTAGGCTTTTCCTAGGCTTGAAGCATGACAAAATAACGAAGGAATTCTTAACAGGATCCATTTAGGACTAACAAGTTTTATTGGGGGTCTGAAGAAACTCCACAAACAAGTTTATTGGGGTCTAAAGGAACTCCCCAAGCCTTTATGATCTAGCGGGAGACAAGAAAACGGTAATCACCCCAGCACCTAGACCCATTCAGATTAAGTAAACTTACTGAGGCTCCAGAAGAAGGCCTTCAGGACTCAGACCTCAGTTATAAATTAAAAGAAGTTAATCTTCTTTGTGTTTAGATGAATGCACACTTACACGCAGACATATAGCTTAGAAGGTATTTAAGCTCTGGAAAATGTTGTAATTTCCAGGTCTTCTCCCTGTAACTGGTTACAGAAATAAAAACTCGCTTCCTCCCTAGTTTATCTGCATCTCATTATTGGGCTGTGAAAAACAGCAGCCTGACCCTCGGTTTGGTCTGGGAACAAAAGCACATGCCGTTTGTGCATTGTATGATGTAATATGAGAAAATATTATATTAAAAACAGTATTCAAAATAATAAATAACTTTGTACTTAATTGAAAGTTACATAGAGAACATTATCATTAGGCTTGTGGAGACTAAAGGAATTTTAATATATTTTATGTCAAGTTATGGAGGTTATATAAAGAGAAATAGCAAAAAAAAAAAAAATTAGTATATCCTTAGGATTCCATGATCATTGTATGAAATTAGGAAAATGTCAGAGTGCTTACTTGTCTTTGTGGATATAAGTAGTTAATTTGGTTTAAAAAGATAAAATAAGATTAGTTGGAGTCAAATAATTGTACAACACTACCCATTATAATAATGACAACTATGACCAAACAACTCAGTTACCAAAGAAATTTGCTGGTAAGGACAGCTCCTAATAGCACTTATCCTGAAATAGAAATTCTTCTTCTGTATAAGTCACCATTGTAATGACTGGGTTACCTTGCTTCTGAAAAAGGACTCTCCATTCATGGCTTATAAGTTTTGCTTTAGTCTGTGATATTAATTACAAGTCAATTAAGAACATTTGGACTATAATAAAATAGGATTAATATCTTTGATAAATAGCATATTATTTTTTATCAATCCTCTTTAATAACTTTTTAGCAGTTACCTATATTTTAGGAAAGGACAATATGGAGACCTGATATTTTATTCTTAGTTAGAACTATTACTATATTTTCGTATTCCTTAAATTAACTTTAAAGTAGTTCTATTTTATTGGAACTGATAAAATAATACTTTAAAATACTTAATATTTTTATATCAAGTACTTCCTAAGAATGAGTAATCATACATATAATGTGGTTAGGTATATTATAAAACACCTTGAACCAGACCTGGTAGCTCATTCCTGTAATACCAGTACTTTGGAAGGCTGAGGTGGGCGGATCACTTGAGGTCAGGAGTTCGAGACCATCCTGGCCAACATGGTGAAACCCCATCTCTACTAAAAATACTGAAAAAAAAAAAAAAAATTAGTGGAGCATGGTGGCACATGCCTGTAGTCCCAGCTACTTCGGAGGCTAAGGCAGGAAAATCACTTGAACTTGGGAAGTGGAGGTTGCAGTGAGCCAAGATCATGCCACTGCACTCCACTCTAGGCGACAAAGCGATACCCCATCTCAAACAAACAAACAAACAAAAAAACAAAAAACCTTGAAATGCAGCATATTTTCTATTCTATTCTACTTTGGCTACCAGTACTAAATTTAATTTTTAGTAACTGTTTGGGTTAACAGTACTAAATTTAATTTTTATTTTCAGACATTCACTGAAGGCAAGTGCTGTTAAGCAAATTGAGTGGCAGAAGAAATTTGAATACCTGAAAAAGAGTGATTGTCTACTGGGTATTTGAGAAGTAGTTGCCTTTATATATTTTTTTTATGTGGACATTAAGCCAGTTGTAAAGGGCAACTAAGACAACTCCTGGTAAAGAATGGAGGTTAAAGTCTTAGAAATTCTAAACCAGTAGTTCTTGAATTTGGGGTACCTCAGAATCACTTGGAGGGCTTGTTAAAGCAAATTGCTGTGTTCCACCCTCCGGAGTTGGTGACTCGGTAAGTCTGGTGAACCTGGGGATCTAAAATCGACATTTCTAACAAGTTCCCGGATGATACTGATGCTGTCGGTCCAGGAAGTCAGGTTTCCGGGCATAATCAACAGGTTGTTTCTCATCTGTTTGTCTTAAATTTTTTTCAATGCTGTTACATCTATGGGTTTCTCTCTCTTGATTTTTGTCCTCTGAATTTCATGCTATATAATTTTTTCAGTGTCTCTCATTTTTACATTCTTATTTCTTGGAGTTTCCTAAATAAATTATCTTACAATGGCATATATATATATATATTTCCCTATTTTTATTGCTATCTTCATCCAGCTCTTGGACTTTGTTTTCTGGGTCTTTTAACTCCCCTTCTCTCGTAATGTTTCTATTCTTTTCAGCCAGTGTGAAAGTTACGCTATGACCATATTTCTTAAAATTAGTATTGGATCACAGGGCCTATGATGTAATGGTGTGCTTAGGTACCATCAGGACAGAAATTAAAATTCTTGATATGTGTTTTTAGTATCAGTGAACCTCACAGTCTTTAGCTATTTTCCCTGGAAACATTTGTAGAAGGTCAATGATTACATGTAAAATGCTTACTTCAAAGTCAACAGGATGTATTAGTAATGTGGCAAATTAATTTCTACTTTACTTCCAATATTTCCTCTATTCCCTTATAAAATTTGCACTAAATATTAAATTTAAAAAACTGAATATTTTCTTAATTGGTTAATTCCTTTGGAATGGTGTTTGTTTGTTTATCTATTTTGTTTATTTTATTTTATTTTTTTTGAGACAGAGTCTCACTCTATACCCCAGGCTGGAGTGCAGTGGCATGATCTTGGTTCACTGTAACCTCTGTCTCCCAGGTTCAAGCAATTCTTGTGCCTCAGTCTCCCAAGTAGCTAGAATTACAGGTGCCTGCCACACCAGGCTAATTTTTTGTATTTTCAGTAGAGACGGGGTTTCACCATGTTGGCCAGGCTGGTTCAGAACTCCTGGCTTCAGGTGATCTGCCCACCACGGCCTCCCAAAGTGCTGGGATTATAGGTGTGAGCCACCATGCCCGGCCTGGAATGGAGTTTATTTAGTGCTATGGGAATTGATTTAAAAGTGCTGACAGTTTTCATAATATGAGCAAAAATAACTTTCCATTTTAATTTGCCTGATAAACAATTTTGGAATAAGAGCTCTTCAAGAGATGATTCCGAAATTACCTTTGGAATACAATTTTAAACAAGAGAAAGTGTCAGAAAGAGTTATGTGGGTTTCCAGAATAAAAATTAATTATGTAGCAAAATTGACAAGCTTAAAATTAGAGGGTGAATTAGTTGATAGTTCAATGGATTTCCCTAAGCATCAAGTTGTAGCATTTAAATTAAGCTCAATAAAATGGTACCTAATGCCAAGAAAAAAAAAAAAAAAAATTGGGGGTCATATTCTAGAATTATATGACAAAATTTTTCTGTCACATAAATTATATTGTAGCTTTCCAGAAATCTTTTTAATGTTAAATTTAGAACTGTAATTAATCTTCTGATAGTTGTATTTATAGACAACAAAGAAAATAGAAAAACAAAGGCAACCGAGGACATTGGGTTTTATTTTTATTTTTCTCCTATTTCTCTTGCTATTTACAATGATAAATGTAACAAACCATCTACCTTTATTAATTTAGACACGGCCTCTGACCAGGTTTTTTTATGTTCCTTTATATCTTAAGTTCCTACTGTGCATCCTTTTGGTGCTAGGGACTACCTCTGGGTTACTGGACATAGAGTATGTTACGTATGTCCCTCCTACTCTTAGAACATAGACTGCATTCTATATTTGAATGTCTCCACTGGGAAAGAATCAAGATTAGTTTGTAAGTAGAGCCCGCAGTCTCACGTGTTATATACAACCTTCTTGATAATAACAGAGAAAGAAAACTTCCCCAGGTTTTATTCAACATGAATATTTGCCAATTTGTTGATTTAGCTGCATGATGCATTTACCCCTCTGCTTACTCAGTTTTTAAAATCTAATGCTTATTTACATTCAGGTGTTTGTTTGATCTTGATATCCAATTATACTGTCCTCAAGATTAAATTACTAGCTCCTAGCCACGCAGTTTAATTCATTTTATATTGTAAATAGCCTGAGAGGGCTGTCATACACAAATAGTTTCTGTAATAACATTGTGAAGTAAAATTCAATTCTGTCGAGACCTCATGAATACCTACAAGTTGGCTGTTTTAATTAGAATAACAATAACATTCATCTTTTCTGAGTGTTTACTTCTGCATGCAATGTACTAAGTGCTTTCCATGCATTAACCTGTTTAATCCTCATAGCTAACGTCTGAGGTAGGTACAATTATTGTCTTTCTTCTCATAAATAAGATAACTGAAGCACAGATGTTTAATAATCTCTACAATGACAACACATCAAATAATTGGTAGAAAAATCTATTCTTCTACCATCATTTTTCTCTCTGTAGGAGATGTATTACTGAATAGTTGTATTTCAGTCATGAGGCTTATCAAGTAACTACTTTTTCTTTTCTTTTTTTTTTTGAGATGGAGTTTCGCTCTTGTTGCCCAGGCTGGGATACAATGGCGTGATCTCTGGCTCACCGCAACCTCCGCCTCCTGGGTTCAAGTGATTCTTCAACCTCAGCCTCCCGAGTAGATGGGATTACAGGCATGCACCACCACACCCGGCTAATTTTGTATTTTTAGTAGAGATGGGGTTTCTCCATGTTGGTCAGGGTGGTCTCAAACTCCCAACCTCAAGTGATCTGCCTGCCTTGGCCTCTCAAAGTGCTGGGATTACAGGTGTGAGCCACCATGCCCGGCCCTCAAGTAACTACTTTTTCTATAAAATAAAGATTATGTTATAAAATGAGAAGGGTGTTCAAACGTAAGCAAATATCCAATAAAGTTAATGTTTAAGGTAGCAACCAGCAACCAAATATCCAATAAAGTTAATGTTTAAGGTCTACATGTGTTGATTGTAACAGTAGGAATGTATTCGTAGCGCTTTCCAATTTTTTTACTGCCTTTTCAACTCTGAGACTTACCTTTTGCTCTTATATTTCTTTGCTTTCATTTATTCCTTTAAAAACCTTTTTAGTGAGTGTTATTTTTTGTGCTAATAAATTTGAGAGTTATAAAAATACCTCTTTTGGCTGGGTGTGGTGGTGCACACCTGTAATCCCAGCACTTTGGGAGGCTGAGGCAGGTGGATCACCTGAAGTCAGGAATTCACGACCAGCTTGACTAACATGGCAAAATCCCGTCTCTTCTGAATACAAATAATTAGCTGGGTGTGGTGGCACATGTCTGTAATCTGAGCTACTTGGGAGGCTGAGAGAGGAGAATTGCTTGTACCTGGGAGGTAGAGGTTGTAGTGAGCCAAAATTGTGCCATTGCATTCCAGCCTGGGCAACAGAAGTGAAAAAGCAAAAGTCCATCTCAAAAACAAACAAACAAACAAACAAACAAACACCCTCTTTCCTACCAGCACCAAGAAAAATCTATCCCTGGACAAAACAAAACAAAACAAAACAAAAAACAGCCAAACAAAACAACACTTTGTACTTGTCATTAAGAAGCTAGCTTTGGCAATGAAACCTCTTAACATATAATTATAATACAATTATACAATGCAATAAGGGCATTATAGAGATATGTATAAAGTATCCTGGAAATACTGGTGAGGGAGAACTAATTAATCATACCGTGATTAAACAGGGAAAGCCTTTGCTGGTAGAGGAAAAAGTGTGAGCAGAAGCAGAGGCGTAAAAATGCAGGATGCATCAGACATGTGAAATTAGCAGTCTGATGTGCTACCTACTTACTCTAAAGGCACTTTAGGGCTAGAGTTGGAGGTGAGAGATGAAAATTAACTGAGGAAGACAAAGAGGAGGCTTGCATGCCATGATAAGGACACTAGGTTTTATTCTGTAGGCAGTCAGAAGTCTTAGTGATGTTTAAGAAGGTAAGTGAAAGGATATCTGAGTTTTGGCAGAGTGAGGTGTGTAGGTGGCAAGGTACAGCTTGAAGACAGTAGTGCTGCTGCTCCAGGGAAAAGGCGTAAGCAAAAAGATTAAAGAACGCTTTTGAGAATATAGCTGAAATTATAACCTTCAAAAGGTAACTGCAATAAAAATGGTCTATTTTTTTTTTACTCTTCCATTAGTGCTTGAAAATTAGGGTTTATATTGCTAAGTAAAACATAATTCAATTTATTCAGGATTGGATCAGGAATTGGGCCAAGGGAAAATGTTGGTGGGTATGCTGGATCAGTACCAGTTTCATAAAACAGAGGCCAGAGAGGGCAACATGCTGAGAAAATGGGCCAGCATTGAATAATTTGAGGTCCTGATGAGGTTCAGGAGCAGCTGTAAAGTGGGCTCAGGTAATGTGCAAGGATGAAAAAAAGATGAGATTGTGGTTAGGTTCTGAGCCTGGGATTGTAGAGCTTTGAATTTCAGGAGTGATTCCAGGGCTGGAGTATGAAGATGTGTAGGATTGCTCTATGACTCTTCTGTACCAGTGAAGACCTGCTTATAGAGAGAGATGGGAAACTGCAAGGCTTTTATAGCACTTCAGTCCATGGAACCTTGCCTATATTTGCCATGTATATGTGTACATTTTCTTTTCCCTATATTTTTAAAATCACTGCCTGCTGGATCTGGCCTCTAGGATCCTGACATACACTTCTCAGATTTGTACACTTAACTTTTTGACTTTGAATACTCATCCCTTCCCACAATGTCTTGCTTTAACTGTCCATGTCCAACTTGGGGGGGTGCTTGTGTTTCCTAGATGTCTGACCTATTCTTTCTTAGTTTATGAAGTATCTTCCCTTTAGTTCGTCTGTTGGCTCCAGTGACTTCCATCCATTTCATAAGCAAAATATATTCACCTTATTCACCTGCTCCCCAAGCTCCCCCAAATCTCGTCTAATCGTGGCACCAGTCTTGAAGTCCATGATCTCATGTATTGTATCAGGTGAAGAAACAGATGAGGCTCCTTGAGGCTGCAATGCCCCTTGACTCAGAGAGCTGTGAACTAAACAGGCAATTTATCTGTTCTCCAATCCTTTATATGTAATGGTGAGTTGAGGGCAGGATAATTGCAATAGACACCTCCATTCAAAAAGATAAGGAAATGGGAAACACATAGTGGCCACAGACCCGAAATTCACCCAGACAAATAGTATCAGAGTGCTCTCCTCTGAGGGTTAGAAATTCACCTTCATTAGTGTCCACTTCTGCTTCCTGATTTGGTTCTCTAAATCACTGCACTCCACGGCTCTTGAAACCCTCTCTGGGCTCTTGACTCTGCTCTTGAAGAGATCCTGTCTGGTCTCTGGAAAGTAGTCTGGATTATAGCTTGATAGCCTTCTTAGCCTGCTTTCTGCCTACAGAAAGTCTTTTCATTTTGAGCTTTTTCCCTTTTAGTCCAAGTCAGTATAGTTTTCTTCAAAACTTTGTGTCTCCCTATGAATTGGATTGACAGTCACTACATGCCCCAAATGTCATATGCATAATTCTTTCCAAGACAGATTTTCTTCTTTTTCAGACTATTTCAGACTATTCTTAGACTATTAGGGCTGTGGGGCAACACTCTTAAGATTTTTAGAAGTCCCTTTCTCTAGCTTAGATATGTAGAAAATATCTGAGATATTTAAAAATATTTAGAAAGAGCAGGGTGCAGTGGCTCATGCCTGTAATCCCAGTATTTTGGGAGGCCAAGGTGGGTGGATCATTTGAGGTCAGGAATTTGAGGCCAGTCTGGTTAACAAGGTGAAACCCCAACTCTATTAAAAACACAAAAATTAGCCAGGCGTGGTGGTAGGTGCCTGTAATACCAGCTACTCGGGAAACTTGGACATGAGAACTACTTGAGGTGGAGTTGCAGTGAGCTGAGATCTGCCACTGAACTCTAGCCTGGGTGACAGAGTGAGACATAAAAAAAGAAAAAATTGGAAAGAAGAAAGCATTCTAATTTTAAATCAAATTTACATATACACACACTTCATTGCTCAAATGGATCTGGTTGTTTTCAAGAGACACCTGCTAGTAGTCTGCTACACTTGAGAAAATAAATTGCAACAATGACAATCTTAGATAAAATGACACCATATTCAATGAACACACTGAAACCAGCTACAGGAGTACCTGCTGTGGAAAAGAGAGCAAATACACATGTACAGACTCAGTAGGTTGTACTATTTGCTTTGACTGTTGCTGAAACCTAAAGAGAAAAGAAGTTGAGGATGTGGGGTGGAATGTAAAGGAAGGGTGGGGAGATGTGGCAGAAGTGGAGTTGTGAAGGTAACAGAAGGTGATGTTTATTCCTGAGATTATGACTTCAACTAATTAAGAGACTATCAACTATTGTGAATAAAACCCACAATTGTGGCCAGGCATTGTGGCTCACGCCTGTAATCCTAGCACTTTGGCAGGCTGAGGTAGGCAGATTGCCTGAGCTCAGGAGTTCGAGACTAGCCTGGGCAACATGGTGAAACCCCATCTTTAGTAAAATAAAGAAAAAATTAACCAGGTATGGCAGTGTGTGGCTGTAGTCCCAGTTACTCAGGAGGCTGAGGCCAGTGAATTGCTTGCACCTGGGAGGTGGAGGTTGCAGTGAGCTGAGATTGCGCCACTGCACTCCAGTCTGGGCGACAGAGCAAGACTCCGTCTCCAAAACAAACAAACAAATGAACAAACAAACCAACGAACAAACAAACCCAAAACATAAAACAAACCCACAAGTGCTAGTGATGGCAGTGATGGCCCATCTGGAGAGGCGGCTGCAAACCTAGCAGCTGTGGCAGGTGAGGTGCAGGCTGGGTTGTGAACTTCAGGGAGCTGGTGGGCGTTGGGAGCAGGTGAGAACCCTGCACCCTTCTGAGTTGGTAGGGTGGGAGCCCCATCCCCCAGGTGCAGCAGCAGCCCCCAGCTATAGCTGTGGACATGGACATTCCTATGCTCTCAGGGTCATGGGAACCCTCTGTGACCCCGGAGGCTCAGAAGTGCCTACTCTCATTGCCTGATCTCTCCCTACTCCCAGTGCCCACTCTCATTTAGGAGCAAAGTTGAAGCCCAGCCAAGTGCTGTGTGTATGCTTGAAGCAGTGCTGACATGTCAGCCCCCTGCCACCTTGGCATCCTCTGGACTATGGTCACTGACAAGCATGGGAGGGAGGCCAAGGGGGAACTGAGGGCAGCTCGGTGCAAGCCTGCAGATGCCCGTCAGCGTGAACAGCCTGAGTGCCATGGATGATGTAACTGATGGTGGCAGGAGGCAGACAGGCTCCTGGGTGGAAAGGAGCAAGCCCCCAGTGAAACTCCACCTTCAAGCCAGGGATGGCCTGAAGCCTGGAGGCTGGGCTGCCTGTTCTGTAGCCAGGAGTGAAAACTTACGGTGCTTTTTCCATGGCTGCTCATGGACCAGTCAGAATGCACTTCCTCCCTTCTGAAGCCCATGAAAACCCTGGACTCAGCCAGACTTGGAAAGATGACAGGATGACCTGCCCATGGATAGGAGCTACCCACTCTGGGTCTCCTCTCCACTGAGGGCTGCACAGATGTTGGGATGACCTGCCTACAGACAGGAGCTACCCACTCCAGGTCTCCTCTCTGCTGAGGGGTGAAGAGATGTCATCAGGACGACTGCCTGCAGATAGGAGCTACCCACTCCGGGTATCCTGAGACCTGTAATATTGCCCAATAAAGCACTCCTTTGCCTTATTTCCTCTCCAGTTGTCCATGTACCTCATTCTTCCTTGAAGCAGGACAAGAATTTGGGACCCACTGAGTGGCAGAACTGAAAGAGCTGTAACACAAACAGGGCTGAAACACACCCTGCTGCTTGCCACAGTGTGGGCAATGAGGAGAGAAGAGCCATGGCCTTTCCAGGAGCCCAGACCTAAGGGCTCCCTGAACCAGGGCTGTGACACTCTCTTTGGATCTCTGCAGTTCCTGGCATTTTCAAGCTTCCGGGTGCCACTGTATTCTCCTCATCTAGATGTGGGTGCCTACAGCAGAGGCTGCTTGCAGAGCATCTGATTCAGCTGCAGGGTTGCCCAGAAGTGGCACCTGGGGCTGCCGGCCCTGCCACAGCAGACAGCGTGCCTGGCTATGTGCAGTAGCTGGATCCCCTACTCTCTTGCTTATGCACCCCTTGCTGCTCCACTCCATGCCTGGCTCACCCTTGGAAGGCATGGAGTCTTGGCTGACAGCCAAGCTGAGAGCAGCCTGCCAGGCTGAGTGGGCAGAACAAGCCCAGTGGGCCGAGTAAAATTCAGGCAAAGGTGCCACTGGCCACAGAAGCTTCTGGCTGGAAAAGTGACAACCTAAGGATCCTGTGACATTTTTGGGGGCTCATCCAGGATCTGTGGAGGGGTGAGCACTAGCAGATTTGGTGTTTTACGTCCAGTTTTCAGAGTCCCTAAACTCCACAATCACCAGAATGAAAGGAAAATACTGGACCTCTGTCAGCCAACTAGAAATGACTATCGTGGCTGCTGGACTTAGGACACATAGGACAGACTTGCCAGGGAGAACACTGTCAATCCCCCATCATGCTCAGGTGTTGGGAATGTGGGATTTGTTCCAATCCAGTTTCTCTTCATGGAGGTCTAGTGGTTGTGTGGATTGGAAGGAGGTCCTGGGGCAACTGAAGGTATGGCTGAGGCTACTCCTTGGTGTTATACAAAAGCCCCTGGACTAACTCCAGTCCCTGACTGCCCATTAGGGTATAGCACCAGGACCCTCAGTCTTTCCCCTCCCTCCCCCCAACACACAAAAACCAACGCCCCTTCCGCCCTCCCTCAAAGGAACAAAACAATGGCCAGACGGCCAATCCCTCCCACGGCCTGCCTTCCTTCCTGTCCTTCCCCCTGTCTCCTTCCTGTCCTCCATTATTCTTCCACTCCAGTCCCTGATTGCTCATTAGGGTGCAACAATAGGACCTTCAGTCTTTCCCATATCTCTCTTTCTTTATTCGTTCTCAGCTCCATCCCTTCCCATCCAGCCGTCCTTAACTCCCTTCTTTTCTTTCTTTTTTCCTTCCTTCCTTCCTTCCTTCCTTCCTTCCTTCCTTCCTTCCTTCCTTCCTTCCTTCCTTCCTTCCTTCCTTCCTTCCTTCCTTCTTTCCTTCCTTCCTCTCTCTCTTTTTCTTTCAAGACTGCCATGGCCACTATCCTCTTCTTTACATACAATGTTAAGGGTGTTGTTACACACCACAAAGATAATATCACTGGGTAGAATGAGGTTTTGGCTGTCATCAGTAGTGTAAATCAGAACAGTGTGGTATCTGTCTATCTTTAGAAGCAAGGAGGATGTCACAATTGAGACTTTTCTTTCCCATACTCAAAAGGAATCCATTTGCATAGGGCAAGAGGCTTTTCCCCCCAGGCACCTTTCCCTCCTCTGCACTCAAGTTGTTTCTTTCTTTCCTCCACTATGTCAGGAGTCAATACAGTCCTGTGAATACAGGGAGCTTTTTTATGTGAGATATTGATTTTTTCCTTTTGGGAAGCATCTGATTAGGCCAGGTCCCCAATTCCCGGGACTCCTTTTCTCTCCCTTGTTTGGGAGGACCTGGTTCTACAGTGTCACCTGCTTATGATAAAGAAGCAATGAAAATTAAGGGGGATCTTGGCAAGTTTTCAGATGACCCTGTCAGGTATATAGAGGCTTTCCAGGACTTAATCCAAGTATTTAAACTCTCCTGGATAGATGTCATGTTACTCGAATCAGATCCTGACTACCATGGAAAAGCAGGCTGTTCTGCAAGTAGCAGAAAATTTTGGGGATGAGCTTTGTATCTCATGTAGTGCCAGGGAATGGGATGAGACTTCTCCAATTGGAAGCATAGTAGTACCGTTAGAGTACCTTAAATGGGACCCCAATGATGAAATGGGAGAATGGAAGAGAAAACACTTTCAGGTGGGCATAGAGGAGGGAGGGCTTACATAGGACTAGAAGTAAGCCTCTCAATTACTCCAAGCTACCCATGATACACCAGGAATTAGATAAGAATCCTACTGCCTTCCTGGAAAGGCTAAGAGGGCCCTTGGTATAAAGCACACCTATCTCCTAATTCAGTTGAGTGACAATTACTCCTGAAGTGTGAACGTATTATTTAGGCAGTCCCAGACATGAGGAAGCTGCAGAAACAGGCCATGGGGCTGGATGGTGCATTAGGGAACCTCCTGAAAGTGGTCATCTTGGTATTTTACAATAGGAATCAGGAGGAGGCCCAAGAGAGGGAAAGGAAACACAGGAAAAAGGCAAAGGCTCTAACAGCCACCTAACAGGCTCACAAACCCCAGAGTCCTTGGGACGCATCTGTTAACTGCTACAAATGTGGCAATCCAGGGCGTTTTAGGAAGGACTGTCCAGACAGCAGAAGGAAGCCACCTTGAACCTGTCCAATTTGCAATGGGGACCACTGGAGGGTGGATTGTCCCTAGAGACACAGGTCTCTGGGTCCAGCCCAAATCGTCCAGCAGGACTGACAGGGCCCAGGGCTCCTCTCCCTGGTTCCAGTGGTTCAGAAGTTGAAGGGAAGAAGTTGGACCTCCCCCTGGACACTGGAGCAGGAATTTGAGTTCTGTTCTCCAGTCTGCCCCCTGCCTCTCTTAGCATGATCATGGGGGCGCATCTCAGGAAAACCTTTAACCTGCTATTTTTCCCAACCCCTTAGTTGTAGTTGGGGATAACTCTTGCTTATTGTTCTTGCCTTTGTTCTGTTTCTCACCATAAGGTGTTTTTGTCAAGGACTCTTTAATCCTGAATTCCCAAAGGATTATCTACTCCCTTAAATAGTTATTTCTCTTTTAAAATTTAATTGTCCCTATACAAAATTCAATTTCTTCCACTACGGTGAAACAGCTCTAGCCACAATATTGTTTTCCAAATAATTAGTCCATTTTTTTTTTTAAGATTTTTTCCTTTTAGCTCCTCTTTTTATAATACTCATATTTGGTCCATGCATACTTAACCTCCTTGTGAAATTTGTGTCTTCTCACCTAGAGGCCATCAAACTCCAAGTGGTCACGCAACTGGAGCTGTGGACAATGACTCCCTTTTAATGGAATAGGCATCTGAGAGAGATCTGACTGTCATTTTCCCCAAAACAATGCCCCTTGTCGGCATGAAGCAGTTAAAAGCAGTCATTGTTTTTAGTGCCTACTGCCTCCCTGGAAAGGCTAAGAGAGCCCTTGGTAAAGCACACCTATCTCCTAATTCAGTTGAGGGACAACTAATCCTGAAGTATGAGCTTATTATACGTATTATTTAGGCAGCCCCAGATATGAGGAAGCTGCAGAAACAGGCCATGGGGCTGGATAGTGCATTAGGGAACCTCCTGACAGTGATCATCCACCCTAACAGCAGCTGTATGTACTTCTTAAGAGTGAGAATTGATGGCAGTGGCAGCCCGTCTGGAGCAGCTGTCAGGAAGGTGCCCGCTACAGCAGAGAAGGTGTGACTGGGGCCGTGTGCTCCACGAAGCCAGCAGGAGCCAGGAACAGGTGGGAACCCTGCCACCTTCTGAGTTGGTGGGGTGGGAGTCCTACCCTTCTGGGAGCAGCTGTAACTGTCTAGCTGCAGCTGTGGACCTGGGCATCCTTGTACTCTTGAGGGCCCGGGAAGCTCCCCTGCCCCCTCAGGCTCAGAAGTACCTGCTCCTACTGCCTGGCACCTGGCACCCTGCTCCCAGCACCTGCTCCAATTTCAGAGCAAAATCGAAGCTGAGCCCAGGCTCTGTCGTGACCTGACCGGATGTGTGTGCACTCGGGTTGGCACTGACATACCAGCCCCTGCCACTCTGGCCCCCGCTGGGCTTTAGGCACTGATGAGCATGAGAGGGAGGCTGAGGGGGTGCTGATGGGCTGATGGTGGCTTGGCATGGACCTGCAGGCAACCCTTGGCATGAAGAGCCTTGGTGCCATGGACAACATGATTGATGGCAGTAGGAGGCAGACAGGCTCCTGTGTGGAAAGGGGCAGGTCCCTGGTAAAACCTCACCTTCAAGTCAGGGTTGACTTGAAGCTTGGGGGCTGGATTCCCTGTTCCATGACCTGGAGTTAGAACTTATGGTGCTTTTTCCAGGCCCTCCCATAAACCAATCAGCACTCACTTCCTCCCTTCTGAAGCCCATAAAAACCCCCGGACTCTGCCAGACTCACAGAGACATTGGGACGACATGCCTGTGGAGAGGAGCTATCCATTCCTGGACTCCTTTCTGCTGAGGGCCACACAAATGTCAGGATGACCTGCCTGTAAATAGGAGGTACTGGGTCTCTTCTCCCCTGAGAGCCACAAACAACCTGCCTGTGGATAGGAGCTAACCACTCTGGGTCTCCTGAGAGCTGTACTGTTACTGTATTGTACTGAGAGCTGTACTGTTGCTCAGTAAAGCAGCCCTTCACCTTGCTCACTCTCTAGTTATCATTCTTCCTAAACGTGGGACAAGAACTCAGGACCTGCCAAATGGTGGAGCTGAAAGAGCTGTAACACAAACAGGGGTGAAACACAGCTCCCCCACTCATCAGGTTGTGGGTGATGAGAAGGAAAGAAGAACTGTGACCCTTCTGGGAACTCAAGGAGTGGTGCACTCGAGATGACACCCTCTTTGGGGCTCTGTGATTTCTGGAGTCTTCAAGCTTCTGAGTGCCATCATGTTCCCCTCATGCAGAGGTGGGTGCTCACAGTAGAACCTGCTTGTGGTGCATCTAATCCAGCTGCAGGCTTATATGAAGCTGGCACCTATGCCAGCTCCTGGAGCTGCCCGCCCCTCTGCAGTTACAGCTATGTGCAATGACTGGACCCTGCATTCACTCACTCACATACCCCTTGCCTCTATGCATCTAGCTCTCCCTTGGCAAGCATGGGATCTGGTCCAGTAGCATGAACTCAGTGCAGCCTTCCAGGATGAGTGGGAAGAATAAGTCCAGTGGGTCTAAGTAAAACTAACACAAAGACGCCACTAGCCACATTGGCTTCGGGCTGGAAAAGCGACACCCTAAAGATCCTGTGACACTAGATTTCAAGAAAAATTAGTTTAAAGTGACTCCCCCAGATAATAGTGTGAGCTCAGGAAAGTCATTTCAACTTTAAAAGACTCAGCTTCGGCTGGGTGCGGTAGCTCACGCCTGTAATCCCAGCACTTTGGGAGGCCAAGGTGGGCGGATCACGAGGTCAAGAGATCGATATCATCCTGGCTAACATGGTGAAACCCTGTCTCTACTAAAAATACAAAGAAAAAAAAATTAGCTGGGCATGGTGGCAGGCGCCTGTAGTCTCAGCTACTCGGGAGGCTGAGGCGGGAGAATGGTGTGAACCCGGGAGGTGGAGCTTACAGTGAGCTGAGATCTTGCCACTGCACTCCAGCCTGGGTGACAGAGTGAGACTCTGTCTCAAAAAAAAAAAAAAAAAAAAAAAAAGATTCAACTTCATTATCTGTAGAGGGAAAAGATAAATGTCAAACATTATGAAGGGTTGTTGAAGATTATATATAAATCTGTTAGGTACCTGGCTTCTAAAACACTTAATATTTTTATTTGTCATCTGGAGTATAGGGCTAGCAACTCTACCTTTAGGATTGTGGTTAATGTTGTTAATAGTTATGAAATAAGTCTAGCTGGGTAAAAAGCATTTTAATTTTTACCCCAGTCTTCCTTTGACAGTATCTATAGTACCATCATTGTCTAATATCAAGTTTTCTAATTCTATAATATGTAAGGGGATGGTGGGAGGAAATAAGGTACAATTACCATACATGAGGAATGGGGTACTCTCTCCTATTATGTGAGTTAAAATGAAAAACAGGTAATATGTTAGCAAGCTAGAGATGGAAATTTTGAAAGCTTATGGTCGTGATCTTTTCCTCTGCGTTGACTACCATTCCCTCTCCTTGAGTAATAAACAAGGCAAATAGTTTTCTCCATGGTGACATTGGATATAATAATAGACTATGTAAGTGGTTATTACCAGTAACTACACAAAAGGTCTGGGTATTCTGTACCCTTACTGGGAAGTTACTAAAACGCTGTTATTTAACTATGTGCAAGACATGAAAAATATTTTAAAACTTTTGTTTGTAAAGTTAGCTATCTGATAAATATCTTCATCTAGGGGAAAATGTTGGGTTGGACAAGGTCTATCTCAAAATGGGGGGTGATAATAGCTATTTTTCTTAAACATGAATAAAAACATTATGTTAAATTATTTAGAAAAACGACATGCTTAGGGTGTGTTAAAACTTAATGAAAGCTGTTGTGATGTTTAAAAGAAAATTAATTTTAGTGATGATATTTGATTTAACAACTTCAGTTTTTTTTAAGAGATGGGGGTCTTGCTATGTTGCCCAGACTTGACTTGAATTCCTCAGTCTCCTGAAAAACTGGGATTATAGGCGTGTGCCATGGTGTCCAGCTAGATTTTTTTGATCAATAATAATTAGTGAACCAAGCTAAGCTGGCAAAGTTTAAGCAATTTCAAGTACAACATATTTATTTCCCTCTCTTTTATTTTTGTTTTTTACTAGCACCAGGAATTAGACTGTTACTTATATTTTATACAAATGTAATTAATGGAATAAAAGGTGTTTCACTTGATCATAATGTATGCTTTTCCATTGTATTCTATTTTTCTTTTGTAAATATGTTAAATTAAAAGTATTCATTCTCTTCTTTAGTCTTCAATCTACTTTTTCTCTTTTGATTCTCTTAAGCTTTATACTTAAAGTGTATTTTACATCAGGTAGGCTTAATAAGTACCAGATGATTAACTGAGTAGCATAAATAAGACAAATGATTAATACTGACATTTATTGGGCACTCATGGCTTGGTGGGGCTGGTGCAGAAAGCAGAAGTCTAGTAACATAGCGTGAGTGCTAATTGCTGTCAGTTGAAATTGGGCAGTTGATTTGTCATCTTCAATTAATGGTATTACAGAAGGTTCAGCACTCAACACAAGGAAGATGTTATATGGCCACGATTTGGAGCTCTGCTCATATGCAATCTGGTCTTTCAGTCTGCTCACTAACCAAGGCTGTCAACGAAAACATGAGGAAAAACTTACCTTTTAAACTTGGATAAGGCAGGCAGTGATTGGCTGAGACTTGTTTAGTAAGTTTAGTATCAATGTACACTGACTTTATCTAAAGTTGAAAAAGGCCATGATTTTAAATAAGAAGGGTATCTTCCTATTTTTATTTTATTTTATTAGCGTTACTTAATGCTGTAGAATAAAATATCTTGTTTCTTCCTGTTTTATACAGTAAATTATCATGGAATACAAAGATACACAGTGAAGGACGGGACATAATTAACATACTAACATATTGAGATTCAGCTCCAAGATAATTAGGACGCATTTGTCTGTATTTGAATGACAAGAAAGGAGAACTTTCTTCAAGTACTTTGACTTAACATTCTTTTTACCATTTGAGAATACTGAAATTGATACCAAATAGTATCAATTCTCCAAGATTTTTGGAGAAAAATCCAAATATTGGATTCCAAAGTTTGGATTTTTGCAAGGTTTGGAATTTTTTTGAGATTTGGATTTTTTCTCCTTTTTGGAGATTTTTGGAGCGTTCGTTTTCTCCAAGATTTTTGGACTAGCATTTTTACTTAAGAAGTTCTTATGCAGTTACTCTGATTACTTCTGGACTTCGTTGACTTTGGTTACTACTGTAAGAGTAGCAATTATTATCTCTAGGTTGAAAGTATTTTAATAAATAAGTACACTTGAGACAGATACTCATAAAATTCTTATGTTTTAGAGAAAATTATAAAAGATTATAGAGTATGTTGGATATTTCAGAAATGACATGGTTAAAGGATGATGGATTTATATATTCCCTAGTTGTGACCTAGCACAGAACAAATCTGAACTGTCATCTGAATGGAATTAAAAAATGCTGGAGAACATAAATGCTAAACCTTTGACCTTGTTTCCTAAGTTTGGAGCATCAATCAGTCAATGTTTATTAAGCAATACAGTGTGTAGTAGTTTCTATATGTAATACACGTGCATAAAAGATGCAGCTCATACAATCAGAAAGAATATTGCTTATCAGCAGTTCAGGAAAAGACACATACACCTACTCTGCAAACATTTATTTATCCACCATTATAGTTGGCACTCTGGATATAAAAAGAATATGGCTGAAAACATTTTCTCTAATAGCTCACTATTACATATAGGAATCACTGCAATACGACGAGATAAAGGCATTCTGGTAGTCATTTTTTAAAAAAAGATTACCAGGCATCTAAGCCTGTTTTTCTTTTCTTTTCTTTTCTTTTTTTTTTTGAGACGGAGTCTCCCTCTGTCACCCAGGCTGGAGTGCAGTGGTGCGATCTCGGCTCACTGCAAGCTCTGCCTCCCGGGTTCCCGCCATTCTCCTGCCTCAGCCTCCCGAGTAGCTGGGACTACAGGCGCCGCCACCACGCCCGGCTAGTTTTTTGTATTTTTAGTAGAGAGAGGGTTTCACCGTGGTCTCGATCTCCTGACCTTGTGATCCGCTCGCCTTGGCCTCCCAAAGTGCTGGGATTACAGGCGTGAGCCACGGCGCCCAGCCCTAAACCTGTTTTTCTTATACTAGTAGAGATACTAGCAGCCATATTTGTCGTTAAAAATATAGAAATGCTTCTATACCAGTTGGTAAATAAAATATTAAGACTGTAACAAGCAGTAAATTTAATAACATGAACTCTGAAATAGACTCATTAGTACAAGCCAGTCAAAACAACTACAGAAAAATTGTTCTCTTATTTTAACGTCCATTGATAACAGAAATATTGAATATGGAAAAATCTTGGCAGATTTTAAAGGCCAGCTTCTGCTGATATCTCAGCAGAAGCTGAGGGAGGATTCAGCATGATGAACAAGATAGCTGTTGTTAAGACATTTTCTCTACTTGAGGCCACAAGTTCCGTAAAGATGTTGCCCGTTGGCAACGATGAGGTGGGAAATAGGATCTGGGCATGGCTTCTGCATGGAAGCTAGTTTCCCTGGTTGCCTGCTGAGCAGACGAGGTTTCAGCAGTGGCATAAGCAATTATCATCTGCTGCTCGAGAGTTGTCTCTCACACCAAATTGGCACTGGTGGCTCATTGGGACTTGTCTCTGGGTCCAGGTCATGTGTAATTCTGACTTCTAAGTTCATACCTGGCTGTAGTGAACAGGCATCCTGTCTAGACTATTGATTAAGCTCACTTACCCACACCACATCTTTATAAATAGTTCTTATATAAATATGTTCTTTCTGCATTATCCTAATTTGAGCATGCCATCGGTATTTCCCATTATGAAGCTGATGGATAATAAAACTCATAACTCCCTGGCAATGACTGTTAACTAATAATAATGATTAGTTTAGTAGGGCATGTGTCCAAAGGCAAGTGAATCCTAGTAATTTTACAGGAGTTTCCAGGAAGTAATTTTTATTTTTATTTTCTCACTGGACAGGCAGCAGTGAGTATTTAAGCCTGGATCTCTTGAAATCCCTTGCATCCACATGAGACACAAAGCACAATGTATTATCTGAAGTAGCCTATGCATTTTATGTATTAGTGAATGTGTTTTTGATGGTTATGGCAGTTTTGCCTGGGAGGAGTAGAAAAGATGTTACACTGAAGTTTTAAATTTAAGCTAGGCTTGGATAATGAGTTTATTGAGTCAATAGATGGTTCGGGGGAGTAGGCTGCAGAGACAGTCTTTTTGGGAGAGGAAATAGAATTTGCAAAGTTATAATATCAGGAAGAGTATGGTAGTAGAATAATTTGAATAGGTTGTGGCAGTTGAGGATTGAAAAGTTGAATGGAAAGGAAACTCTTTACATACCACAATCCTGGAGGCAATGGAGAGCGACTGAAGATGAAGCAGAATAGGTAAAGATTAGAGACCATGATAGGGATTATTATTACTTATTTTTTTTGATATGGAGTTTTGCTCTTATCACACAGGCTGGAGTGCAATGGTGCAATCTTGGCTCATTGCAACCTCCGCCTCCCAGGTTCAAGCGATTCTCCTGCCTCAGCTTCCCGAGTAGCTGGGATTACAGATGCACACCACCATGGCTGGCTAAATTTGTTTTTCTGTATTTTAGTAGAGCTGGGGTTGGCCAGGTTGGTCTTGAACTCCTAACCTCAGGTGATCCGCCTGCCTCGGTCTCCCAAAGTGCTGGGATTACAGGTGTGAGTCATCATACCAGGCCAGCTATTATTATTAAGTAGTTGAGATGACAGACAATGAGACTCTAGCCAACAAAATGAAACAAGGTGATGGAGAGAAAGAAAACAGGTTTAAGCTTCTTAAGTGTATGACACTATAGCTTATTTTTGGAGGCGAGGAGGTAAGACTTGAGGAAGAAGGAGGTTTGATTCCTATGTTACTCGGTGGGCAACTAGTGGATGATAATGTCGTTTGCATGATTGGGAACACAAGAAAAGGAGGTTTAGAAGGGATTGAAAAGGATATAGGGTCGGGGAAAGTAATAAGTAGTTTCAAACACATTGAGACTAAGGTATCATGAGATAGCCCACATGGAGTTGTCTAGAAGACAGATCTGGATTGAAATGTAATTTAAAATACCTAAATGATTAATCACAACCTTGTGCATCTATAGTCACCAGAGATTGGTGAAGACAATATATTGAAGGATGAATAAAAGATGAAAAAATCGGGAAAATATATGTGAAGTGTTCATTTAAAAGATTTGGTTACTAACAAAAAACTTCAAATTTAGAAATTTGAAAAAAGGCAAACAATAGATGGAAACTTTAAGTTAAGAAAATTGATTTTTTTTAAAACACAAAGATATTTTGATGTATGTATGTGGTAATGGAACTAAATATGGCAAAGTAAAAATTTGAATTACAAATTTAACCACCGTTTATAATTTATTGTATGTCTTCCCTCAGTAGAATGTAAGATCTAGAAGGGTGGAGACTTTAATCCCTGGGCCTACAACAAAATTTGGTTCCACTAGTCACTCAAAAATTGTTTAATAAATGAATGAACGAATGAAAAACACTGTGTGTTAGTTGAAGGTGAGGAAAAGCATGCACACTTACACATTGCTGACGTAGACTGGTAACCCCTGGGAGACAATATGGCAATCATTTTGATCCAGTTATTCTAAGAACTTTCCCTATAAATAAATTTGCATGTGGTATGAATGAATATGTATATCAATAGAAGTAGGCAAGTAAGTTATTGTATATACTTAAAATGAACAAAGCAGCTCTTTATATTTTGATATGAAAGAATTTCCAAAATGTATTTTAAAGTGAAAATAAGTGCTGAAAAGTGTACACGGCAGGTTACTATTTATGTAAAAACAATGTACTTGCTTATTTGTATATGGAATATTTCTAGAAAGATACACAAGAGGTGGTTAACTGTGATTGTCTCCAGGGAATGTGTGTCTAAGAAAACGGTTTGGATAGACTCTAAAATTTTGCACCCATTATGCATTTGTTACTTAGTTTTTATTTTATTTTATTTTATTTTATTTTATTTTATTTTATTTTATTTTATTTTGAGACAGGGTCTCATTCTGTCATCCAGGCTAAAGTGCAGTGGCATGATCACAGCTCATGTCAGAGTCAACCTCCTGGGCGCTGGTAATCTTCCCACCTCAGACTCCCAGGTAGCTGGGATTACAGTCACTCTCCAGCACGCCAGGCTAATTTTTATAGAAACGGGGTTTTGTCATGTTGCCCAGGCTAATCTCAAGCTCCTGGGCTCAAGTGATTCTCCTGTCTCGGCCTCTCAAAGTGCTAGGATTACACGTATGAGTCATCATGCCTGGCCATTGTTACCTATTAAAAAAAAAAAAAAGAGTGAAACGAACCAACCAAATGTATTGAATACTTTGATTGGGGTCAAATGCTTTTCCAAGTACCTTGCCTTGTCCTATTTGAGGTCAGAAAGAAGAAGGTAAGTGAAGGAAGTAAATTTACAGCTGGTGAATATGCGAGCATGTATGTGTTAAGGTGGTGGTAGAAAATGGCAGAAACTTAAGGGTTTTCATGTATCCTAATTTCTATTTTCTTTTTGGATGGAAGGTAGTGTCATCTGTGGAAGCGGAGGAAGCAGGGATCATGAAGGTAGAGGAACATTCAGCACAGTTGCTATAGGAAGGAAGGTGAACAAAGGCAGATAAACAAATTCTGTGTATCATTTAAAGTTGAATAGGCATCAATCTATACTACTGTGCAATTTTTCTTTGGAAGTATTCAGTAGCTATGTAAGAGTGGAAAAGAAACATTGTTGGATTATATATGTTGCTGTGGGGAAGCACATGGTAACAAGGGAGCTGAAGATATTAACAAAAAAGTAGCTAAAGTCAAATGTAAATAAAGACATCAATAGGGAAATAAGTTTAGATTATAAGAGAAGGAATCAGTGTCTTGAAAACAAGGGTGAATTTCATTAGTTGAGAGACAGTGAGAATTTCAAGGCAGAGAGAGCTCTTATCTTTTCCAATTGATCACAAAAATTCTCCCCTCCGGCCACAATTTTTTGGTTCTCAGCCCATAGGCTCTAAAGGGAGCCCTCTTGAGTAAAATTATTTTAGAATAGTTCCAGCTATTTCCTGCATGGCCCTCGCTCAGGGAAATATTCATATTTCTCATGTACATTCCCATTTTGGGCTTTTCCTCTACCTTAGCAATTTTCAGAGTGTAGTTTCTGGATCAACAGCATCAGCATCACCTAGGAAATTTAAGAAATGCAAATTCTTGTCCTCATCCCTGACACTGAATCAGAAACTTTGGGAATGAAACTCATCAATGTGTTTTAACCCCTGCCCCCACCAGAGGACTCTGATACATGCTTAACTTAGAACCATTGTTCTAGCTGTTCCCCTATATCCTTTTTTTTTTTTTTTTTTTTTTTTTTTTATTTTTTTATTTTTTTTTTATTATACTTTAAGTTCTAGGGTACATGTGCATAACGTGCAGGTTTGTTACATATGTATACTTATGCCATGTTGGTGTGCTGCACCCATCAACTCGTCAGCACCCATCAATTCATCATTTATATCATGTATAACTCCCCAATGCAATCCCTCCCTCCTCCCCCCTCCCCCCTCCCCATGATAGACCCCAGTGTGTGATGTTCCCTTCCCGAGTCCAAGTGATCTCATTGTTCAGTTCCCACCTATGAGTGAGAACATGCGGTGTTTGGTTTTCTCTTCTTGTGATAGTTTGCTAAGAATGATGGTTTCCAGCTGCATCCATGTCCCTACAAAGGACGCAAACTCATCCTTTTTTATGGCTGCATAGTATTCCATGGTGTATATGTGCCACATTTTCTTAATCCAGTCTGTCACAGATGGACATTTGGGTTGATTCCAAGTCTTTGCTATTGTGAATAGTGCCGCAATAAACATACGTGTACATGTGTCTTTGTAGTAGACTAATTTATAATCCTTTGGGTATATACCCAGTAGTGGGATGGCTGGGTCATATGGTACATCTAGTTCTAGATCCTTGAGGAATTGCCATACTGTTTTCCATAATGGTTGAACTAGTTTACAATCCCACCAACAGTGTAAAAGTGTTCCTATTTCTCCACATCCTCTCCAACACCTGTTGTTTCCTGACTTCTTAATGATTGCCATTCTAACTGGTGTGAGATGGTATCTCATTGTGGTTTTGATTTGCATTTCTCTGATGGCCAGTGATGATGAGCATTTTTTCATGTGTCTGTTGGCTGTATGAATATCTTCTTTTGAGAAATGTCTGTTCATATCCTTTCCCCACTTTTTGATGGGGTTGTTTGTTTTTTTCTCGTATATTTGTTTGAGTTCTTTGTAGATTCTGGATATTAGCCCTTTGTCAGATGAGTAGGTTGCAAAAATTTTCTCCCATTCTGTAGGTTGCCTGTTCACTCTGATGGTAGTTTCTTTTGCTGTGCAAAAGCTCTTAAGTTTAATTAGATCCCATTTGTCAATTTTGGCTTTTGCTGCCGTTGCTTTTGGTGTTTTAGACATGAAGTCCTTGCCCATGCCTATGTCCTGAATGGTACTACCTAGATTTTCTTCTAGGGTTTTTATGGTATTAGGTCTAACATTTAAGTCTCTAATCCATCTTGAATTAATCTTCGTATAAGGGGTAAGGAAAGGATCCAGTTTCAGCTTTCTACTTATGGCTAGCCAATTTTCCCAGCACCATTTATTAAATAGGGAATCCTTTCCCCATTTCTTGTTTCTCTCAAGTTTGTCAAAGATCAGATGGCTGTAGATGTGCGGTATTATTTCTGAGGACTCTGTTCTGTTCCATTGGTCTATATCTCTGTTTTGGTACCAGTACCATGCTGTTTTGGTTACTGTAGCCTTGTAGTATAGTTTGAAGTCAGGTAGCGTGACGCCTCCAGCTTTGTCCTTTTGACTTAGGATTGTCTTGGCAATGCGGGCTCTTTTTTGGTTCCATATGAACTTTAAAGCAGTTTTTTCCAATTCTGTGAAGAAACTCATTGGTAGCTTGATGGGGATGGCATTGAATCTATAAATAACCTTGGGCAGTATGGCCATTTTCACGATATTGATTCTTCCTATCCATGAGCATGGTATGTTCTTCCATTTGTTTGTGTCCTCTTTGATTTCACTGAGCAGTGGTTTGTAGTTCTCCTTGAAGAGGTCCTTTACATCCCTTGTAAGCTGGATTCCTAGGTATTTTATTCTCTTTGAAGCAATTGTGAATGGAAGTTCATTCCTGATTTGGCTCTCTGCTTGTCTGTTGCTGGTGTATAAGAATGCTTGTGATTTTTGCACATTAATTTTGTATCCTGAGACTTTGCTGAAGTTGCTTATCAGCTTAAGGAGATTTTGGGCTGAGACGATGGGGTTTTCTAAATATACAATCATGTCATCTGCAAACAGGGACAATTTGACTTCTTCTTTTCCTAACTGGATACCCTTGATTTCTTTCTCTTGCCTGATTGCCCTAGCCAGAACTTCCAACACTATGTTGAATAGGAGTGGTGAGAGAGGGCATCCCTGTCTTGTGCCAGTTTTCAAAGGGAATTTTTCCAGTTTTTGCCCATTCAGTATGATATTAGCTGTGGGTTTGTCATAAATAGCTCTTATTATTTTGAGGTACGTTCCATCAATACCGAATTTATTGAGCGTTTTTAGCATGAAGGGCTGTTGAATTTTGTCAAAAGCCTTTTCTGCATCTATTGAGATGATCATGTGGTTCTTGTCTTTGGTTCTGTTTATATGCTGGATTACGTTTATTGATTTGCGAATGTTGAACCAGCCTTGCATCCCAGGGATGAAGCCCACTTGATCATGGTGGATAAGCTTTTTGATGTGCTGCTGAATCCGGTTTGCCAGTATTTTATTGAGGATTTTTGCATCAATGTTCATCAGGGATATTGGTCTAAAATTCTCTTTTTTTGTTGTGTCTCTGCCAGGCTTTGGTATCAGGATGATGTTGGTCTCATAAAATGAGTTAGGGAGGATTCCCTCTTTTTCTATTGATTGGAATAGTTTCAGAAGGAATGGTACCAGCTCCTCCTTGTACCTCTGGTAGAATTCAGCTGTGAATCCATCTGGTCCTGGACTTTTTTTGGTGGGTAGGCTATTAATTGTTGCCTCAATTTCAGAGCCTGCTATTGGTCTATTCAGGGATTCAACTTCTTCCTGGTTTAGCCTTGGGAGAGTGTAAGTGTCCAGGAAATTATCCATTTCTTCTAGATTTTCTAGTTGATTTGCGTAGAGGCGTTTATAGTATTCTCTGATGGTAGTTTGTATTTCTGTGGGGTCAGTGGTGATATCCCCTTTATCATTTTTTATTGCATCGATTTGATTCCTCTCTCTTTTTTTCTTTATTAGCCTTGCTAGCGGTCTGTCAATTTTGTTGATCTTTTCAAAAAACCAACTCCTGGATTCATTGATTTTTTGGAGGGTTTTTTGTGTTTCTATCTCCTTCAGTTCTGCTCTGATCTTAGTTATTTCTTGCCTTCTGCTAGCTTTTGAATGTGATTGCTCTTGCCTCTCTAGTTCTTTTAATTGTGATGTTAGAGTGTCAATTTTAGATCTTTCCTGTTTTCTCTTGTGGGCATTTAGTGCTATAAATTTCCCTCTACACACTGCTTTAAATGTGTCCCAGAGATTCTGGTATGTTGTATCTTTGTTCTCATTGGTTTCAAAGAACATCTTTATTTCCGCTTTCATTTCGTTATGTACCCAGTAGTCATTCAGGAGCAGGTTGTTCAGTTTCCATGTAGTTGAGCGGTTTTGATTGAGTTTCTTAGTCCTGAGTTCTAGTTTGATTGCACTGTGGTCTGAGAGACAGTTTGTTATAATTTCTGTTCTTTTACATTTGCTGAGGAGTACTTTACTTCCAATTATGTGGTCAATTTTGGAATAAGTGCGATGTGGTGCTGAGAAGAATGTATATTCTGTTGATTTGGGGTGGAGAGTTCTATAGATGTCTATTAGGTCCGCTTGGTGCAGAGATGAGTTCAATTCCTGGATATCCTTGTTAACTTTCTGTCTCGTTGATCTGTCTAATGTTGACAGCGGAGTGTTGAAGTCTCCCATTATTATTGTATGGGAGTCTAAGTCTCTTTGTAAGTCTCTAAGGACTTGCTTTATGAATCTGGGTGCTCCTTTATTGGGTGCATATATATTTAGGAGAGTTAGCTCTTCCTGTTGAATTGATCCCTTTACCATTATGTAATGGCCTTCTTTGTCTCTTTTGATCTTTGATGGTTTAAAGTCTGTTTTATCAGAGACTAGGATTGCAACCCCTGCTTTTTTTTGTTCTCCATTTGCTTGGTAGATCTTCCTCCATCCCTTTATTTTGAGCCTATGTATGTCTCTGCATGTGAGATGGGTCTCCTGAATACAGCAGACTGATGGGTCTTGACTCTTTATCCAGTTTGCCAGTCTGTGTCTTTTAATTGGAGCATTTAGTCCATTAACATTTAAGGTTAATATTGTTATGTGTGAACTTGATCCTGCCATTATGATATTAACTGGTTATTTTGCTCGTTAGTTGATGCAGTTTCTTCCTAGCCTCGATGGTCTTTACATTTTGCCATGTTTTTGCGATGGCTGGTACCGGTTGTTCCTTTCCATGTTTAGGGCTTCCTTCAGGGTCTCTTGTAAGGCAGGCCTGGTGGTGACAAAATCTCTAAGCATTTGCTTATCTGTAAAGGATTTTATTTCTCCTTCACTTATGAAACTTAGTTTGGCTGGATATGAAATTCTGGGTTTAAAATTCTTTTCTTTAAGAACGTTGAATATTGGCCCCCACTCTCTTCTGGCTTGTAGAGTTTCTGCCGAGAGATCTGCTGTTAGTCTGATGGGCTTCCCTTTGTGGGTGACCCGACCTTTCTCTCTGGCTGCCCTTAAGATTTTTTCCTTCATTTCAACTTTGGTGAATCTGGCAATTATGTGTCTTGGAGTTGCTCTTCTGGAGGAGTATCTTTGTGGCGTTCTCTGTATTTCCTGAATTTGAATGTTGGCCTGCCCTACTAGGTTGGGGAAGTTCTCCTGGATGATATCCTGCAGAGTGTTTTCCAACTTGGTTCCATTTTCCCCCTCACTTTCAGGCACCCCAATCAGACGTAGATTTGGTCTTTTTACGTAATCCCATACTTCTTGCAGGCTTTGCTCATTTCTTTTTCTTCTTTTTTCTTTTGGTTTCTCTTCTCGCTTCATTTCATTCATTTGATCTTCAATCGCTGATACTCTTTCTTCCAGTTGATCGAGTCGGTTACTGAAGCTTGTGCATTTGTCACGTATTTCTCGTGTCATGGTTTTCATCTCTGTCATTTCGTTTATGATCTTCTCTGCATTAATGAGTCTAGCTGTCAATTCTTCCACTCTTTTTTCAAGATTTTTAGTTTCTTTGCGCTGGGTACGTAATTCCTCCTTTAGCTCTGATAAGTTTGATGGACTGAAGCCTTCTTCTCTCCTCTCGTCCAAGTCATTCTCTGACCAGCTTTGATCCGTTGCTGGTGATGGGCTGCGCTCCTTTGCAGGGGGAGATGCGCTCTTATTTTTTGAATTTCCAGCTTTTCTGCCCTGCTTCTTCCCCATCTTTGTGGTTTTATCTGTCTCTGGTCTTTGATGGTGGTGACGAACTGATGGGGTTTTGGTATAGGTGTCCTTCCTGTTTGATAGTTTTCCTTCTGACAGTCAGAAGGACTCTCTGTTGGTCTGTTGGAGATTGCTTGAGGTCCACTCCAGACCCTGTTTGCCTGGGTATCAGCAGCAGAGGTTGCCGAAGATAGAATATTGCTGAACAGCGAGTGTACCTGTCTGATTCTTCCTTTGGAAGTTTCCTCTCAGGGGTGTACTCCACCCTGGGAGGTGTGGGGTGTCAGACTGCCCCTAGTGGGGGATTTCTCCCAGCTAGGCTACTCAGGGGTCAGGGACACACCTGAGCAGGCAGTCTGTCCGTTCTCAGATCTCAACCTCCGCGTTGGGAGATCCGCGGCTCTCCCCAAAGCTGTCAGACAGAGTCGTTCGCGTCTGCACCGGCTCCCGCTACTTCCCCTGTTGGTCTTCAGCTGTGCGCTGTCCCCAGAGGTGGAGACTACAGAGACAGGCAGGCTTCCTTGAGCTGCTGTGAGCTCCACCCAGTTCGAGCTTCCCAGCGAGTTTGTTTACCTACTTAAGCCTCAGCAATGGCGGGCGCCCCTCCCCCAGCCTCGCTGCTGCCTTGCCGATAGATCGCGGCAGACTGCTGTGTTAGCAGTGAGGGAGGCTTCGTGGGCGTGGGACCCTCCCGGCCAGGTGTGGGATATATTCTCCTGGAATGCCTGTATGCTTACAGCGCAGTATTGGGGTGGGAGTTACCCGATTTTCCAGGTGTTGTGTGTCTCAGTTCCCCTGGCTAGGAAAACGGATCCCCTTCCCCCTTGCGCTTCCAGGTGAGGCGATGCCTCGCCCTGCTTCAGCTCTCGCTGGTCAGGCTGCAGCAGCTGACCAGCACTGATTGTCCGGCACTCCCTAGTGAGATGACCCCAGTACCTCAGTTGAAAATGCAGAAATCACCGGTCTTCTGTGTCGCTCGCGCTGGGAGTTGGAGACTGGAGTTGTTCCTATTCGGCCATCTTGCTCCGCCCCCCCCTGTTCC
Source organism: Rhinopithecus roxellana (assembly GCF_007565055.1). NCBI lineage: Eukaryota > Metazoa > Chordata > Mammalia > Primates > Cercopithecidae > Rhinopithecus > Rhinopithecus roxellana. The sequence goes on along the minus strand of NC_044549.1, from coordinate 12,335,853 downwards.
CCTATATCCTACCTGAGATAACCACTTGGTTAATTAACTCCAACTCCTTCAAATCTTTGCTCAAATTCCCGTTAATTAACTTTAACTCCTTCAAATCTTTGCTCAAATTCCCACTACTCTGCTTAATTTTGCAACATACATATACCTCTTGTCCTCCATGAATTAGTCTGTTCTCACACTGCTGATAAAGACATACCTGAGACTGGGTAATTAATAAAGAAAGAGAGGTTTAAAAGACACACAGTTCCACGTGGCTGAGGAGGCCTCACAATCATGGCAGAAGGTGAAAGGCATGTCTACATGGCAGCAGGCAAGAGAGAGAGCATGTACAGGGGGACTCCCCTTTATAAAACCATCAGATTTCTTGACACTTATTCCCTATCATGAGAACAGCATGAGAAAGATGTGCCCCATGATTCAATTACCTCCCACTGGGTCCCTCCCACAACATGTGGGAAACATAGAAACTACAATTTGACATTTGGGTGGGGACAGAGTCAAACCATATCATTCCACCCCTGGCCCCTCCCAATATCATGTCCTCACATTTCAAAACCAGTCATGCCTTCCCAACAATTCCCCCAAATCTTAACTCATTTCAGCATTAACTCAAAAGTCAACAGTCCAAAGTCTCATCTGAGACAAGGCAAGTCCCTTCTGCCTGTGAGCCCACAGAATAAAAAGCAAGTTAGTTGCTTCCTAGATACAGTAGGGGTAAAGGCACTGGGTAAATACACTCATTCAAAATGGGAGAAATTGGCCAAAACAAAGGGACTACAGGACCCATGCAAGTCTGAAATCCAGCAGGGCAGTCAAATCTTAAAGCTCTGAAACGATCTCCTTTGACTCCCTGTCTCACATCCAGGTCATGCTGATGCAAGAGGTAGGTTCCCATGGTCGTGCGCAGCTCTGCTCCTGTGGCTTTGCAGGGTACAGCCTCCCTCCAGACTGCTTTTACGGGATGACATTGAATGTCTGTGGCTTTTCCAGGCACACAGATGCAAGCTGTCAGTGGATCTACCATTCCAGGGTCTGGAGGATAGAGGCCCTCTTTTCATAGCTCCACTAGGCAGTGCCCCAGTGGGGAATCTGTGTGACAGCTTTAATCACATAGATCCCTTCCACACTGCCCTAGCAGAGGTTCTTCATGAGGGCTTCATTCCTGCAGCAAACTTCAGCGTGGACATCCAGGTGTTTCCATACATCCTCTGAAACCTAGGCGGATGTTTCCAAAACTCAATTTTTGACTGCTGTGCACTTGCAGGCTCAATACCACATGGGAGCTGCCAAGGCTTGGGGCTTGCACCCTCTGAATCCATGGCCCAAGCTGTACCTTGGTCCCCTGTAGCCATGGCTAGAGTGGTTGGGATGCCAAGCACCAAGTCCCTAGGCTGCACACAGCAGGGGAGCCCTTGGCCTAGGCCAGGAAACCATTTTTGCCTTCTAGGCCTCTGGGCCTGTGATGGGAGGGGCTGCCACAAAGGTCTCTGACACGCCCTGGAGACATTTTTCCCATTGTCTTGGAGAGTAATATTTGGCTCCACATTAGTTATTTTAAATTTCTGTAGCCAGCTTAAATTTCTCCTAAGAAAACGAATTTTTCTTTTTTACCACCTTGTCAGGCGGCAAATTTTCCAAACGTTTATGCTCTGCTTCCCTTTTAAACTTAAGTTCCAATTCCAAACCATATCCTGTGAATACATAAAACTGAATCCTTTTAACATTTAAGTCACCTCTTGAATGCTTTGCTGCTTAGAAATTTCTTCTGCCTGGCCAGGTGTGGTGGTTCACGCTTGTAATCCCAGCACTTTGGGAGGCCGAGGCAGGTGATCACCTGAGGTCAGGAGTTTGAGACCAGCCTGCCTAACATGGTGAAATCCTATCTCTACTAAAAATACAAAGATTAGCTGTGTGTGATGTCAGGCACCTGTAATAGCAGCTACTCGGGAGGCTGAGGCAGGAGAATTGCTTGAACCTGGGAGGTGAACCTTGCAGTGAGCCAAGACCATGCCATTGCACTCCAGCCTGGGTGACAAGAGTGAAACTGCATTTCAAAAAAAATATATATATATTCTGCAACATGCCCTAAATCATTTTTCTCAGGTTCAAAATTCCACAAATCTCTAGGGCAGGGGCAAAATGCCACCAGTCTCTTTGCTAAAACATAGCAAGAGTCACCTTTACTCCAGCTTCCAACAAGTTCCTCATCTCCATCTGAGACTACTTCAGCCTGGACTTTATTGTCTATATCACTATCAGCATTTTGGTCAAAGCCATCCAACAAGTCTCCAGGAAATTCCAAACATTCCCACATCTTCCTATCTTGTGAGCCCTCCAAACTGTTCAAACCTATGCCTGTTGCCCAGTTCCAAAGTTGCTTCCACATTTTCAGGCATCTTTACAGCTGCACCCTGCTATACTGGCACATATTTACTGTATTAGTCTATTCTCATGCTGCTGATACACATACCTGAGACTGGGCAATTTATAAAGAAAAAGAGGTTTAATGGACTTATAGTTCCACATGGCTTGGGAGACCACTCAATCATGGCAGAAGGTGAGAGGCATGTCTTCCATGGTGGCAGGCAAGAGAGAAAGCATGTGCAGGGGGAACTCCCCTTTATAAAACCATCAGATCTCATGACACTTTTTCACTATCATGAGAACAGCACGGGAAAGACCTATCCTCCCCCATGGTTCAGTTACCTCCACCGGATCTCTTTCATGACACGTGGGAATTATGGGAGCTATAATTCGAGGTTTGGGTGGGCACAGTCAGGCCATATCACTCCTCAAGGTACTACTTTCCCTGTTTTTTTTTTTTTTTGTTTTTTTTTTTTTGTTTTTTTTTGGCGGGGGGTGGACAGAGTCTCACTCCATCACTCAGACTGGAGTGTAATGGCACAATCTCAGTTCACTGTAACCTCCGCCTCCCTGGTTCAAGTGATTCTCCTGCCTCAGCCTCCTGAGTACCTGGGATTACAGAAGTGTGCCATCACGCCTGGCTAATTTTTGTATTTTTAGTGGAGACAGGGTTTCAAAATGTTGGCAAGGCTGATCTCAAACTCCCGACCTCAAGTGATCTGTCTGCCTTGGCCTCCCAAAGTGCTGGGATTACAGATGTGAGCCACTGTGCCTGGCTGAGGTCTTGATGTTTTCATTCAGAAGGGAACAGAAGGGAATGTTTTCATTCAGAACTCTTATAAGAAAAAGAGTTAAAAAAATGTCATTTAACCCATTTCTATTTAAATTTCTTTACTATTAGGATAGACTTAATATTTTCATTGTAGGTAGTAGAACTTTTCAGTCAATAAATTATGTAAATAATTCTGTAAGCAAACTTCATTTGTAGGTTTAATTTATTAACTCATATACTCTTAACTACTTAATAGCATAAAATGGGAGTATATGGGTTAATGCAAATTATTTCTTGGAAATCCTCAGTAACCATATGAGAGTAGAAAAGGAACATTGTTGGATTATATGTCTTGCTGTGGGGCAGCACAAGGTATTTTTGTAAAACGTGTGATGGCATTCTACTCTTACCTAATTAAGAGTATATATGAGCTAATGTACTTAAGAAATTTTCCATGCCATAGCAGTTATCTTTTATCTTATTAGTCTTAAGAAGTATGTAATGTAACTAATGAGCAAGTATGTATTTTAATTCTTAGATAACTAATGAAGATGATAAAAATAACTTGAATTGAGTCATCAACTTAAAATTTAACTCATTTACCATTTTCTGTCCAATATTAATTGTCATAAAACAAGGTTAAAGAAAGTACAATGCAAAAAGTGTCCATGTGACAGACCATTATTTTTCTATCAAAGGTGAAGTTTAATGTGCAACAAACATAAGACATCACATTTAGCCGTCAATTTTCTTCTTTGGATAGAAAAAGCTCACAAAAGTGGGAAAGACTGATCCAGAAGCTAGTTATGTAACAGTTCTGGTATCTTTCTGCCAAGCTGTGAATTGTTTATGTCTACCCAAATTGATACATTGAAATCCTTACTCTGGAGGTTATGGTATTAGGAGGTGAGGTCTTTGGGAGGTGATTAGGTCATGGGGGCAAAGCCCTCGTGAATGGGATTACTGTCTTTATAAAAGAGGCTTGAGAAAGGTCCTTGGCTCTTTCTACTACCTGAGGTTAGAGTGAGAAGGTGGCTGTCTATGAGGAACATAGACACCAAATCTGCCTTCCTCTTGGACTTCCAGCCTACAAACTCTGAGAAATAGATTTGTTGTTTATAAGCCACTCAGTTTATGTAATTTTGTTATAGTAGTCTGAATGGAATAATAGACTCTTTTAATATCCTATTATGTCTAGGAGGAGGAAGACATAATATGAAGTCCCTAAAGGACATTTTAGTAAAGAATTTAATAAGCCATCTGAAATGCAAGGGAGCTAAGCGAAGAGGATGTAGTGTTAGTTTCAGCTGATGTGGCTCTAATCTGCGTATAAACAGCCTTAGTCAATAAGCTTTTGGCATTGACTTGAAGAACAATTCACAAGCACATTTCTTGCCTTAATACTCCTTGCTAAATTTTGTATTGTGTAAGCTGTCTAAAATTAGTGCTTTGAGGATATAATCTCAGGCATGTGTGTTAATTCTGTGCTTATTTAGTATCTTCTTGCAAAAGTTGTTCCAAATAAGGTGTGTCATCAGTTATTATCTTAAAGACATTATTACCTTGTGTCCCTGGAATATGTCTATTGACTTTATTTTTAAGAAGCCAGCATACTATCAAAAGGCTTTTTAACTGTATGGAAGGTCCAAAAGGAAATGATGTGCCATTTTCAAATCTTGCTTTAGTCCAATTTAATCTCACAATTTTCATCCTCCTATTTCATAATTTGACAATACTTACGTCCTTTGGATTGATATTTAGCTTTGCAATATATGTGAAAAATATGTGAATTGTGCAAAAAATGATAGGAGATGTGTATCAAACAGATTTTGAAACATCTTTTTAGACTCCATAATGTAGAATATTATTCACTTAGAAATGTATGTCACCAATTCAGACTTTCTGCAAGTTCATGTTATTAACTGAATTAATCTGGGTTTATGAAGGGCATGACTGTTTATAAAAAATGAAATCCAATTAAATCAGCTTAAGAAAAAGAGGTCATCAACAAGTGACTTCACATCACACAGGGACAGTATATTAGTCTGTTCTCATGCTGTTAACAAAGACGTACCTGAGACGGGATAATTTATTTTAAAAAAGAGGTTTAATGGACTCACAGTTCTTCATGGCTGAGACCTCACAATCATGGCAGAAGGCAAAGGAGGAGCAAAGGTACATCTTACATGGGAGCAGGCAAGAGAGCTTGTGTAGGGGAACTCCCCTTTATAAAACCATCAGATCTCATGAGACTTATTCACTATCATGAGAACGGCATGGGAAAGATCCACACTCATGATTCAATTACCTCCTACAGGCCCCTCTCATGACACCTGGGAAATATTGGAGCTACAGTGAAGATGAGATTTGAGTGAGGACACAGCCATATCATATTCAGGCGGGAAACAAAGTATAGCTGGGCTACTCAGAGGACTGGAAAGGAAACTGGAAAGGAAGATCTCTTACTATCTTTCCAGATCCTAGTGGTCTCTCCCATCCACATTTTTCTTTGCTTCTCTTTCCCTTTACTAACTCTCTGTTTTCAATCCTGGCCCCGGTGTTGTATAACCTTTCTGTTCAACTGCATGGCTTCATCCAGCAGTTAATTTACTCAATAGCTCTCTGTCCTATTGGTAAACTCTGAGAAGAGGGTTTGGATTGGTTTCAGAGTAAAGTGCTATCAGATGTCATCTGGAGAGTAGAGTCAGGAGTTGTGGCTCAGGGAGGAGGAGGGCAGCAAAAGGAATTTCAAAGAAGGAGTGATTACTCCAAACTATGTTGATTAACTTTAAATATCAAATAGTGTTTTAGAATTTTATTACTTCCATGCTGCTTATTTTTATTGGTATGCTTATGGCCAGGATAAATAAATGACATCAGAGCTACAGGAGTGATTTACTTTGGCCTCATGTATACCCAGAAGGAAAGAATTCAGATTAAGGGTGAGGAATATATTATCGTTTTATATTCTAATATTCAAGGACAATTATATAGCAGTTTTATGGTTAATCCAAATCCTTAGGTGGAAGTAAGTGGAGAGCTGTGATAATTGAGTTAAAGCACCCCGCAGCCAATTTTAGGGAAAAAGAGCCTCGAGGGGCTTGTGAGGGTGTTAGAGGAAAAAGACATTAGTTTGGGTTCCTGAGTCCTGCTGCAAGGAAAGCAAGGAAAGCTGGCCTGGACTGGAGAAAGTTCCTGGAGCTAAATGAAAGAAATATGCATTTCACTCCTTAGTATTAATTTCTGAATTATTAAGGAACTCCCACCAAGTATGAACCTGGTGCTCTGGGGCTCTGAAGAGTAAGAATGAAGTATTGACCTTGCTTCCAAAGGGTTTAGAACTCAGTTGGAAAGACAAAGCGCATATATTGCTAGATAGGTTGGGATAAACCATGCCATAAATTTACAGAAAGATCTCTAACCCTGAGGTGCCAGCATAGATGCTTTTTCTCAAATCCTTTCACTTCCATTCAGAAGATGAGGGATCATAAACTCAGAGCTTCTTGGTTCTGAACTATAAAATCATGGATTTCCCACAAAGACCTAATATTGTAGAAAATGTTTGAGACCCACAGAAATGTCGAAAGGCATAGAATCTGGAGGTTGCTGCGTTGGAGAAGAGAGGATAGTTATTGTCACCTTGGAGGACAATACACAGCAAATGGCTCATTGTTTTATTCCTTGTGGAGTTTCACTTTTGGGACAAATAAAGATTTAGTGAAAGTAACTCTGAGTTTTAAAAATTCTTTATGTTTAGGCAATTAGGCACATCAGGATCTCAGCATCTTCTTCTTGAATAATATATTATAAGAAGCTTTCCTAGAGATAGTTGTGGCAGGAACAGCTCTATTTACAGTGCAATACTTTGTCAGAAATAGTATAACTGTTTCTGATTATTGTCCAGAAGCACAGGAAAATATTCTTAGGATAGATTTGGCTTGCACATTAAATTATCAACTATGAAAAACAAATCAAGAAAACGAGGATGCTTCAATAAAGAAAAAGTCCAATAATTGACATTTGGTACATTTATTTGGCCAGAAGGTTAAAAATGTCACTAACCCTTGCCCAAGACCATTAATTTTCCATGTATTAACAAATTTTGTAAATATCATTATCAGAGTATAAATCAGTATTTTTAATCTTTAGCAAATTACTGAAGAGGATTAAATTACACATGATTATTTGCTCTATTAAGAATTTATCAAGAAAGTAAAAAATACAATTTTCAGTGTTGTTAAAATGGTATTTATTGTCTATTAGTATCACTAGGTTAAACTACAACCAAAGAGAGAATATCTGGTGAGGGGAAGGTTGTCTGCATTTGCTTAAGAGTTATTTGGAAATCATTTTATTTTCATTATTTTAAAATGTTCTTTCCAAGCAAGGACAAAGTAAATTGTCAATTGTATTCTGTGTTTCCATTTTTTCCCATTAGTTGGATACTTCAGAGATTCTGTATTCTGTACATATAAAACTGAAGAGTACAAACATTAAAATACAAATCAATACCATTTGTAGTTTTCAAAGGAATTTCTGATTACTTCATATCCTGCTAATATAAACATAAAAGAAAAACATCTCTTATGTTTATAATGAATGAATTCATAACACTGGTATACATTTAACTTCCTTTTTTATTTTTAGAAATAGTTCTCTGACAGCACAATTCTCACATGTTGACTTAAATATAATGAAGTTCATGTCGTCTCTTTTGTGCATAAATTTCTCTCGGCTTATCTTTAGTTTTATGCTAAAAGAATTTTACATTTATTCAAATAAAAGCTATTTATTGATTCGTAACACAAATAAATTGCAGTTTGAAATAGGTTTAGTACCTATTTTTCACACTGTCAATCTTTATTTCTCTAAGCAGTTCATGCAAAATTTAACTAAGATTTGCTTTTTAGTTTTCCATTTTTCCCCTTGAATATTACTGTCCTAAGTAGTAGCCAAATCAGCTATTCTGAATTCTCAGGCTGGTCCTAATTTTTATCATCTGTTTGCAAAAAATCCAAGTTGTCTCTCTTTCTTTTTCTCTTTCGGCATGCCAATGTTTGAAAACTAAAAAAGTATTTGCTTTTTTTTGGCTTATATTCAATGGACGTCATTTTTGATGCAATGTAGATAGCACATTGAGGTTGCCAAGTTTAACAAATGAAAAAATAAGAATGCTCAGTTAAATCTGAATTTCAGATATACAATGAAGAATTTTTTAGTATGTCTATGATATTGCATGGGACAGGCTTATACTGACAAAAATATGTATTGTTTATCTGACATTCAAATTTATCCTGCTGTCCTATATTTTATCTGACAACCCTTATACATTTTGTCATAGTTGGTAGAATTTCTGTAAACCTTTGATTCTTTTTTTAGATCTTATCACCTCTCTTTTATACTGTCTCCATTATTTTCCATTTTTCAGGTTACAAAATAAGAAAACAATGGATTTGATTGTATAATTTTTTGTCACACAGTGAAGTTGTCTCGCTGGGTGAGATATTAGATACTATGTTCACATATAATACATTAAAGTTCAAAAAAATTTTTAAGTTATGTTTTATTCATTCATTCATTCATTCATTCATTCATTCATTCATTCATTCAGAATAGAGATGGGTCTCACTATGTTGCCCTGGCTGGTCTCAAGCTCCAGGCTTCAAGTATTCCTCCCATCTAGGCCTCCCAAAGTGCTGGGATTATAAATGTGAGCCACAAAGTCCAGCTGAAGTTATAAAAACATTTAACAGCACAAGTAGCCAGGATACTGATGACACTTTCAACTTTAAATCTCTAGTTTAACATTTTGTCTCAAAATTTAAAATCTCTCCTACACCTTTTTGGCTTCCTCCTTTGATTAGAGTTGGCTCGGAATGGGGTCTCTTCCAATGACAAGGAGGAGTATATCAAATTAATTTTCTTGCTTTTGACTAGTCATCAATAATATCATTCATTAGTATTCTCAATCTATGCTCTTTGCACTTGGACTACTACAATTGTTGATTGGTGCTTGTAGTGGGGAAGCGGTAGTCAAATAAAATTGGGAAATCCTGGGTAAAAAAGGTGTCTTGACTGAAGAACTTCTCTGAAACTTCAGTATTTTACTTTTCACTGGACATCACTAATAGGAGAACCGCAGTATACTGCTTTTCCCTAATTTATTTGACATCAGAAAGTTTGTGTGTGTGTGTGTATGTGTGTGTGTGCCCGTGCGTACCATACCAAGTACATTTTTTTGCAACATTAAGAGTTTTAGAAAACACAGTTAGGAAATTCTAAAGAGGGTTCCAGCAACTTTTTATCTGATTTCCAGGTCACAGGTGGCTTAAAGAGTAAAGTAGCATGAAAGTCATTAGTAACCTGTCTACCACAATATAGGTCGGGCTGCATCAACATGACAGATTTCAAACAGCTCACTCTGATTACAGATGGGTGAATTTAAATTTAATAAACCCAAGTCCAAGTAACAGAGAATGGGAAAAGCATAGAGGTAGGTAGGAGAAACTTGGAGCTAATCTTTGTTGTGCACTTACTGTGGTACTTGAATCCATGTAAGATGTTTTTATATAATTTATATAAATTATGACTTCATAATACCCTCACAACAAAAATATAGCCTTATGTAGATGAGGGAACTCAGAATGGTCTAGTGATTTGTTTATTGTCCCATAATCAGTTGAAACAGCCCAACTGAAATTCAATACAGGTTCTGTAGGCTTCAAACGCATATTCTTTCCCTACTCACAAAAATCCACTTAAAGTCATTTTCCTTTGGCTTCTGCTATTCCTAGAAGGACCTAGACTACTCCTTCAGTTTTGAGAATTACTGTCTAAAGAAGCAATGATTCTTTCATTTATAAACCATCTGGGCAGCTACTATTTTCTGATACTTACAACGACCACTTCTTTTTGTGATTTATTTAGGATGTTTTCCAAATTGCATATTAGTAACCACTCACAGGGGTAAATGAAGGCTCATCAAGTAGTGAAAAGGCAGCTGTTCTCAATTTGCTGGCTGCCACTGGAATCATCTAGTGACCTTTAAAAATGTTGATGCCTGCTTTTCAGCCCCACAAATTCCAATTTAATTGATTGGGGTATGGCAAAGGCGTTGGGATTTTAAAACACTACCTAGGTGATTTTAATGTGTAGCCAGGCTGAGAACTATTGTTTTTTAGGGATCAAGATGAGAATGTAAGTATTTCCATAAAGAAGTAAAAGAAATAATATTACTATTTATTTAACAAGCCCAATGTTTTGAATAGCTGCTGAATTTAAGGATTTTTTCAGATGGAAAATAAACAATTTAAAGTTTGATGTCTTTTTCTATATAAATGATATCTGTATTCATTTGAGGAACCTGTTTAAATATGTGCTTATTTCACTAGTTAGGTTACTGAGTCATTCTTATTTAACCTGTAAAACACATAATTCTAAAACAAAACCATGGCGGTCTCACATCATATCCCAGTGTAGATTTAATTATTACACTAAGAAATTCACATTTTCAGAACAGCATGAGCTATCCCTAAATCAACGTCTTAAATCCTTTCAACAATGCACTTTTTACATCTCATATTTGTCTCTCTCATATTGACGTTGTCGAAGGTTTAACAAAGTGAATTTAAGTAAAGTACCCCTTTCTTGATGTAACTACAGTATTTTTCAAACCATTCTTTAATTTTGGAAGTTAATTTTTTTCTAATTGGCAAAGTTGCAGAAAAAGAGGCTCTATTAGATTTCTACTAGAAATAATATACTTAAAGTAACAAAGTGACCATACAACAGGTTGAAAACAAAGCATTCTAATTGCCAGGCTTTGGCAATGAATAGATGTAGGAAGCAAGGGATAATTTGGATATTATAAGGAGGGCAAAAATTTATGGTGTACTAATTGCCTTATACATTACAGTCTCATTAAACTCCTAATAATACTAGCATTTAGGTACTATTACTATTCCAACCGTACAAATGTGAGAATTGAGTCTCAGAGAGTAGGTTTTGAACTCAGTTTATTTCTAGAGCTTGTGGTACTAACCATTATATGTCATTGCCTTCCTCTGAATGATAATATTTTCTGCTTGAGTGACTAAGAGATTGATTACATCAAACAACATAGATATATAACTCAAGTGAATTAAAACTTTCAGAGTAGGCTATCAAGGTAATAAGTTTATACTTGGACATATTTAATTTGGGTACAGGGATATTACCTGAGAAAATACTCATTAGTCGGTTGACAATATGGATCTGACAATCACTTGAAAGTTCAGAGATGAGGAAGACAGAGTACCAAATGCATGGTGCTCGTGGTTGAGAAAGTGGCAGTGGATAAAATAAGGGAGGAAATATAGAGTAAAAAGAGTTTTAATATATGATCTTGTGGGAACACCTCTAATTGTGAAGCAGATAAGGCACAAGTGGATTGGCAAGAAAGATGGCACAATAACAGAGACTACATCACAGAAACCAAGAGAAGAGACGTTTTTAAGAAAGGAATGGCGATAGCAGTGTCAAATGTGGCAGAACTGGACTAGGATAAAGTGTGGGTAAAGGGATACTGGATTTGGCTGTTAGAAAGTCATTAGCAATCTTCTAAAGAATGATTTTAATATCCTTGTAGGGCTAAAATGGAGACTAGGTTAGCTTCCTGAGTAAACAAAGGGTGTCTGTTTATAATTAGTTACTGTTTGTGGAGTGCTTCCTATAAGCCATGCGCTGTTCAAGGGTTTTACATGTTTTTAATGAGCTAACAACCCTACTCAGGGATTCAGTGTACTCAAGGGCACACAGAATTAAAGAGAGACAGATAGTCACTCCAACATATTAGAAGTTTTAAAAAACTCTTCTCTAAGCTAATGATGGAACAATTCGACCAGAAAACAAAACAAAAAACAAAAACAAGACAGAAAAACAATCACCCAAAGAGTTTATATATAAAGGATCTAAACAACACAATTTTCCACCTTGGTCTAATTTATATTTAGAACACCCAACAACTGCAGAATACGCATAAGATATTTAACAAAATCGTAAGTATTTGAAAATTGAACAACGTATATCTAAATAATCCACGACTCAAATAAAAAATTACAAGGGGAATTTAAAACAGTTTTAACTGAATGTTAATAAAAATACCATATGTCAAAATTTTGGGAGACAACTAAATTGCTCTTAGAGGGAATTTAGAGCTTATTATTTATATTAGAAATCAATGACCTATGGTTTTATCCTAATAAACTAGAAGGAGGAGAACAAACTAAATCCAAGTAGAAGAAATAAAATAATAAAATAAGAGCTGACATCAAAGACATAAACAACAGACAAAAGAAGAAAGCCAAAAGATGTTTCTTTAAAAAGATCAACAAAAGTAATGGAATTCTAACTATACTGGTTAAAAAAAGTCTAATCAGCAATATCAGAAATGAAAAATGGGTTTTCTATACAAATCATATGAATATTAAAAGGATAAAAAGAGAGTATTAAGAGCACTAATGTCAACAAATTAGGCAACTTAGATAAAATGGACAAATTCCTTGTAAGATGCAAAGTAATAAAGTTTACTGAAAAAAAATAGTTACGTTGGAGACCCTTATTTAATTAGTCATTAAACACTTATCCAAAAGGAAAACTATGATTCCATATGGTTTCTTTGGTAAATTCTATCAAATAGTTAAAAAAGAAGCAATATAAATTTAATACAAACGCTTTCAGTAAATAGAAGAGAAACATTTTCATCTGATTTTCTGATTTCATAATTATCCTGAGACCAAAACCAGAGAAAGACACGAAAAACAAAAACAGAAAAAGACCCACCCTCCCCATGAAGTTAAACGTTAAAATCCTTGCCAAAATATTAGCAGCTGAATCCTGCAATATTTGCAAAGGATAACATATCCTGACCAAGAGAGATTTATCTCAGGAATGAAAAGTTACCTTAAGATTAAGAAATCAATCAATATAATTTAACTTATTAAGAGAATGAAAGAGATATACCATGATATCATTTCACTGGAATCAGAAAAAAATCCATCTGATAGAATTTAACGTCTATTCCTGATAAAAACTCTTAGAAAAGTAGGAATAGAAAGGAACTGCCTCCATCTGATAAGAGGCATTTATAAAACATCTGCACCTAACATCATGTTTCCTTCTGAAAGTCTTAATGGTACTCTCCGAAGACTGGGAACAAAGATGCTTACTTTTACCATTTCTATTCAGTATTGTATGTCATAGACCTGGCTAAAAATGCAAGAGAAAATAATTCATGAGGATCAGGAAAAAAAAGATAACACTGTCTCCATTTGGAAATGATGAATCTGTTTACTTTGAAAATCTACAGGAATCTAAAAATCAACTATTAGAATAAGCAAATTTTACCAAGTTGCAGAACACAACGTTAATAAAAATCAATTGTAGTTTTATGTAATAGCATTAAATAATTGGTAAATGAATTTTTTAGAAGTCATATCTAAGAATACTAAGATCATAAAGTACTTGGGAATTAATTTTTCAAAGATATACAAACCATCTGCTCTGAAAATTATGGAACATGGTTGAGAGAAATTTAAAGAAGACCTAAATAAATGGAAGACATATATTTAAAGACTCAGTGTAATTAAAATGTTAATTATTCCAAAATTTATCTCTAGATTCCACATAGTCCCAGTCAAAATTCAAGTGGGGTTGTCTTTAGAAACTGACAAGCTGGTTCCAAATTTACATGGAAAGGTAAACATATTTTAAGAAAGAACATAGTTTAAGATGCACAATTCTTGATTTCAACACTTACTCTAAAGTTATAATACAGATAGTGTGGTATTGGTGAAGAGTAGAGATATAGATCATAGCAATACTTTAAAGAGTCCTCAGATAGACTTGCAGATAAATGTTCAATTGATATTTGAAGATGGTGCCAAGATAATCCACCGGAGTGAAGGAAAATCTATTAAACACCTGGTTATCCATATGAAAAATAATGATTATCAGTTCTTTATAGATACACAAAAATTAACTTGAAATGAATCATAGACATAAAAGTCAAAACTATAAAGCATATCAAATACAACATTGGAGAAAATTTTAGCTACATTAGATTAAGCAAAGGTCTCTTAGTATAAAGGAATACAAATTATAGTGGAAAAAAATCATTAAATTTGATTTTACCAAAGTGTAATAAAGCTTCTGATTTCTAAAAAACAGTTAAAAAATAAAGTCAAGCCACAGAATGGGAGACAATACCCGTAAGACCTGGGAATTATTTACATGATAAAATATTTGTATCCAGACCATATGCAGAACTCTTATATGTTAACAATAAGACTAATAATTCATTAAAAAAGACTCACTTACAAAATAGACACAAAATTTAAACAGATACCTCACAAAAGAAGACATTTGAATAGCCCAAGTCTCAGGGAATATTGTTAACATCACAGTCTTCAGGGAAATATAATTTTAAATGATAACAAAATACCAGTTTATACTCATTAGAATGGCTGATGATAAAAAGATGAAAAATACCTACATTGGTGGAAATATGGGGTGTACAGAATCTTCATGCATTATTAATAGTAATATAAAATGGTACAACTACTTTGGAAAACTATTTGGCATTTTTAAAAAAGGTTAAACATATATGTCTGACAATATGACCCAGCCATTCCATTGCAAGGACTTTACCCATGACGGATGGAAGCATATGTCCACAAAATATCCTGTACATTAATGTTAATTGTATTCATAATAGCCTCAAACTAGAAACAACCCAACTCATCAATGGTGAATGGATAGAAAAGATGTGCCATTCACACAATTGAATGCTATTTATCAATTAGTACAAAGCAGCAAACTACTGATACATGCAACATGGATGAATCTCAAAATCATTATGCAGAGTTAAAGAAGCCAGACATAGAAAGGGTCCATTTTGTATTATACTATTTACGTAAAATGCAAACTAATATGGGTGCAAAAAAGCAGATGAATGATTGCCAGGGTCCAGAGACAAAGGCAGGGAAGGACTGCAAAGAAACCTGAGGAATCTTTTAAAGGTGGTTTGAATGTCTATTTTGATTATGGTGGTGACTTCAGGATATACATAACCATTAAAACTCATAGAATTTTGCATTTTAAATTAATATAATTTAACTTATGCAAATTATTCCTCCATAAAGTTGGTGAGGCAACAAACAAAACAGATGGACACCAAACAACTGAGACAGTAAAGCAGTGGTAGCTAGAGTCCAGAACATTCTCCAAGCAGAATATAGCATAAAGTAGAGCAAGTGTATCTTGGAGACACCAGAAGATCTACAAACACTACTTGTGATGTTGAATGGGGTTGAAAACAGAAAAACGAGTTGAAAGTTTAATAGATTCCTTTACAATATTTCTAATACATGTCAGAAATAGCTTACTGAATTTTTGCTGTGATAGATGATGACTTAGTTTATTACTTCCATTATTCCACCTGCTAAGCGCCATTCTCCATATATGTTTATACTAGTATTTAAAATGTTTTAATTGGTTATCTTCATGGCTTTCCATAACACCCTATCAATTTTCTCTTTGTTTTCATTACCAACAAAATGTAGTTTTTGACTCTGTACTGTGTGAAATGATATTCATCAACCCCTGTTGATCCCTTAAATTTTCTTTTGCTTTATACTACAGAATTTCTCCTTTTACATTGTTGAGGTTCATAACATTTCTCAATTTTCTTATCATTATTAAGTTTACACAGCTTAGAACAGGTTTAATCTAAAAGTTATAAGTCAAATACATAATCGTGGCTATGTAAATATTATTTATTGCAGAACCAGTGGCTACTAATATTATACGTCTCATTTATCAGCTTTTGCTTTTCTTAGAGTTTCTAGTTTTCCTACTTTTTAATTGATACATAATATTTATACATATTTATAACATACATGTGATATTTTGATACATGTATATAATGTGTAATGATCAAGTCAAGTGATTTAGGATATATATCACCTCAAACATTTATCATTTATTTTTGTTGGGAACATTCATATCTTCTCTTCTAGCTATTTTGAAATATATAATATATTTTGATATATATAATATATCGCTGTTAACTATAGTCATCTCACTGTGCTATCAAACATACAACTTACTCCTTCTAGCTGACTGTTCATTTGTATCTATTAACCTACCTCTCTATGCTGTCTCCACTTCCCCACCACCCCACCACCCATTCCCTGTCTCTGGTAACTATCATTCTATTCTCTACCTCCATAAGATTAGCTTTTTAAACTTCCACATGTGAGTTAGAGCTTTGACATTTGTCTTTCTATATCTGTCTTATTTTACTTACCATAATGACCTCGATTTCCATCCATATTGCTGCAAATGACAGGAGTTCATTCTTTTTAATGACTGAATAATGGTCCATTATGTATATTTACCACATTTTCTTTATCTATTTATCCACTGATGGGCACTTAGGTTGATTCCATATCTTGGCTATTGTGAATAGCATTGCATTAAACATGGGGGTGCAGGAATCCTTTTGATATACTGATTTTCTTTGCTTTTGATAAATACCTACTAGTAAGATTGCTGAATTATATAGAAGTTCCATTTTTAGTTTTTGAAGAAATCTCCCACTGCTTTCCATAATGGCTGTACTAGTTTACATTCCCACTAACAACAGGTAGGTATGTCCTTTTCTCTGCATCCTTGCCAGCGTTTTCATTTATCCTTTTGGTAATAGCCATTCTAACTGGGGTTAGATGATATTTCATTGACTTGCATTTCCTTCACGATTAGTAAAGTTGAGCAGTTTTTCATATACCTGCTGGCCATTTGTATGTCTTCTTTTGGGAGATGTCTATTCAGATTCTTTGCTCACTATTTTCTTTTCTTTTCTTTTCTTTCTTTCTTTCTTTTTTTTTTTTTTTTTTTGCTGTTAAATCAATTTCTTTATATTTTCTGGTATTAATCTCTTGTCAGATAAATAGTTTGCAAACATTTCCTCCCATTCAACAGGTTGTCTCTTAAATCTGTTGATTGTTTTCTTTGCTGTACAGAAACTTTTTAATTTAATATAGCCTCATTTTTCTCTATTTTTGTTTTTGTTGCCTGAGCTTTTGAAGTCTTAGTCATAATATCTTTGCTTAGACTAATGTCCTGAAATGTTTTCTCTTTATGTATTCTAGTAGTTTTATAGTTTCATGTCTTGTGTTCTAAGTCTTTAATACATTTTGAGTTGATTTTTATATATGTTGAGATATATAAAGATTGGTTATATGATTTCTGTAAACCTGTATCCTCATTTTTCTTAGTTATTACTTATTTTGATGAAAAACATACTCACATAATTGTAGAAAATATACATGAGCTAGCTTTTATGTGTCCTTGTATGGCTGAAAATGTGGTGCAATTAGCATGGGAAAAAACAAGTAAAAACGCATAGAGGTAGCCGCCTCTGGAGAAAGCAATTGGGATTTAGAAGAGACGTGGTGGGTGACCATTGTTTTTCAGCATCCCAAAGCTTGCATTATATTGATTATAAATATTTAACAAAAGTTCCTGGTGACTTGTTTTATTCTATGCATTGACCATTTTCAGAATTTTGTCAGAAATTACATGTGTTAATTGCAAATGATGCAAAACAATTTGAGAAACAGGTTTTTAAATATCTGTGTGAAGATATCATTTCCTTTATTGCTCTTAGGGCTGATTGCAATTTACTGATGCTGGCAATGTTTTAGCACTTTTTGTACTTGTCTTTACATCTTAAAATACTTTTATGAGGAAGACACTATTTTTAATCCCCATTTTATAGACGAAAAAAGGGAGGCTCAAAGAGGTTTCCCAAAGTCTGCCTGTTTCCATATCAACATTATATTGTATTAATGAGATTCTGAAATTCTGGTAGCCTCAGTTGCTCTTTGGGGATGAATTGAATGCTTTAGAAACTATAAGGCCAGGTATAAAAACTGATAAATATTAAAAAGGTCTAATTATTGCTGTTGTTAAAAAATAAATTTTAGAATAGTTACATTTTGTTGTTGCAAGTTAGTAAAATACAAACACGCTTCATTCACGTCTTACCTGAGTCAGTGTAGAATGGGACCTTGTTTACTTTAAATATTGATATCAGGACTCAACTTGAGGGGATATGAGTTAATGCCACTTTGAAAAAAATCTTTTTTTTTTTTTTTTTTTTTTTTTTTTTGAGACGGAGTCTTGCTCTGCCGCCCAGGCTGGAGTGCAGTGGCCGGATCTCAGCTCACTGCAAGCTCCGCCTCCCGGGTTTACGCCATTCTCCTGCCTCAGCCTCCCGAGTAGCTGGGACTACAGGCGCCCGCCTCGTCGCCCGGCTAGTTTTTTGTATTTTTTAGTAGAGACGGGGTTTCACCGTATTAGCCAGGATGGTCTCGATCTCCTGACCTCATGATCCGCCCGTCTCAGCCTCCCAAAGTGCTGGGATTACAGGCTTGAGCCACCGCGCCCGGCCTGAAAAAAATCTTAACCAAGATTTCCTTTAGTAGGTCAATAGATTAACTGTGGTACATCCAGACAATGGACAATTATTCAGCGCTAAGAGGAAATAAGCTATCAAGTCATGAAAAGACATGGAAGAAATGTACATGCATATTACTAAATGAAAGAAACCAATCCAAAAATACTACATGCTGCGTGATTCCAACTACATGACATTCTGGAAAAGGCAAAACTATGGAGTCAGTACAAAGATCACTGATTGCCAGGAAACAGGAGGAGATGAACAGGCAGAGCATAGAGGATTTTTAGGCCAGTGAAACTACTCTGTATGATACTAAAATGATGGATATATATATCCATCATATATATGCATATAATTATATATTTGCCTACATCTATAGAATGTACAATATCAAGAGTGAACCCTAATGTAAACTGCTATGGACTCTTGATGATGATGTGTCAATGTAGGTTCATTAGTTGTAGTAAATATCCTACTCTTGTGGGGGATGTTGATAATGGAAGAGGCTATACATGTATGGGGCAAGTAGTATGTGAGAAATTTCTGTAACTTCCAATCAATTTTTCTGTGAACCTAAAACTGCTCTAAAAATAAAATCTATTAAAACAATTCTGTGGTAATGTACCAACACACTTTAATTTCTTTAGCAAGTATTTATTGAATGGTGTCAACTTCCTCATGCTTATTTTACTTATTTTTATTATGAGAAAGGTAATGGTATTGACCTCATAGGATTGCTAAGAGGATTAACTAAAATGACACATCTAAACTGTACAGTGTCTAGCACATAGTAAACTTTAATATATTACTATTCATGGTAATGCTGTTATAATATGTTTTAGACATTATGCTTGATATCTTTGATAGAATGGTATGCAAACACTTACAGTCTGAAATCACAGAGATCATATATAACCTGAATCCACCTGCACTTAGCAGTATTGGAGTGAGAATAGAACAGTTGTTAGGGTTTTCCAGGTTTTGGAGGTTGGCTGTCGGATGGGGAAATTGGAGACAGTGAGCGCTTCTGAAAGCAGGACTAATGTGGAAGTCGCAGATACTAGGATGAAATTACTTTTGTTAGATCCAGACAAAACAGGGCCAGGAAGGACAGAAGGAGAGGAGACACATTTATCTCTGAGATAAGAACTTGTTTCCAAGACTGTCTAAATACCCTTAATGCATTTCCTGCTTTGATAAGGCTTATCACTAGACATTATTTAGGACTGCATTAATTCAGACACAGTGTTCTTAAAGAACACTTGACCAGTAATGACATCTCCACCAATGAATTGACAACAACTCTGACTGTGAAACTCTGAAACCAATGAACTCTGTTTCTAAGCAGCACATATAGTTTTTTTTTGTTTGCAATAAAAGCTCCCCTTTCCCCCTCCCATACCAAATGTACTGATGGCTTGCTATTCCATGCATTCCAGATTATAATCATTCTTTTTATTCTCAAGTAAACCCAATATATTTAGAAATAATACTCTTTACTCCTTCCTTTTTTTTTTTTTTTTTGTTTTTTGAAAGTAGACACTATCATTATTGAGGTCTAAGATAAATCTGTTAAAAAATGACATCAGGGCATCCTGATCAACTGAAGAACTGGAAGGAGTCAAGACTTGGTTATGTATGAATAAAGCGTTGAAAGAAAAAAAGAAAAGATGGTTTTAGAGTACCAGATTTTGGAGTTAGGTTTTCAGGGGATTAGATTGGTGTAATAAGGAAGTCCAAGACAGAACTTTTGAGAGGACAAAATAGAATATATACAAAAGTTGTTTGCTATGGTTTGCATATAGTTTGTTTACACTGAATCTCATGTTGAAATTTTATTTTCAGTTTGGCAGTATTGGGAGGTGGGGCCTAGTGGGATGTGTTTGGGTCGTGTGGGCAGATCTCTTATGAATTGCTTGGTGCCATTCTTGAAGTAGTGAAAGAGTTCTTGCCTTTGTAAGAGTACATTGGTTCTCAAGGGAATGGATTAGTTCCTGGGAGAGAAGACTGTTACAAAGCTAGGGTGAGCCTCAAGTTTGGTTCCTTCTCATAAATACCTGCTTCCCCTCTGACTTTCTCTGCGGTGTTTTGAGGTAGCACAAAAGCCCTCATCAGAAGCTGAGCAGATACGCGCCCATGCTTCTCGTCTAGCCTGCAGAACCATGAGTTAAATAAACCTCTTTTCTTTATAAGTTGCCAAGCCTCAGATACTCCTTTCTAGCAACATAAAGTAGATCAAGACATTGTTCGAATTGGGAACTGTGAGGTGACCCTGTCTTATGTTTTGAATTCCCAAGGGCTCTCACAGAAAATGAAAGAAAATGAAGACTTACTTGAAACCTATGGCCTCTGATATTTAAGTCAGTAGATGGTAATTAGAGTGGTTACAGG
Source organism: Rhinopithecus roxellana (assembly GCF_007565055.1). Lineage (NCBI taxonomy): Eukaryota > Metazoa > Chordata > Mammalia > Primates > Cercopithecidae > Rhinopithecus > Rhinopithecus roxellana. The sequence continues at coordinate 12,314,824 of NC_044549.1, read as the reverse complement.
AAGGGTGATGTAAAAGGAGATGGTATGGGTTTCAAGAGTGAGGGGATTTTGGAGTCATAGTGAGAAGGCAAAGGTCTGGAAGTGGCAATAAGAAACAAGAAGACTGTCACTCATCCCGTCTGGATTCAAGAAATAAAAAGGAGAGATAATTGTGGCTTTTATTTGAACTTTATAACCTGCCATTAAACTGTTTGCTTTCTCAATGTCACTTCTTTCCCTAACACATACATCAGACTTGAAGGAAATCTGTGTTCCTTTAAAGGAGCCTGTCTTTCTGAAGGAGTCCTCTTCTCCTAAGGACTGGGTAGAAGAAGCTTTGATTTATACCTTACAAAGACCTTTTCTAGATAGGCAGTGTTAGACTTTTAAACTGCTGCTATTAGAAACTGACTGAGCTGTCAGAAATAGAGGTACTTAGGTAATTAATAATTGTGTAAGTAGTTAAAATGAAATTATTTGTAAGACAGTGTTAGAAACTACCCTAAAGGATCTTTGCTCTACTTGGCAATACAATTAGCTTCTATCATTTTGTGTGTGTGTCTGTGTATATACAAACTCTTTTGGCTTTGAAGAACAAATTTACATACATACTTTATCAAATTCAAGTCTAGTTCGAGAATTTTTTTTAAAGTCATTTCCAAAATCTAAGCAGAGCTAAACACTGATAGGATATAAATAGATACACAATTTGTTTTACAACAGAATGGTTTATGAAACTGATCTGAAAATAAATATACTAATGAATAAGACTTTAGTGTTTAACAGATTCAAGAGGCTTGTTATTGTGCATTATTCAGTACTTCTAAAGCAAGGTTCCATAATATGGCTATTGGTACTACAAACATGGCATAACATTAAAAATTAAAGTCTTCTCAGAATAGTTCTCAAATAGTGATATTAAAATAATAGTATATAAAAAAGACTGGGCACAATGGCTCATGCCTGTAATCGCAGAACTGGGAGGACGAGTTAGGCAAATCACTTGAACCCCAGAGTTCGAGACCAGCCCGGGCAACATGGCAGAACCATCTCTACAAAAAATAAGCAACATTAGCTGGGCTCGGTGTGAGCCTGTAGTCCCAGCTACTTGGGAGGCTGATGAGGCAGGAGGATTGCTTGCGCCCAGGAGGTCAAGGTTGCAGTGAGCTGTGACTGTGCGACTGCACTCCAGCCTGGGCAACAGAGTGAGGTCCTGTCTTTTAAAAAAAAGCATATAAAAAAGAATTCTAGCTGCCAGGAGAATTGAAATGTGCCTTTCCTCTTACTTGAGACTTTCAATTTATGCATAAATAAATGTAATGAAACAATTTAACAGGATAAATAAATACATTTTTAGATACAATAAAATACAATGTCTCGGAGCCTCTTTATTCTAGTGACCTCTGCCTTTCTAATTAAGTATAGCTACCTTTTGGTCTTTCAAGTTCCTTTAGTTCACAAAAGGTATTATAATAATTAATTAGGATGCTCTGAAATTTGAGAACAGATCAGCCAAAATGAATGAAGCACTGAAAATAGTCAAACTTATGATTCAGAATCTTTAAAATTGAAGGCTAAATACTTTTTTTTACTTTACTTTTCTAAGATGATAGGATAAGCCTTAATGTTTTATAACATTTTTCAGAATGTATTTTTTTCAATGGAATAAACATCCAAGATTAGTAATACTAGATAGGATTTTTTTCACTCCTTGACAAAAACATACATATGAGTGGTTTAATATATTTTTAAAAAGAGCAGAAAATTTCAGCCTGACGAACTCAAATGTTGATTTGGCAATATTAAGACAAATTTAAAGTTACATATCAACATTATTCTATTTGAGTGTATTAAGAAATATATTAGCATTTCATTAACCAAATTTAAAAACTACGCTTATCAATAAACATAAAATTATATAATAAATATGAAGACGATTAATATTTTTGAGCAGTTACTTTGTGTCAAGCATTTTAGTTTTTATTTTATTTTATTATTATTTTTTTTGAGACAGAGCCTCGCTCTGTTGCCCAGGCTGGAGTGCAGTGGCGCGATCTCAGCTCACTGTAAGCTCTGCCTCCCGGGTTCCCGCCATTGTCCTCCCTCAGCCTCCCGAGTAGCTAGGACTACAGGTGCCCGCCACCACGCCCGGCTAATTTTGTTTTTTCTTTTTCTTTTTGTATTTTTAGTAGAGACGGGGTTTCGCCATATTAGCCAGGATGGTCTCGATCTCCTGACCTCGTGATCCGCCCGCCTCTGCCTCCCAAAGTGCTGGGATTACAGGCGTGAGCCAACGCGCTGGGCCACATTTTGGTTTTAACATACATTATGTCAATTAATTTTTAGCCCCAAATCCTACACAGTGGATGTTATTGTTATCTCATTTTATCCAACGGGTTACAGCTAGGAAGTGGCTATTCCTGGCCTTTTTGGGTCCAGTACTCAAGCTTTTCCATACCATGCTATAGATGCTCTTTTATATTTTTTGTACCTTTGACATACGTGGTTATAACTCAGAAACATTTCTATGTTTCTAAATGTTATGACTTTATGTAATAGTGTATATGAAAATAGTTCTCTTACAGTTCATTGAAGAAAAGAAAATTATCAATTCCCTCCTGCACTTACAATTACAACTTCAGACTTTGAGAGGAAAAATTTATTTTTCACTTGTTTGTGAAGAGAGAACTATTCTAGTATTCCACATATAATCATGTCATCTGTTTTTCCTGTACTTTGACATTTAAGTTAATAAGATTTGAATGTAGAAGACTTCTGTCTAGCATAGTCCTTCCAGTAATAAAAATTTCAAATTTCTCTAAATGAATGAAGAGAAAGAATATATGATAGCATTAATATTACTTTAAAGGCAAAAATACGTTAAAAACACTACAAATTGCTGAGTTTAAAATATGTTTTATTTTGATAAGAATTCAAAGCTACTCATCGAAAGACAAACTTGAAAAGTTTGTTCTTAGATTTTTTAGATAAATCTAAAAATGTATTCTTAGATTCAAAATATTCACAACCATTTTCAACACAACGATTAAATAATGAAATTAACTTTTCAGAGTATTTAGGGACAGACCTATTGCTCCTTCCTCACTCCTTTCTCTCATTTAATAATATATATGTAAATTACCTCTATCTTTTCATCTATATGTGTTAGGTACATTACATCTTCTTTAGTGTAGATAAGCATTTGATTTTAGAGAAGTTAGAAAAACTTGTATTTGTTTTATTCTTATGAATAAAAATAAATGATTTTTTGCCTATTAGAAAATGTTATGTTCCTTGGGTACAAGACTTCAGGTTCTTTTATTTGATTATATTTTAAAATTATTTTTCAAATTTGTAGAACTTCAAAACAAATCAGTATACTAGGAAAAATAAATAACATATTGGCATTGCAGTTGTAGCTTTATCTCTTTACCTTCCTTACCAAATTACTGTATTTTTCTGTGAATAATCGATGCGTACAATGAAAACCATGAGACATTTCAATATTCTAAGTATGACATTAGAACAGAATATTTATTATGTAAAATCAAGTATAATCCTTTAAACTCCATGCTAATATTCAGTATTTTCAAATTTCATTTCTTTGATTCTTATTAAAAGGATGATATTTGTATAGCTTATATGAACTAATATATTATCAGTATTTCCCCAAATATTAATAAAGATTCCAGAAGTCCTTATTAAAAACATTTGTGAGTCAATCAATCATGCTTCATATATTTTAGAAACATTATTTTCCAATGATTGAAGACATTTCTATTACAAAATATGTAAACTTAAAAAAACAAGAATTAAAATATGGAAGGGAAAAACCAAACCAAATGAAACAAAAAACCCCCCAAAATATGAAGACCACAGATCATTGGAAAGGAGAAATAAAATTCACATAATCAACACTATAATTTTTTTTAAACTTTTATTTTGGGTTCAGGGGTACATGTGGAGGCTTGCTATGTAGATAAACTCATGCCATGGGGGTTTGTTATATTGATTATTTTACTGCCCAGGTACTAAGCCTAGTACCCAAAGGTATTTTCCCTGTTCCTCTCCTTCCTCCCACCCTCCACCCTCAAGTAGGCCCCAGTGTCTGTTATTTCCTTCTTTCTGTACATGAGTTTTCATCATTCAGCCCCCACTTCCAAGTAAAAACATGTGATTTTTTTTTCTGTTCCTGCGTTAGTTGGCTAAAGATAATAGTCTTCAGTTCCATCCATGTTACTGCTAAAGACATGATCTCATTTTTTTTTTTTTTTGTGGCATAGTATTGCATGGTGTATATGTACCACATTTTCTTTATCCGATCTGTCATTTGTGGGCATTTAAGTGGATTCCATGTCTTTGCTATTGTGAATAGTGCTGCGATGAACATTTGTGTGCATGTGTCTTTATGGCAGAATGATTTACATTCCTTTGGGTATATACCCTATCATGGGATTGCTGGGTCAAATGGAAGTTCTGTTTTTGGCTCTTTGAAGAATCACCTTACTGCTTTCCACAATGGCTGAACTAATTTACACTCCCACCAACAGGGTATCAGTGTTCCTTTTCTCTGCAACCTCGTCAGCATCTGTCATCTTTTGACTTCTCAATAATAACAATTCATTCTGACTGGTGTGAGATGATAGTTCATTGCGGTTTTGTTTTACATTTCTCTAATGATATTGTGCTTTTAAAAAATATGCTTGTTGGCTGTATGTATGTCTTCTTTTGCAAAGTGTCTATTCATGTCCTTTGCCCATTTTTTTTTTTTATTATACTTTAAGTTCTGGGATACATGTGCATAACGTGCAGGTTTGTTACATAGGTATACACGTGCCCTGGTGGTTTGCTGCACCCATCAACGCTTCAGGTAAGGTGATGCCTCTTGCTTTGGTCTTTTTGCTTAGGATTGTCTTGGCTATTAAGGTGCTTTTTAGGCTCCATATGAATTTTAAAATAATTTCTTCTAGTTCCATGAAGAATGTCATTGGTAGATTGACAGGAATAGCATTGGATCTATACATTGCTTTGAGCAGTATGGCCAGTTTAATGGCATTGACTTTTTATGCCCATGAGCATGGAATGCTTTTCCATTTGTTTGAATCATCTCTGATTTCTTTGAGCAGTTTTGTAGTTCTACTTGGAGAGATCTTTCACCTCCCTAGTTAGCTGTATTCCTAGGTATTTTATCCTTTTTGCCAATTGTGAACAGGACTGTCTTCCCGATTTGGCTCTCCAGTTGCCTGTTGTTGGTGTATAGGAATGTTAGTAATTTTTTTCGCATTGATTTTTGTATCCTGAGACTTTGGTGAAGTTGTTTATCAGCTTAAGAAGCTTTGGGCTTACACTATGGGACTGTCCAGATATAGAATCATGTCATCTGCAAACAGTGTTAGTTTGACTTCCTCTCTTCCTGTTCAATGCCCTCTATTTCTTTCCTTTTCTTTCCTTTTCTTTCTTTCTTCCTCTCTTTCTCTCTTTCTTTCTTCCTCCCTTTCTCCCTTTCTCTTTCTCTCTTTCTGCCTCTCTCTCTCTCTTTCTCCCTCTCTCTCTCTCTCTCTGTTTCTCTCTTTCTCTCTTCCTCTCTTCCTCTCTTCCTCTCTTTCTCTCTTTCTTTCTCTCTCTCTCTCTCTTTCTTTCTTTCTTTCTTTCTTTCTTTCTTTCTTTCTTTCTTTCTTTCTTTCTTTCTTTCTTTCTTTCTTTCTTTCTTTCTTTCTTTCTTTCTTTCTTTCTTTCTTTCTTTCTTTTCTCCTTTGAGATAGAGTCTCATTCTGTCACCCAGGCTGGAGTGCAGTGGCACCATCTCGGCTCACTGCAACCTCCGCCTCCTAGGTTCAAGCGATTCGCCTGCCTCAGCCGCCCGAGTAGCTGGGACCACATGCTCATGCCACCATCCACAGCTGATTTTTTGTATTTTTAGTAGAGATGAGATTTCACCATGTTAGCTAGGATGGTCTCGATCTCTTGACCTCGTGATCCTCCTGCCTTGGCCTCCCAAAGTGCTGGGATTACAGGCATGAGCCACTGTGCCCGGCCCTATTTCTTTCTTTTACCTGATTGCTCTGGTGAGGACTTCCAGTATTATGTTGAATAGGAGTGGTGAGAGAGGGCATCCTTGTCTTGTGCTGGTTTTCAGGGGGAATGCTTCCAGCTTTTGCCCATTTGGTATGATGTTGGCTGTGGGCTTGTCATAGATGGCCGTTATAATTTTGAAATATGTTCCTTCAATACCCAGTTTAGAGATTTTAACATGGAGGAATGTCGAATTTATCAAAAGCCTTTTCTGCATCTACTGAGACAACCATGTGGTTTTGGTTTTAGTGCTGTTCACCTGATCGATCATATTTATTGATTTGTGTATATTGTACCAACCTTGCATCCCTGGAATGAAGCCTACTTGATCATGGTGTTTAACATGTTGCTGGATTCAGTTTGCAAGTATTTTGTTGAAGATTTTTGCATCAATGTTTACCAAGGATATTGGCTTGAAGTTTTCTCTTTTTGTTGGTTTCTGTCAGGTTTTAGTATCAGGATGATGCTGGTCTCATAGCATGAGTTGGGGAGGAGTTCCTCCTCTTTATTTTTTTGGGGTAGTTTCAACAGGGATGGTACCAGTTTCTCTTCGTACATCAAGTAGAATTTTGTTGTGGATCTATCTGGTCCTGGGATTTTTTTGGTTGGTAGGCTATTTTGATTCGATTTTGGAGCTCATTATTGGTCTGTTCAGGGAGCCAATTTCTTCCTGGGTCGGTCTTAAGAGGGTGTAGAGTCTAGAATTTATTCGTCTCTTCTAGGTTTTCTAGTTTGTGTGCATAGAGATGTTCTGAAATGAAATGTGTATCTCAGCCAAATGAATGGACTTGTGTGTGTAAATCTCCTAGTGGGTAGTAAACAGGCTTGCTATTAAGAGCTCTGGCTGTCCTGAATCTCCAAACAAAACATTTCAGTTGTTTATGCTCTGTGATTTAATGTATGAAATCAACTAAATTATAGATTGTTGTGCTTCAAAGGTCACTCTAGCTCTTATTTTATATTTTATAATTTACCATCTTATAGATCTTTTGCTGAAACCGTGGTCAGAAACATCACAGATTTTACCTCCAGTCTATGGTATCTTACTGGATGGAGTGTTATAAAAATTATCTTTTTCTAATTCATTTATTCATTTATTAAAACATTAAATGTTTATTATATTCTGTAATGTGGTCAATAACTAGATGATAAGTTTTTAAAAAAGATAAATCCTAAAGCAGTCATGGAGACTCAAGTGGCTTAGAGGAAGCAAAATTATTAATCTTTCAGTTTAATACAGTTGTATTCTATAGTGTCATTTACAAATCTTTTACCTTTGTTTGCTTAACTTCCTATATTAAAAAGTTACAATAGAGGACAAAAAATTTAATTTTAGCATACTGAATGCACAATTGTATTCTTTTAGAAAATTATTTTTGTGTAAAATTTCTCAAAATATAAAATATATTATTTGGGGTGTGTGATAGACCGAAGGCATCAGCAAACATTAAAAAATTCTACAAACAGGCCAAGCGCAGTGGCTCACACCTATAATCCCAGCACTTTGGGAGGCTGAGGTGGGCGGATCACTCGAGGTCAGGAGTTTGAGACCAGCCTGGCCAATATGGTGAAACCCCATCTCTACAAAAATAGAAAAATTAGCCAGACATAGTGGTGGGTGCCTGTAATCCCAGCTACTTAGGAGGCTGAGGCAGGAGGACCGCTTGAACCCAAAAGGTGGAGGTTGCAGTGAGCTGAGATCATGCCATTGCCCTCCAGCCTGGGTGACAGAACAAGACTCCATCTAAAAAAAAAATCCTAAAAATGTGGGAAAATGTTATTAAGTCAAATTTTTTTCAGAGAGAATAATTATTTGTCCAAAGCATTTCACTTGCAGCCCATAAAACTTCTAACACAAAGATGTTGAATAAAACCTTTCATAATTTTATGATTTCAGAATATTTTTCAAAAAAATGGAAAATTAATGAAACAGTGAAATGGTTTGTTTTTAGATTATTCTCTAACTTTAAATTTTAATTTGAGTACATTAGATAGAAAATTTTAACCCAGTTAGGATTTTCAAGTAGTTGATTTCCAATTTTGGAGGTAGGTCTTTCGGCTGAATGAAGCAGTTTCATTTAGTGGAAGACCTTTTTTTTTAATTCCTTGTTTCTCATTTAGTGGAAGATCTTTAATGAGGATAAGATACTTGCAGGAGCCTCATCCTGGTGGAATTATTTAGGTAAAAACTGGGGGAAATGGAGATAAGTTGCCTGCTCTCCTTTGAGAGGAAAGAAGAGTGAAATTGACGCTTAAAGAGCAGTCAATGCAATGCAGAGTCACCAACAATGGAGCCCGTTGGTGAGAGACAATGATGGGAGTATGGAGGAAGTAGGATGCTACCCACATTCCTTCTCCTTTTTCACTTAGTTTTTGGGTCCTTGTTAGTACTCCTCATGTTGTTGTCTCTGCCTTTAGAATCCAGCTTTTGAGAAATAACAGTTAAGAACCAGAGATGGTGGTTCACACCTATAATCCCAGCACTTTGGGAGCCCAAGTCAGGAGGATCACTTGATTCCAGGGATTCAAGACCAGCCTGGGAAATGTAGTGAGACCTTGTTTCTACAAACAAATGAAGAAAATTAGTTGGGTCTGGTGGAACGAGGCTTTGGTCCCAGCTACCTGTGAGGCTGAGGTGTGAGGATCACTTGAGCCCAGAAGGTCAAGGCTGCAGTGAGCTGTGATAGTGCCACTGTACTCTAGACTGGGTGACAAAGTGAGACTCTTTCTCAAAATGAAAACCAAAAACAGTTAAGAGCATGAGCTTTAAATTCAGACATTCTGAGTTTTTAATGCAACGCTGTACTTCTTAGGCTGTGAAGTAAATTGCTTAACTTCCCTCTTGGGGGTGATGTGAAGATTAAAAGAGATACAGCATTGCAAAGTGCTTCAGTCTTATGTTTGATTACTCAGAGACAGATCCTGGAATGAAGATTTGTATGGACATGATCGTTGAAGTCATCTTGGGAGAAACCAACAAAGGAGTCAGAGACAAAGTCAAGCAAAGGTGTGACTTCTTGTAAAGTCCCACTGAAGATAATTTCTACATGACCCTAAATAGCACCTTAGAATAGTCATGACTGATCCACAGGAGCTGGGGTTTCATGACTGCACTAGCCAGTCATTAGCCTTTGCCTTGAGATCAGGGAATAAAAACTCCCAAGCACTTCTGGTTCTTTTTACAGAGACAAAGCAGTTCGAGATGGTTAAGGGAAGGGCAGTCCTCCATGGAGAGTCAAAGATGTGGACTACTGGAGTGGGGACAGAGGGTGGGTATTAGTGATATAACAGGATTAAGGTGGAACACCAACAGTGTATGCTACAACTTTGCACAGTGCTTGGCAATGTTAAACTCGCAGCATGTGTTAACCCTTATTGTTATTTTTCACACTATTTTTCTCTTTCATTCATTCTCTATTACTGTTACTTCACTAGTGTTTTCTTGATATGCTTTGATTAACAGTTACTGTTCATGGGTTCAAGTAGGTCAAGATAGCTCACTGATAAATAGCTTGTGGTTAGAAAGAAGTATGGGGAAGAAGACTAAGAATGTGTGCCAAAGACTAACCAGATATTATGAAGTGACACACAGCAGGAACAGTTTTCCCAGGGACTGGAAAAGCTGACCAATAGAAATTTAAGGTGGCAATATAGAAAATGATGCCAGTGGAATACATGTGTAGGCTGATCCCAGGAAGTCTTGTCTTCTCATTATAGTCTGGAAAGTATCTTGGCAGAGCATGTTACTGCCCATGACTTTCAAACAGCTGGAATGGAATTAATTTCCTTATGTGTTGGTTTAAAGAAAGACCATGGCACCAGTATTCAGTCATTAAAAAGAATGACACAGAGTTATTTGACTTGGAGGAATTTCCAGAATGTCTTATTCACTTATTGAGTGAAAGACTGAGATGTACAAAAGTGTGTAATATATTTCTGTTCTTGTAAAACATCAATAATATATATAGGTGTGTATGTAAATAAGCATATATGTATAGGCACGTGTGTAAACAAATAGTAGTGGTTCACATGTATATAGTGATAATTATGTGCTATGCACTGTTCTGAATATTTTTTATTGTTATTATTATACTTTAAGTTCTAGGGTACATGTGCACAACGTGCAGGTTTGTTACATATGTATACATGTGCCATGTTGGTGTGCTGCACCCATTAACTCATCATTTACATTAGGTATATCTCCTAATGCTATCCCTCCCCTCTCCCCGCTCACCACAATAGGCCCCAGCGTGTGATGTTTTCCTTCCCGTGTCCAAGTGACCTCATTGTTCAATTCCCACCTATGAGTGAGAACATGTGGTGTTTGGTTTTCTGTTCTTGCGATAGTTTGCTGAGAATGATGGCTTCCAGCTGCATCCATGTCCCTAGAAAGGACATGAACTCATCCTTTTTTATGGCTGCATAGTATTCCATGGTGTATATGTGCCCCATTTTCTTAATCCAGTCTGTCATTGATGGACATTTGGGTTGATTCCAAATCTTTGCTATTGTGAATAGTGCTGCAATAAACATACGTGTGTATGTGTCTTTATAGCAGCATGATTTATAATCCTTTGGGTATATACCCAGTAATGGGATGCCTGGGTCAAATGGTATTTCTAGTTCTAGGTCCTTGAGGAATCGCCACACTGTTTTCCACAATAGTTGAACTAGTTTACAGTCCCACCAACAGTATAAAAGTTTTCCTATTTCTCCACATCCTCTCCAGCACCTGTTTTTTCCTGATTTTTTAGTGATCACCATTCTAACTGGTGTGAGATGGTATCTCATTGTGGTTTTGATTTGCATTTCTCTGATGGCGAGTGATGATGAGCATTTTTTCCTGTGTCTGTTGGCTGTATGAATGTCTTCTTTTGAGAAGTGTCTGTTCATATCCTTTGCCCTATTTTTGATGATGTTGTTTGTTTTTTTCTCATAAATTTGTTTGAGCTCTTTGTAGGTTCTGAATATTAGCCCTTTGTCAGATGAGTAGATTGCAAAAATTTTCTCCCATTCTGTAGGTTGTGTTCTGAATATTTTACATATATGATTGATTCATTTAATCCTCACCAAGTCTATAAAGTACAAAACTCCTCAACAAAATACTGGCAAGCTGAATTCAGCAGCACATAAAAAAGTTTATTCACCATGATCAAGTAGGCTTCATTCCAGGCATGCAAGGTTGGTACAACATACACAAATCAATAAATATGATTCATCACATAAACAGAACTAGAAACAAAAACCACATTTATTGTCTCTCAGTAGATGCAGAAAAGGCTTTTGATAAAATCAACATCCTTTTATGTTAAAAACTCTCAATAAACTGGATATTGAAGGAACATATCTCAAAATAATAAGGGCCACCTATGACAAACCCACAGCCAACATCATACCAAATGGGCAAAAGCTGGAAGCATTCCCCTTGAAAACCAGCATAAGACAAAGATGCCCTCCCTTACCACTCCTATTCAACATAGTATTGGAAGTCCTGGACAGAGCAATCAGGCAAGAGAAAGAAAGAGAGGACATCAAACAGGAAGACAGGAAGTCAAACGATCTCTGTCTGCAGATGATGTGATTCTATATCTAGAAAACACCATAGTCTAAGCCCAAAAGCTTCTTAAGCTGATAAACAACTCGGCAAAGTCTCACAATACAAAATCAATGTCTAAAAATCACTAGCATTCCTATAAAACAGCAATAGCCAAGCTGAGAGCCAAATCAGAAAGGCAATTCCAAAAGGATAAAATATCTAGGATTACAGCTAACCTGGGAGGTGAAAATTCTCTACAAAAACACTGCTCAAAGAAATCGGAGATGATACATAAACAAATGGAAAAACATTTCATGCTCATGGGTAGAAAGAATCAATATTATTAAACTGACCATACTGCTCAAAGTAATTTATGGATCCAATGCTACTCCTATCAATCTACCAATGACATTCTTCAAAGAGCTAGAAAAAACTATTTTAAAAGTCATATGGAGCCCAAAAAGACCCTGAATAGCCAAGACAATCCTAAGCAAAAAGAGCAAAGCTGGAGGCATGATGTTACCTGATGTCAAACTATCCTATAAGGCTACAGTAACCCAAACAACATGGTACTCGTACAAGAACAGACACATAGATCAAATGAAACTGAGCAAAGAGCTCAGGAATAAGTCTACACATTTACAACCATCTGATCTTCCACAAAGCTGACAAAAATGATTAATGGGGAAAGAACCCCTTAATCAATAAATGATGCTGGGATAACTGGCTATCTATATGCAGAAAATTAAATCTATAAAGTATTTCCTATTATTACCATTCCCAATATACAGGAGTTAAGTGAATGTTCAAAGTTAAACAGCTAGTAAATTTTGAAGCTGATTTTCATCTGAAAATAGATAAAACCAGATATAAGTAATCTGGTTGCAATATATGTTATATGTTCTTGTATACAATTATATTACTGTGGAGCCAGCAACAGAAGGAGACTTTGCCCTGAAGAAGAGCTTCATAACTGTTTTTCTGAGAATCAGTGCATTTTCTCTACTAGTGACATGCCAGGTGCCATGTGCTTTCTATTCTTGGCTGTTGGTTACTTTTACACTCCTGCAGCTACCAACATCATCTAAGTTGGGGGGGAACACCTCATTTGTTTCCAGACAATAGCTAATTCCTGTTAGACTCGAGTTCTCACTCACCAAATCTAAATCTGTCGTACGTTATATGCTTCTTTACCTCCAGCTGACAGGTGATATGAGGAGAAAAATGTCTCATTTCTCCAAACTTACATACTACCTTCTTGCAAATAAAAATGGATATGATCTTATCACATTATCACCAGTAGAGTTGCTCAGAGTAGCTTTTAGGCTCAGACAGCTCTTTTTCACTGACGGCTTTCTTGGTACCTGGATTACACTGGAAGTGAAATGTTGTACCCTTACACACAGAATGTATATTTCTTTCTTCCTCTTTAAAAGTTAATGTTTTTCTTTTTTTCTCCTGTTTATCAGTGGTCTTGCTTAGTTTTCTGTGTTATCTTGTAGAAATAAAAGTAAGCTCATAAAAGACAAATGGGTACATGAAAGAATGAATAGTGCAAAACCAAAACATGAAATAGGAGAATCAAAAGCTGTGGAAGGTGGTTCATTTCAGCATTGATACTAATGGTTCAAATAATTATGTGTGCACCATGGCAAATAGCAGGACTTGGGTCTGGTATATAGATTGATTTTGCAAATGAATGTGTCTGTATAAGTGAAAATAATCATTTTTAGGGACACACAAAATCATATTTAGTCGTGAAATAAAATAATATAAAATAGTATATGAACAAATGAAACAAAATCACCTATACTATTACTTATAAATACCAGAGCTGTCCAAATAAAATGTTCAATTCACAAATTTCACCATGTTGAAGAAACCATACATATTTTTCAATTAAAAGTAAATCAAGGGCCTGGCGTGGTGGCTCGTGCCTGTTATCCCAGCACTTTGGGAGCCTAAGGCAGGTAGATCACTTGAGGCCAGGAGTTTGAGACCAGCCTGGCCAATGTGGTGAAACCCCATCTCTACTAAAAATACAAAAATTAGCCAGGCATGATGGTGCATCCCTGTAGTCCCAGCTACTTTGGAGGTTGAGGCATGAGAGTTGCTTGAACCTGGGAAGCAGGGATTGCAGTGAGCCAAGATTACACCACTGCATTACAGCATGGGTGACAGAGCGAGGCTCTATCTCAAAAAAAAAAAAAATAAATAAAAGCAGACAAAGATATTGAACTATTGATATTTGTACATGTAATTTAAGGCATAGAGAGTGATTTATGAAATAATTTATTAAGTTTATTAAGGCACTAAAGGAGATTATTTACATATTTCTTGATTACCTTTGATATAAAAATTTTAAAAAGCTTTAAAATCAATGAACTGTAGAATCATCCTCTGTAAAATTATTTAACTAGTATTAATATTTATACAGTTTATTGAAGTCCCATTTGTTATGCACTTTTGCCTGCGAGAAGAATGATAGCATCTCTCTTATTTACTTGTGTATCTCCAGTAATTAGCACTATGCTTTGTACAGGTAGGCATGAATAAGTATGTGTTGCATAAATAAACAAATGCAATAATTTAGTTGAAATATTTGATTGGTATTTGTAGAGGTGATATAAATGATTAGAAAGAAATGTCAGAATAAATTTGTGCTACAAAGGTTCATATTCTTTTTTTCTTTCATTTTTCAAATAAAGGTAGCTCTATAAAATGTGATTATTTAGATTTCTAAACATAATATACCATTTAGGAAACTCAAATGGTATAATATACCTTTTTTTTAGTGAGATTATAGAGATCACTGGAAGTCTTATTTTTTTATGACATATTTTATGGATCTGTATTACATGTACTTCTTTTCACTGGGAACATTCAAACTATGGACTGCTGAGCATATTTTAAAAATATTAAAAAATTATATTTACATTTAAAACCAAGATGAATAGATATTTTTCTGTAATCAACATCAAACAACATGTGATCAACATTAGGGGTCTTGTTTTTCCCTTTTCTTTCACAGTCTTCTCTAGCGCTCCAGGAGATAACTGTCTTTTAATCAATCAGCTGTTTTTCAGGCTCTTATTGTAATTACATCCTTTGCAGACTCACTAGTGATCATCTGCACTTAAGTTGTGGCATATACCCATGGTACTAGTTTTTTTGTCTGACAGGTTGGAATTTCTGAGTTTGGGCAAGTCTTCTGAGAGTCCTCTACAAAGCCCAGACTGTGGCTTTCCACCACTCCCCTGTCAATTTTTCTCTTTTCTCTTTTCATCAAAGCAGTGGTAGCAGATTCTACCAAAGCAGCAACTCTTGCCATTCTTATCACCTCTCCCAATTCTCAGACTTGATTCTGAGCCATTTTAACTAACTTATATTTCTTAGTAGATCCTGAGGAGAAATATTTTACTGAGTAATCTTCAGAAGAGAAGACAGCAGTGCCAGGATACCTTACCTATCACCCTGTCTTCCTGATCGTTGAACAGGTGTGGGTAGCAACTCTTCCTAAGTGAAACAATTTTTTTTATTTTATTAAATTTAGTAATATGAACCCAAGTGAGTATAGTGACAATAAATCTTACCAGTAGAGGTCAATGGCTCTTTTCTAGCTTAAAGATCTTTCAGTATAAAACGATCTTTCTGTATACACTATATGAGGGCAATATTTTTCCCAGAGACTAAAAGAGAAGAAATCAATATTATTTAATAATTCTTTTTCATTTACCTATCTCTTTGAAATTTATGATGTAGTAGGCATTGATGCTTTGTCTAAAATACAAAGATTAATGGACAATGTTTCATCAAAACAAGCTCACAGGTTAGGGGACATATAAATAAACTAATCAATAGAATATTATTAGTGTTCTGATAAAAAGAAAAATGGAATGCTATGGGAGCATAGAGGAGAGTCGCCTACATGAGACTGTGCTGATAAGTGTGAAATAGTAAAGATATGTTCCAAGTGGAATTTTATCTCTGTACATATCCTACTGTCTAATCTAAAATATCTAGTTAATCTAAAGTCCCTATTAAACTTGAGAGTCAACACTGAATGAACTGCAGTGAGTACTTTTTAAAAGGATCTTGTATATAACTTAAGGTAGAAGACCTATTAATACCAACTTTATCCACTGACATACTTTCACTTCAGTAATGTCAAAAGCATGTGAATATGTAAATACAATTACATTTCTGTAAAAAGCATGGATTTAAGCCTATGTCTTAAAATATGAAATAAATGTATCTGCTTTTAGGAAAAGCAAAGTGTAAGTAATAGATGATATCAAGATAGCTGATGGGAGGTGTCCAGTGCTCATCTTTCTTTATTAAAAAATGACAAAAACAACAAATACATAACTACATTTCAAGTAAAGTATCTAAGGGAGAACACTGGAATTCAGTAAGAAGCAACACAGTCTTCTGAAGCACAAAGACTCAAGATGGCAGCATAGAGAGAGAAGTAAAGCACCCAGCCAAGATTGTGGAGAAATGGTAAAGGGGAACTCTCTAGCAGTGTCCAATACCACTACAGATACCTGCAATCATAGCTACAGAAAAAGACCACATTCCATGCAGGCCCTGAGCCACATAAGATGATCTCTGGAGTCCAAGTGTCTGCATTACTCCAGAGAAGAAAGCCATGCAGGGTCCGCCTACCCTCCAAGATGGAAGCTGCTATGGCTTGACTTCATTTTGAGAACAGAGACATTATTATGGTGCATTGTAACCTGGGAGCCCCTGCATCTCCACATTCCTAAGACCCTCATTTCGTTTCACTTTTATTTCCCTATGCCCACACCAAAGGCTAGAACACCATTACCCCAGTTAGATCAGTGGTACAACTGTGACTGCAGTACTTAAGGCCATACAGTCCCCTGCATCCCCAAAAAGAAGTGGTCCAGCACAGCAGGGAGGTCACCTCCAAGACCCAAGTAACTGATATGCACATCCTCTAGAACCCAAGGACTGACCACCCAGCACCCACAACTGCCAGTGACTCTGCCTCCACAACCAGAAAATTGTTCTATGTGCCCCCTAGAGCCTGAGGACTGGCCTGACCAACATCTGCCACCATTGATGGCCCCACTCCCTTGACCAGTGGAGCCTTCCAGAGCCTAAGAACTGACTTGCTCAGCAGCTCCATCCCTTAGCAAAGCCACACTGCTGCCTCAACAAACACCCACAGGCTAGGTCACAGGAGCATTTACAGTTTCCACTGATGTTGATTACAGTTGAAGAAATCATGAGGAGACAAAAAAATAAAAGAACAAAAAAGAATGAATAAAACCTATGGCACTTAGGGAGCACCATATTCACATTGTAAGAGTTCCAAGGAGAAGAGACCAAAACTAAAAAAAATATTAAAAAGCATAGTAAACCTATTTAATGACATAATAACTGAAAATTTCCCAAGTCTTGAGAGAGTTAAACACATCCAGATCCAAGAAGCTAATAAATTCCTCAATAGATTCAACCCAAAAATGTCCTCTCTGAGGCACATTGTAGTCAAATTGTCAAGTCACAGACAAAGAGAGAATTTTAGAAATAGTAACAGAAAAGCATCAAATCACATATAAGGGAACCCTCATTAGACTGACAACAGATTTCTCTGCAGAAACCATACATACCAGGAGAGAATCGGATTATATGTTCAAAGTGCTGAAAGAAAAAATACTGACAGCCAAGAATAGTGCACCCAGCAATGCTATCCTTCTGAAACTAAGGAGAAATAGTCTTTTCCAGACAAACAAATACATGGAATTTGTCACCACTTGGCCAGCCTTACAAGAAATGCTTAAGAGAGTCTTAGATCTGGAAGTAAAAGGACAATAACTACCATCATGAAAACACATGAAAATATAAAATTCCCTGGTAGAGCAGACACAAAACTGAGAAAGAAACCTTGTCACCACAGAAAGTCACAAAACTGCAAAGGGAAGCAATAAGAAAAAAAGCTACACAAAACAAACTAAAAACAATTAATGGAATTATACAAGTCTTAATCTATCAATAAGAACTTTACAAGTAAACATTAAATTTTCCAGTTAGAAGATATACACTAGGTCAATGGATTAAATAATCAACCCAATTGTATACTTTGTAAATAAAAAATAAAATTGCAAGGCCCTCAACCATCTGGATAGACCCCTCCTCTCATTCAAAGGTTAACCAGAGTTAACCTGAAAATCTAGTTCAGGCCATGATGGAAGAAGGGTTGGACATGCCTCATTATATCCCTCCAGCGTTAACATTAACATAGACTTTAAGTTTGATAAGAAATATTTATAATCTATTCTCTCTGAAGCCTGTTACTTGAAGGCTTCCTCTGTATGATAAAACCTAGGTCTCCATAACCCCCTATTAATATCCAGACATTCCCTTCCACTGACAATAACTCAACCAATTGCCAATCAGAAAAATTTAAAATCTATCTATGATCTGGAAGCCCCTGCTTTGAGGTGTCTGCCCTACTAGATCAAACTAATGTAAATCTTACATGTATTTACTGATATATTATGTTTCCCTGAAATGTATTAAAGCAAGCTGTATCCTGACCACCATGCCATCACGACTATGTCACGGATGTGTCCTTAACCTTGGCAAAATAAACTTTCTAAATTGACTGAGACCTGTCTCAGATATTTTGAGTTCACAACTTTTCATACAGGAAATTCACTTCACTTATAAAGACACACAAGTGAAGATATTTCATGGACTAAAATTGAAAGGATCAAAAAAGATATTTCATGCAAAACTGAACAAAAAATGAGCAGCAGTAGCTATAACTGTATTGGATAAAATAGACTTTAAGTCAAACACCATAAAAAGAGACAAAGAAAGTAATTTTATAGCAATAAAGAGATCAATTTGGCAAGAGGATACAACAATTGTAAACATATATGCACCTCAAACTGGAGCACCCAGATATGTGAAGCAAATATTATTGGAACTAAAGGGAGAGATAAACTCCACTGTAATAATAGTTGGAAACTCCAACACTCTACTTTCAGCATTGGAAAGAGCATCTAGACAAAAATTCACTAAAAGGCATTGGATTCAAACTGTACTATAGACAATATAGAACTAAAACATTTATAGAACATTTCATCCAATTGCTATAGTAAATTCTTCTCATCAGTGCAAAGAACATTTTCTAGGATAGATAATATGTTAGGCCACAAAACAAGTTTCAACAAATTTAAACAAATTGAAATCATATCGAGTATATTTTCTGACCACAATGGAATAAACCTAGAAGTCAGTAACAAGAGAAACTTTGGAAAGTGTACAAATAAATGGAAATTAAACAACATACTGATGAATGACCAATGGATCAATGAACATATTAAGAAGAAAATTTAAAAAATTATTGAAACAAATAAAAACAGAAATATAGCATGCCAAAACCTATGAGATATGGTAAAAGTAGTACCAAAAGGAAAATCTATAGCAATAAACATTTACAACAAAAAGTAGAAAGATACCAAATAAACAACCTAGTGCTGAATCTCAAGGAACTGGGAGAGCATGAGCAAATCAAACCTCAAATTAGTAGAAGAAGAGGAATAATAAAAATCAGAGCAAAAGTAAACAAAATTGAGAATAAAATTACAAAATATAAATGAAACAAAAGTTGTTTTTGTCAAAACAATAAAATCAACAATCATTAGTTAGAAGAAATAAGAAAAAAAGAGAGAAGACACAAATCATAAATGAAAAAAGAGACATTACAATGGAAACCATAAAAACACAAAGGCTCATAAAAATCATAGGCTACCATGGACAATTATACATCAACAAATTGGTCAACCTAGTGGAAATGAGTAAGTTCCTGGACACATACAATTTACGAACGCTGAACAGGAAGAAACAGAAAACCTGAACAGACCAAGAACATGTAATGAGATTGAATCATTAACAAAAAGTCTTCTGAAAAAGAAAAGCCCAGGATGAAATGGCTTCATTGCTGAATTCTACCAAACTACCAATATTTCTCAAAGTATTTCCAAAAATTAAAGACTTGAGAATGCTTCCAAACTTATTCTACAAGGCCAGCATTACCCTGATATCAAAAGCAGACAAGGACACAACATACAAAAGAAAACTACAGGCCAATATCCTCAATGAACAGAGATGCAAACATCCTCAACAAAATACTAGCAAGCCAAATCCAATAGCACTTAAAAATAGCATATAACTGATCAAATGGGATATATCCCAAAGATGCAAGATTGGCTCAACACATGCAAATCAATAAATGTGACATATCACATAAATAGAAGGAAGGATAAAAATTATAAGATCTTCTCAACAGAAGGAGAAAAAGCATTTGCTAAAGTTTAATATCCCTTAATGATTAAAAACTCTTAACAACGTAGGTGTAAAAGAAACATACCTCAAAACAATGAAGTTCATATATGAGAAACCCACAGCTAGCATCATACAGAGTGTGGAAAAATTAAAAACTTTTCCTCTACGAAGCAGAAAAAGACAAAGACGATCACTTTCATATCACTTTTATTCAACACAGCAGTGGAAGTCCCAGCTAGAACACATAGGCAAGAGAAACAAATAAATAAAATCCAAATTGTAAAAAACAAAGTCAAATTGTCCCTGTTTGCAGACATAATTTCATATATAGGAAAACCTAAGGATTCCATCAATAAACTCTTAGAACTGAGAAAAAAATCAGTAACATTGCAGGGTACAAGATCAACATTCAAAAATCAGTAACATTTCTAGAAACCAATACCAAACGAGTTAAAAAAAAAAAGAAAGCAATCTCATTTATAATAGCTATAAAAAATACCTAGCAATAAATATAATCAAAGACCAAAAAAACTCTATGATAAAAGCTATAAAACACTGATGAAAGAAATTGATGAGAACCCCAAAATGGAAAAATATCTTGTATTTATGGATTGTTAAAATGATCATGCCCCACAAGAGATCTGCAGATTCAATGCAATCCTTATTAAAATACCAATAACATGCTTCACAGAAATAAAAAAAATTCTAAAATTCATATGGAAACCACAAAAGACTTTACATGGCCAGTGGAATCCTGAGCAAAAGAAGAAAGCTGGAGGCATCATACTACCTGACTTCAAAATATTCTAAAAAGCTATAGTAACCTAAACAGCATAGCAGTAGCATAATAAAAGATACATAGACCAATGGAACACAATAGGGAACACAGAAATAAATCCACATATTAACAGCCAACTGACAGATAAATACTCCAAGAACATGCACTAGGGAAAGGACAGTCTTAATAAATGTTGCTGGAAAAACAAGATATCCAGAGGAAGAAGAATGAAACTAGATCCCATCTCTCATTATATATAAAAATTTACTCAAAATGGGTTGAAGACTTACATGTAAGACTTACATGTAAGACTAAGAAACGACTAGAAGAAAACATAAACGCTGCATGACATTGGCCCAGGCAAAAACTTTATGAATTTTATAAATAAGATCTCAAAAGTACAGGTAACAAAAGCAAAAACAGATAAATGGATTATACCAACTTAAAAGCTTCTGCACAGCAAAGGTAACAATCACCATAGTGAAGAGACAATCTGCAGAATGGGAGAAAATATTTGCAAACAATTCATCTGACAGGGGCTTAATATTTACAACATAGAAGAAACCCAAACAACTCAAAAGAAAACAAATTTGATTTCAAAATGGGGACTGATATAAATAAAATTTCTGAAAAGATTCCTATAAATGGCCAAGAAGTATATGAAAAAAATGCTCAACACCACTAATCAGGAAAATGCAAATCAAAACCAAAATAACATATCATTTTATCCTAGTTAGACTGGCTATTATATAAAAACAAAAATAACAGATTCTGACAAAGATGGAGAGAACAGGAAACTCTTATGCATTGCTGGTAGAAATGTAAATTAGCATGCTCATTGTGATGAACAGTATGAACTTTCTTCAAGAAACTAAAAGTAGAACTACCATATGATCTAGCAGTCCCACCACTGGGTGATTATATATCTGAAGGAAAGGAAATCAGTATGTGAGAGATATCTGCACTCCCATGTTAATTGCAACACTATTCACAAAAGCAAAGACGGAATCAACCTCTGTGTCCATCAGAAGATGAATGGATAAATAAAATATAGTATATATACATAATGGAGTGCTATTCAACCATGTTGCTAAGCAACATGGACAACCCCTGAAGTCTTTATGTTAAGTAAAGTAAGCAAGGCACAGAAAGACAAATAGCAACATGTTTTCACTTAATATTTCTATGGTACACAAGTCAATCATAGAAGTAGAGAGTGGAATAGTTGTTACTAGAGGCTGGGAAGGATAGAGAGGAGAAAGGGTAGGGAGATATTGGTTAATGAATACAGCTGGATAGGAGGATTCTAGTGTTCTACATCACTATAGAATGATGAGACTCAACAATTATTTATTACATAGTTTCAAATAGCTAAAGAGATGGTTTTGAATCTTTCCAACACAAGGAAATGATAATGGTTTCAGGTTATGGATAGTCTAATTACCTTGATTTGATCATTACACATTGTAAACCTATATGGATATATCAATCACACTGTACCCCATGAACATATACAATTACAGCATGTGTATCAAAAAAGCCATGTTATATCTCAAGTTCTTTCATATGAAAGAGTGTAAGGTAAATCCAATCAATATATTTAAACACTAGATGCCCTGTCATTTTTAATTTTGATATAGGCCGTTAACACAACAAACAGAATTATGTTCTGTTATATTGAATGGTTTAATCTGAATTTTAATGATTCACCTCTAACATCTAGCAATAGACATCTACTTGTAGGTCATCAACAAATATGAAAGATAGCCTCCCTATTTCAGTTATAATGAAACAGTGTGTCATGTATATAATATACAGAATAACATTAAAGACCAAGTATTGAGCTTTAGGGGATGCCATGTGAGACAGTAAGATAGTAAATTAAAACCTAAAGAAAGGATAATCAGAAAGAAAGAGGAGAAGCAAGAGGGAGCAGTATCATCTTGGTTAGAAAAAGTGCATTTTTTAAAAACAGTTTTATTTCAGGTTCAGGGACAGATGTGCAGTTTTGTTATATAGTTATTTGCATCATGCGGGTTGTTGTAGAGATTATTTTGTCACTGAAATACACTACTCAATAGTTTATTTTTATTTTTATTTTTTATTATACTTTAAGTTCTAGGGTACATGTGCACAATGTGCAGGTTTGTTACATATGTATACGTGTGCTGTGTTGGTGTGCTGCACCCATTAACTCGTCATTTACATTAGGTATATCTCCTAATGCTATCCCTTCCCCCTCCCCCCACCCCACGACAGGCCCCGGTGTGTGATGTTCCCCACCGTGTGTCCAAGTGTTCTCATTGTTCAATTCCCACCTATGAGTGAGAACATGCGGTGTTTGGTTTTCTGTCCTTGAGACAGTTTGCTCAGAATGATGGCTTCCAGCTTCATCCATGTCCCTACAAAGGACATGAACTCATCCTTTTTTATGGCTGCATAGTATTCCATGGTGCATATGTGCCACATTTTCTTAATCCAGTCTATCATTGATGGACATTTGGTTTGGTTCTAAGTCTTTGCTATTGTGAATAGTGCTGCAATAAACATACATGTGCATGAGTCTTTATAGGAACATGATTTATAATCCTTTGGGTATATCTTGTGGAATAGTGTCAATAGGATTGGTACCAATTTACCTTTGAATATCTGGTAGAATTTAGCTGTGAATCCATCTGGTACTGGACATGTTTTTGTTGTTGTTGGTAATTCTTTACTTACTATTTCAATCTCTCTGCTTGTCATTGGTCTGTTCAGGGTATCCAACTCTTCCTGATTTAAGCTAGGAGGGTTGTATCTTTTCAAGAATGTATTCATCTATTCTTGGTTTTCCAGTTTATGTGCATAAAGGTATTCATAGCAGCCTTGTATGATCTTTTGTATTTCTGTGGTGTCAGCTGTAATATCTCCCATTTCATTTCCTATTGACCTTATTTAGATTTTTCTCTCTTCTTTTCTTGGTTAATCCTGCTAACAATCTATCAATTTTACTTATCTTTTCAGAGAACCAGATTCTTGTTTCATTTATCTTTGTATTTTTTTGTTCCAATTTCATTTAGTTCTGCTCTGATCTTGGTTATTTCCATTCTGCTGCTGGGTATGGGTTTGCTTTGGTTTTGTTTCTCTAGTTCCTTAAGGTGTGACTTTAGATTGTCTGTGCTCTTTCAGACTTTTTCATGTAGGCATTTAGGGCCATGAACTTTCCTTTTAGCACCGTCTTGACTGTGTCCCAGAGGTTTTCATAGGTTTTGTCATTGCTTTCATTCGGTTTGAAGGATTTTTAAATATCCATCTTGATTTTATTTTTAACCCAATGATCATTAAGGAACAGGTTATTTAATTTCCATGTATTTGCATGGTTTTGGAGGTTCCTTTTGGAGTTTATTTCCAGTTTTATTCCACTGTGGTCTGAGAGAGTGCTTGATATAATTTCAGTTTTCTTAAAATTATTGAGAATCATGTTGTGGCCTATCACATGATCTATCTTGGAGAAAGTTCCATGCGCTGTTGAATAGAATGTTGTTGGATGGAACACTCTGTATATATCTGTTAAGTCCATTTCTCCAGGGTATAGTTTAAATCCATTGTTTCTTTATTGACTTTCTGTCTTGATGACCTGTCTAGTGCTGTCAGTGGAGTACTGAAGTATTATTGTGTTGCTATCTCATTTCTTAGTTCTATTAGTAACTGCTTTATAAAATTGGGAGCTCCAGTGTTAGGTGCATATATATTTAGGATTGTCATATTTTCCTGTTGGACAAGGCCTTTTACCATGATATAATGTCCCTCTTTGTCTCTTTTAACCATTGTTGCTTTAAAGTTTGTTTTGTCTGAAATAAGAATAGCTACCCCTGTCCATTTCCTTGAAATGTCTTTTTCCACCCCTTTAATTTAAGTTTATGTGAGTCCTTATGTGTTAGGTGAGTCTGCTGAAGGTAGCAGATGGTTGGTGAGTTCTTATCCATTCTGAAGTTCTGTATCTTTTAAGTGGAGCATTTAGGCCATTTACATTCAAGGTTAGTATTGAGATGTATCCAGAGAAACTAAGTTACCCTTCCATTCATCATGCTATTTGATGCCTGTGTACCTTGTTTTTTTGTTTTGTTTTGTTTTGTTTTATTTTTGCTTTTTAACTTGCATTTTTTTTATAGGTCCTGTGTGATTTATGCTTTAAAGAGGCCCTTTCTTGATGTGTTTCCAGGATTTGTTTCAAGTCTTAGAGCCCCTTTTAGCAGTTCTTGTAGTAGTGGCTTGGTATGGCGAATTCGCTCATCATTTGTCTGAAAAAGACTGTATCTTTTCTTCATGTATGATGCTTAGTTTCTCTGGATACAAATTTCTTGGCTGACAATTGTTTTGTTTGAGGTGGCTGAAGATAGGGCCCCAGTCCCCTCTAGTTTGTAAGGTTTCTGCTGAGAAATCTGCTGTTAATCTGATAGGTTTTCCTTTATAGGTTACCTAGTGCTTTGTTCTCACAGCTCTTAAGATTCTTTCCTTCATCTTAACTTCAGATTACTTGATGGCAGTGTGGCTAGGTGATTATAATATTTGCGATGAGTTTTCCAGGTGTTCTGTGTGCTTCTTGTATTTGGATTTCTAGGTCTCTAGCAAGGCTGGGGAAGTTTTCCTTGATTAGACCTCCAAATATGTTTTCCAAACTTTTAGATTTCTCTTCTTCCTCAGGAACACCAATTATTCTTAGGTTTGGTCATTTAGGATAATCCCAGACTTCTTGGAGGCCTAGTTCATATTTTCTCATTCTTTTTCTTTGTCCTTGTTGGATTGGGTTAATTCAAAGACCTTTTCTTTGAGCTCTGAATTTCTTTCTTCTATTTGTTCAATTTTATTGGTGAGATTTTCCAGAGCATTTTGCATTTCTATAAGCATGTCCAATGTTTCCTGAAGTTTTGATTGTTTTTTCTTTATGCTCCCTATTTATTTGCATATTTCTCCCTTCACTTCTTGTATTGTTTTTTGGGTTTCCTTGCATTGCACTTAACCTTTCTCTGGTGCTTCCTTGATTAGCTTAATAACTAACCTCCTGAATTCTTTTTTAGGTAAATCAGGGATTTCTTCCTGGTTTGGATTTACTGCTGGTGAGCTAGTGTGATTTTTTTGGGGGGTGTCATGGAACCTTGTTTTGTTATATTACCAGAGTTGGTTTTCTGGTTCCTTCTCCTTTGGGTAAGCTTGTCGGAGGGGAGGTCTAGGCCTGAAGGCTGTTGTTGAGATTCTTTTGTCTCATAGTATGTTCCCTTGATGTAGTATGTCTCATAGTATGTTCCCTTGATGTAGTACTCTCTCCCTTTTCCTATGGATGTGGCTTCCTGAGAGCTGAGCTGCAGTGATTGTTGTCTCTCTTCTCGGTCTAGCCACCCACCAAATTTACCTGGCTCTGGGCTGGTACTGGGGATTGGTTGTCTGCATAGCAGAGTCCTGTGATGTGAACCATCCTTGGGTCTCTCAGCCCTGGATACCAGCACCTGTTCTGGTGGAGGTAGCAGGGAGGTGAAATAGACTCTGTGAGGGTTCTTAGCTTAGGTGGTTTAATGTTCTATTTTTGTGCTGGCTGGCCTCCTGCCAGGGGGGTGGTGCTTACCACAGAGCATCAGCTGTGGTAGTATGGGGAGGAAACGGTGGTGGGCGGGGCCCTAGAACTCCCAAGAGTATATGCCTCTTGTCTTCAGCTACCAGGTGTGTAGGGAAGGCCCATCAGGTGGGGGCAGGGGTAGGCGTATTTAAGCTTAGACTGTCTTTGGACAGTCTTGCTGGGGCTGCTGTGGAGAATGGGGGTGAGGTTCCCGAGTCACTGGAATTGTGTACCTAGGAGAATTATGGCTGCCTCTGCTGAGTCATGCAGGTTGTCAGGGAAGTGGGGGAAAACTGGCAGTTACAGGCCTCACCTGTCTCCCACACAATCTGAAAGGCTGGTCTGACCTGCACCGTGCCCTCTCTAACAGCACTGAGTGTGTTTCTGGGCCATGGGTGGGCAGGGCTTGAGAACTTGCCCCAGGATACCCACCTCAGCTGTGAAAGAAAAGGGCTTTGATTCTTCCCCTGCCCATGGAATCTGCATATCGGATTCATGGCCTCTGCCGAGTTCTGGCCACGAGGCTTCTCGATCAGTTCAAATTGTTATAAAATTCAGCTGGAGATCTCCTTCTCCCTGTGGCCTTTTCCCAGTGCTTCTGGCCAGCCTCCTGAAGCTCCTCTGTGAGGTCAGGCAAAAACGGCTTGGTAAGGGACCCAGCGAGCTTCCAGGGGTTTTCCTGCTGCCTCCTCTACCCCTGTATTAGCTGGGCTCCCTAAATTGACTGAGCTCCAGGTAAGGTCAAAATCTTCTCTTGTAATCTAGGCCTTCAGCTTCCTGGACAATCTCCCTTTCCCACTTTCACAGTTTGGGCATCACAGTATTTGGGGTGTCTGCTGGGTCCTGCAGGAACAATCCACTTCCTTCAGGGGGTCTGCGGATCTTCTCAGGTTTCCTGCTTTATTCCTTCAGTCGTTCTAAAGCAAAAATTCATGATAGGAGCCTCCACATGCTGCTCTGTCCGTCCAAGTTGGAGCTGCAATCTAGTCCTGGCTCCTGTCTGCCATTATCCCTGTGATATTTTGTTTTCTGTTCCTGTGTTAGTTTCCTAATAATGGTCTCCAGCTTTACCCACGTTGCTGCAAAGGACATGATCTCATTCTTTTGTATGGCTGCATAGTATTCCATGGTGTATTTATTGTACCACATTTATTTTATCCAGTCTGCCATTGATGGACACTTAGGTTGATTCCTTTTTTTTTTTTTTGCTATTGTGAATAGTGGTGCAATGAACGTATGCATACATGTGTCTTTATAACAGAACAATTTATGTTTCTTTGGGTATATATCCAGTAATGGGATTGCTGGGTCAAATGGTATTTCTATTTTTAGGTCCTTGAGGAATTGCCACATGGTCTTTCACAATGGTTGAACTACTTTACACTCCCACCAACAGTGTATAAGTGCTCCTTTTTCTCTGCAACCTCGCCAGCATCTGTTATTTTTTTACTTTTTATTAATAGCCACTCTGACTGGTGTTACTGGGTCTCTCATGGTGGTTTGGATTTGCGTTTCTGTAATGACCAGTGATGTTGAGCTTTTTTTGGTATCATTGTTGGCCACATGTATGTCTTCTTTTGAAAGGTGTCTGTTCATGACCTTTGTCCGCTTTTTAATGGGTTTTTTTGTGGTTGTTGTTTCTTGTGAAGTATTTTAGGTTCCTTATTGATGCTTAATATTTGACCTTCGTCAGATGCATGGTTTGCAAAAATTTTCTTCCATTCTGTAGATTGTCTGTTCAGTCTGTTAGTAGTTTCTTTTGTTGTATGGAAACTCTTAAGTTTAATTAGGCTCCATTTGTCAGTTTTTGCTTTTGTTGCAATTGTTTTGAGGTCTTCATCATAAAATATTTGCCTATTTATCTGTCCTGAATCATATTGCCTAAGTTGACTTCCAGGATTTTTATAGTTTTGGGTTTTACACTGAAGTCTTCAATCCATCTTGGGTTGATTTTTTCATGTGGCATAAGGAAGGAATCCAATTTCAGTTTTCTGCGTATGACTAGCCAGTTATCCCAACACAATTTATTGAATAGGGAGTCCTTTCCTCATTGCTCGTTTTTGTCAGCTTTGTCAAAGATCAGTCATTTAGGTGTGCAGCCTTATTTCTCAGCTCTCCATTGTTCCATTGTTCTATGTGTCTGCGTTTGTACTAGTACCATGCTGTTTTGGTTACTGTAGCCCTGTAGTGTAGCTTGAAGTTTAGTAGCATCATGCTTCCTGCGTTTTTTTTTTTTTTTTTTTTTGCTTAGGAATGCCTGGACTATTCAGACTCTTTTTTTTTTAAACTTTATATGAACTTTTAAATAGTTTATTTTTCTAGTTCTGTGAAGAATGTCATTGGTGGTTTGACAGGAATAGCATTGAATCTGTAAATTGCTTTGATCAGTATGGCCAATTTAATGATATTGGTTCTTTCTATCCATGAACATTGAATGTTTTTCCATTTGTTTGTATCATCTCTGATTTCTTTGAGCAGTGTTTTGAAGTTCTACTTGTGGAGATCTTTCCCCTCCATGGTTAGCTGTACTCCTGGGTATTTTATCCTTTTTTTTTTTTTTTTTTAGCAATTGTGAATGGGACTGTCCTCCTGATTTGACTTTCATCTTGGCTGTTATTGGTTTATAACAATACTAGTGATTTCTGCACATTAATTTTTTATCCTGAAACTTTGCAAAGTTTTTTTTTTTTTTTTTTTTTTTTTAATTAGCTCGGGGAGCTTTTGTGCTTCAACTATGGGGTTTTCTAGATATAGAATCATGTCATCTGCAAACAGGGATAGTTTGACTTCCTCTCTTCCTATTTGGATGCCCTTTATTCTTTCTCTTCCCTGATACGGTCAGGACTTATAATAATATGTTGAATAGGAGTTGTGAAAGAGGACATTCTTGTTATGCTGATTTTCAAGCGGAATGCTTCCAGCTTTTGCCCATTCAGTATGATGTTGGCTGTCAGTTTGTTATAGATGGCTCTTATTATTTTGAGATATATTTCTTCGATACCCAGTTTATTGAGGGTTTTTAACATGAAAGGAAGTTGAATTTTATCAAAAGTCTTTTCTGCATCTACTGAGAGACAATCACAGTTTTTATATTTAATTCTGTTTATGTGGTTAATCTTATTTACTGATTTGTTTATGTTGAACAAATCTTGCATTCCAGGGATAAAGCCTACTTGATTGTGGTGGATTAGCTTTTTGATGTGCTGTTGGATGCAGTTTGCGAATATTTTATTGAGGATTTTTGCATCGATATTCATCAAGGATATTGGCCTTTTTTGTTGTGTCTCTGCCACATTTTGGTATTAGGATAATGCTGGCCTCATATCCCTTCTCAATTTTCTGAAATAGTTTTGGTAGAAATGTTAACCAGCTATTTGTACAACTGGGGCAGTTCTGCTGTGAACCTGTCTGGTCCTGATAGGCTATTTATTACTTATTCAGTTTTGGAGCTTGTTAATTGTCTATTCAGGGAATCAATTTCTTTTTGGTTCTGTCTTGGGAGGGTATATGTGTCCAGGAATTTATCCATCTCTTCTAGGTTTTCTAGATTGTGTGCACAGAGGTGTTCATAGTAGCCTCTAATGGTTGTTTGTATTTCTGTGTGGTCCGTGGTAACATCCCCTTTGCCATTTCTAATTCTGTTTATTTGGATCTTCTCTTTTTTCTTCTTTGTTAGTCTAGCAGTGACCTATCTTGTTATTTTTTTTAGAAAACAAACTCCTAGATTTGTGAATCTTTTGAGTGTTTTCTCGTGTCTTGATCTCTTTTGATTAAGCTCTGATTTTGTTTTTTTCTTGTCTTCTGCTAGCTTTTTGGTTTGCTTTTGCTTCTCTAGTTCTTTTAGTTGTGATCTGTCAATTTGAAATTATTCTAACTTTTTTGATGTAGGCATTTAGTGCTATGAATTTCCATCTTAATATTGCCTTAGCTGTGTCCCAGAAATTCTGGTATGTTGTATCTTTGTTCTCATTAGTTTCAAAGAACTTGATTTCTGCCTTAATTTCATTATTTACTCAAAAGTCACTGAGGAGCAGGTTGTTTAATTTCCATGTATTTGGATGGTTTTAAGCAATTTTTAAAGTATTGATTTCTATTTTTATTGTTCTGCAGTCCAAGCGTATGTTTAGCATGATTTCTGTTCTTTTGAATTTGCTGAGGATTGTTTTATGTCTGATTGTGTGTTCAGTTTTAGAGTATGGGCCACGTAGTGATGGGAAGAATTTATATTCTGTTGTTTTTAGGTGCAGGTAAGATACGTTTGGTCCAATGTTGAGTTTAGGTTCAAAATATCTCTGTTAATTTTCTGCCTCAATGATCTGTCTAATACTGTCAGTGAAGTGTTGAAGTCTCCCAGTATTATTGTGTGGGAATCTAAGTCTCTTTGTAGATCTCTAAGAACTTGCTTTAGGAATCTGGGTGCCTCTGTGTTGGGTGCATATATATTCATGATAGTTAGGTCTGCTTGTTGAATTGGACCCTTTACTATTATGTAATGCCCTCCTTTGTCTTTTTTGATCTTTGTTGGTTTCACGTCTGAAAAAAATGATGGTTAGATGCCACAAAATAGGTGGCAATGTCTTAACCATATATGTCTTGTCATGCCCGAGGGCCTCTTCCATCCTTGTCAAGGAGTGTGGTAACCTTTTCTCCTTTCATACAACACAGGAAAAGTTTCAAGTTGTAATTGGTTCCAAATAATTTGGGATAAAAAGCTTCCTTAAATTTGTCAAGAAAAGAGAGAATGTATACTTAGGAGAGTAATATCAATATGTATATGAAGAATAAGAAGGGATATGTTTAGATATTTAAACAGCTAAAAGAATAAATAATATAGAAAATTATTATAGATAACATAGGATACAATTTTGGCAGGAAGTATGGTACAGATTGTAGTTAGTCTGTATTAAGAATAGATTCATCTGTTAATCAGTTAATATATATTAATCAAATAATAAGAAGAATAAAAGACCATGGAGTATGCTTGAAGAAAGCTGGATAGTATACTCTTTTGTCATTTTCCTCTTTCTCCTGGTGAAGACCTTCATGCCAGTGTAATGGTTGGAGCAACAGCAGTTCTTAGACCAACTGAGAGACTTTGAAAATAAAGTCATGAATGGAGGACTATAGCAGAAAGGTAGGAGCCTGGATTTCTGAAGACATTGTGGCGCTGTCAGTTTAGACCTAGGTTTGAAGCTTAGCTTGTTCACATAAAAGAAAAAATAAACTTCTATCATGGTTTAGAAAATCTTACTTTTGGGGGCGGAGCAAGATGGCCGAATAGGAACAGCTCCAGTCTCCAACTCCCAGTGCGAGTGACACAGAAGACTGGTGATTTCTGCATTTTCAACTGAGGTACTGGGGTCATCTCACTAGGGAGTACCAGACAATCGGTGCTGGTCAGCTGCTGCAGCCCGACCAGTGAGAGCAGAAGCAGGGCGAGGCATCGCCTCACCTGGGAAGTGCAAGGGGGAAGGGAATTCCTTTTCCTAGCCGGGGGAACTGAGACACACAACACCTGGAAAATCAGGTAACTCCCACCCCAATACTGCTCTTTAAGCAAACGGGCACACCAGGAGATTATATGCCACACCTGGCCGGGAAGGTCCCAAGGCCACAGAGCCTCCCTCATTGCTAGCACAGCAGTCTGCGATCTAACCGCACGCAAGGCAGCAGTGAGGCTGGGGGAGGGGCGCCTGCCATTCTGAGGCTTAAGTAGGTAAACAAAGCTGCTGGGAAGCTCGAACTGGGTGGAGCTCACAGCAGCTCAAGGAAACCTGCCTGTCTCTGTAGACTCCACCTCTGGGGACAGGGCACAGCTAAACAACAACAACAACAAAAAGCAGTAGAAACCTCTGCAGACGCAAACGACTCTGTCTGACAGCTTTGAAGAGAGCAGTGGATCTCCCCACACAGAGGTTGAGATCTGAGAATGGACAGACTGCCTACTCAAGTGGGTCCCTGACCCCTGAGTAGCCTAACTGGGCGACATCCCTCACTAGGGGCAGTCTGACACCCCACACCTCACAGGGTGGAGTACACCCCTGAGAGGAAGCTTCCAAAGTAAGAATCAGACAGGTACACTCGCTGTTCAGCAATATTCTATCTTCTGCAACCTCTGCTGCTGATACCCAGGCAAACAGGGTCTGGAGTGGACCTCAAGCAATCTCCAACAGACCTATAGCTGAGGGTCCTGACTGTTAGAAGGAAAACTATCAAACAGGAAGGACACCTATACCAAAACCACATCAGTACATCACCATCATCAAAGACCAGAGGCAGATAAAACCACAAAGATGGGGAAAAAGCAGGGCAGAAAAGCTGGAAATTCAAAAAATAACAGCACATCTCCCCTGCAAAGGAGCGCACCTCATTGCCAGCAATGGATCGAAGCTGGTCAGAGAATGACTTTGATGATATGAGAGAAGAAGGCTTCAGTCCATCAAACTTCTCAGAGCTAAAGGAGGAATTACGTACCCAGTGCAAAGAAACTAAAAATCTTGAAAAAAGAGTGGAAGAATTGACAGCTAGAATAATTAATGCAGAGAAGGTCATAAATGAAATGACAGAGATGAAAACCATGACACGAGAAATACGTGACAGATGCACAAGCTTCAGTAACAGACTTGATCAACTGGAAGAAAGAGTATCAGCGATTGAGGATCAAATGAATGAAACGAAGCGAGAAGAGAAACCAAAAAAAAAAAAAAAAAAAAAGAAGAAAAAGAAATGAACAAAGCCTGCAAGAAGTATGGGATTATGTAAAAAGACCAAATCTGCGTCTGATTGGGGTGCCTGAAAGTGAGGGGGAAAATGGAACCAAGTTGGAAAACACTCTTCAGGATATCATCCAGGAGAACTTCCCCAACCTAGTAGGGCAGGCCAACATTCAAATTCAGGAAATACAGAAAACGCCACAAAGATACTCCTCCAGAAGAGCAACTCCAAGACACATAATTGCCAGATTCACCAAAGTTGAAATGAAGGAAAAAATCTCAAGGGCAGGCAGAGAGAAAGGTCAGGTTACCCACAAAGGGAAGCCCATCAGACTAACAGCAGATCTCTCAGCAGAAACTCTACAAGCCAGAAGAGAGTGGGGGCCAATATTCAATATTCTTAAAGAAAAGAATTTTAAACCCAGAATTTCATATCCAGCCAAACTAAGTTTCATAATTGAAGGAGAAATAAAATCCTTTACAGATAAGCAAATGCTTAGAGATTTTGTCACCACCAGGCCTGCCTTACAAGACCCTGAAGGAAGCCCTAAACATGGAAAGGAACAACCGGTACCAGCCATTGCAAAAACATGCCAAAATGTAAAGACCATTGAGGCTAGGAAGAAACTGCATCAACTAACGAGCAAAATAACCAGTTAATATCATAATGGCAGGATCAAGTTCACACATAACAATATTAACCTTAAATGTAAATGGACTAAATGCTCCAATTAAAACACACAGACTGGCAAACTGGATAAAGAGTCAAGACCCATCAGTCTGCTGTATTCAGGAGACCCATCTCACATGCAGAGACATACATAGGCTCAGAATAAAGGGATGGAGGAAGATCTACCAAGCAAATGGAGAACAAAAAAAAAAGCAGGGGTTGCAATCCTAGTCTCTGATAAAACAGACTTTAAACCATCAAAGATCAAAAGAGACAAAGAAGGCCATTACATAATGGAAAAGGGATCAATTCAACAAGAAGAGCTAACTATCCTAAATATATATGCACCCAATACAGGAGTACCCAGATTCATAAAGCAAGTCCTTAGAGACTTACAAAGAGACTTAGACTGCCATACAATAATAATGGGAGACTTCAACACTCCACTGTCAACATTAGACAGATCAACGAGACAGAAAGTTAACAAGGATATCCAGAACTTGAACTCAGCTCTGCACCAAGCGGACCTAATAGACATCTATAGAACTCTCCACCTCAAATCAACAGAATATACATTCTTCTCAGCACCACATTGCACTTATTCCAAAATTGACCACATAATTGGAAGTAAAGCACTCCTCAGCAAATGTAAAAGAACAGAAATTATAACAAACTGTCTCTCAGACCACAGTGCAATCAAACTAGAACTCAGGACTAAGAAACTCAGTCAAAACTGCTCAACTACATGGAAACTGAACAATCTACTCCTGAATGACTACTGGGTACCTAACGAAATGAAGGCAGAAATAAAGATGTTCTTTGAAACCAATGAGAACAAAGATACAACATACTAGAATCTCTGGGACACATTTAAAGCAGTGTCTAGAGGGAAATTCATAGCACTAAACGCCCAGAAGAGAAAGCTGGAAAGATCTAAAATTGACACTCTAACATCACAATTAAAAGAACTAGAGAGGCAAGAGCAAACACATTCAAAAGCTAGCAGAAGGCAAGAAATAACTAAGATCAGAGCCGAACTGAAGGAGATAGAGACACAAAAAACCCTCCAAAAAATCAATGAATCCAGGAGTTGGTTTTTTGAAAAGATCAACAAAATTGACAGACCGCTAGCAAGACTAATAAAGACGAAAAGAGAGAAGAATCAAAAAGACGCAATAAAAAGAGATAAAGGGGATATCACCACCAATCCCACAGAAATACAAACTACCATCAGAGAATACTATAAACACCTCTACGCAAATCAACTAGAAAATCTAGAAGAAATGGATAATTTCCTGGACACTTACACTCTTCCAAGACTAAACCAGGAAGAAGTTGAATCCCTGAATAGACCAATAGCAGCCTCTGAAATTGAGGCAATAATTAATAGCCTACCAACCAAAAAAAGTCCAGGACCAGATGGATTCACAGCTGAATTCTACCAGAGGTACAAGGAGGAGCTGGTACCATTCCTTCTGAAACTATTCCAGTCAATAGAAAAAGAGGGAATCCTCCCTAACTCATTTTATGAGGCCAACATCATCCTGATACCAAAGCCTGGCAGAGACACAACAAAAAAAGAGAATTTTAGACCAATATCCCTGATGAACATCGATGCAAAAATTCTCAATAAAATACTGGCAAACCGGATTCAGCAGCACATCAAAAAGCTTATCCACCATGATCAAGTGGGCTTCATCCCTGGGATGCAAGGCTGGTTCAACATTCGCAAATCAATAAACATAATCCAGCATATAAACAGAACCAAAGACAAGAACCACATGATTGTCTCAATAGATGCAGAAAAGGCTTTTGACAAAATTCAACAGCCCTTCATGCTAAAAACGCTCAATAAATTCGGTATTGATGGAACGTACCTCAAAATAATAAGAGCTATTTATGACAGACCCACAGCTAATATGATACTGAATGGGCAAAAACTGGAAAAATTCCCTTTGAAAACTGGCACAAGACAGGGATGCCCTCTCTCACCACTCCTATTCAACATAGTGTTGGAAGTTCTGGCTAGGGCAATCAGGCAAGAGAAAGAAATCAAGGGTATTCAGTTAGGAAAAGAAGAAGTCAAATTGTCCCTGTTTCCAGATGACATGATTGTATATTTAGAAAACCCCATCATCTCAGCCCAAAATCTCCTTAAGCTGATAAGCAACTTCAGCAAAGTCTCAGGATACAAAATTAATGTGCAAAAATCACAAGCATTCTTATACAGCAGTAACAGACAAACAGAGAGCCAAATCATGAATGAATTTCCATTCACAATTGCTTCAAAGAGAATAAAATACCTAGGAATCCAACTTACAAGGGATGTAAAGGACCTCTTCAAGGAGAACTACAAACCACTGCTCAGTGAAATCAAAGAGGACACAAACAAATGGAAGAACATACCATGCTCATGGATAGGAAGAATCAATATCGTGAAAATGGCCATACTGCCCAAGGTTATTGATAGATTCAATGCCATCCCCATCAAGCTACCAATGAGTTTCTTCACAGAACTGGAAAAAACTGCTTTAAAGTTCATATGGAACCAAAAAAGAGCCCGCATTGCCAAGACAATCCTAAGTCAAAAGAACAAAGCTGGAGGCATCATGCTACCTGACTTCAAACTATACTACAAGGCTACAGTAACCAAAACAGCATGGTACTGGTACCAAAACAGAGCTATAGACCAATGGAACAGAACAGAGTCCTCAGAAATAATACCACACATCTACAGCCATCTGATCTTTGACAAACCTTGAGAGAAACAAGAAATGGGGAAAGGATTCCCTATTTAATAAATGGTGCTGGGAAAATTGGCTAGCCATAAGTAGAAAGCTGAAACTGGATCCTTTCCTTACTCCTTATACGAAAATTAATTCAAGATGGATTAGAGACTTAAATGTGAGACCTAGTACCATAAAAACCCTCGAAGAAAACCTAGGTAGTACCATTCACGACATAGGCATGGGCAAAGACTTCATGTCTAAAACACCAAAAGCAACGGCAGCAAAAGCCAAAATTGACAAATGGGATCTAATTAAACTAAAGAGCTTCTGCACAGCAAAAGAAACTCCCATCAGAGTGAACAGGCAACCTACAGAATGGGAGAAAATTTTTGCAATCTACTCATCTGACAAAGGGCTGGTATCCAGAACCTACAAAGAACTCAAACAAATGTACAAGAAAAAAACAAACAACCCCATCAAAAAGTGGGGAAAGGATATGAACAGACATTTCTCAAAAGAAGACATTCATACAGCCAACAGACACATGAAAAAATGCTCATCATCACTCGCCATCAGAGAAATGCAAATCAAAACCACAATGAGATACCATCTCACACCAGTTAGAATGGCAATCATTAAAAAGTCAGGAAACAACAGGTGTTGGAGAGGATGTGGAGAAATAGGAACACTTTTACACTGTTGGTGGGATTGTAAACTAGTTCAACCATTATGGAAAACAGTATGGCAATTCCTCAAGGATCTAGAACTAGATGTACCATATGACCCAGCCATCCCACTACTGGGTATATACCCAAAGGATTATAAATCATATTGCTATAAAGACACATGCACACGTATGTTTATTGCGGCACTATTCACAATAGCAAAGACTTGGAATCAACCCAAATGTCCATCTGTGACAGACTGGATTAAGAAAATGTGGCACATATACACCATGGAATACTATGCAGCCATAAAAAAGGATGAGTTTGCATCCTTTGTAGGGACATGGATGCAGCTGGAAACCATCATTCTTAGCAAACTATCACAAGAACAGAAAACCAAACACCGCATGTTCTCACTCATAGGTGGGAACTGAACAATGAGATCACTTGGACTCAGGAAGGGGTACATCACACACTGGGGCCTATCATGGGGAGGGGGGTGGGGGAAGGATTGCATTGGGAGTTACACCTGATATAAATGATGACTTGATGGGTGCTGACGAGTTGATGGGTGCAGCACACCAACATGGCACAAGTATACATATGTAACAAACCTGCAGGTTATGCACATGTACCCTAGAACTTAAAGTGTAATAATAAAAAAATAAAAAAAAGAAAGAAAATCTTATTTTTTATTTCTGTTTTATGGAGCTGAACTTATTCTTTCTGATAAAACTGATTTTGCATCTCCAAGCCTCTTGAATTTTACAAAGTGTTTTTCAAGTAGGCTTCTAAAGGGAAAGAGAATGGGAAACTGATTTGATGCACTGTCTTTTCAATGCATATCAGTGAATTGTTCTGCTTTTATATTAAGCAGAGGAAGCATATCGTGAGCACTTAATGAGTTGCCATTTTTGACCATTAATGGAAATATGTGTGGTCATGAAGAAAGATTTTGTAATTAGATACTGACCAGAGGTATACTGAAGCACATTGGCTAGGTTACACTGTAAACCACCAGCATTTCAGTAGCTTAAAGCAATACAACTTATTTCTTGCTCACTATACATGTTCAGCATGATTTGACTGGGGATTCTTTTCCATATAGTCACTCCACACCCTATGCTATCTCCTTTGCACAGCAGGGGAAGAATGGGTTAGAGAGTTGGGCACTGGTATTTACCACTGGTGACTCACATATTCCCTCACATCTCATTTACTAGAATTAGTTACATGACTGTGACTAACTCCAAGAAAGGAAGCAGTATAGGCTTCCTCATACACAGAAGTAGGAAAGAGCTGGATATTTAAGAACATTAATTATATCTACTACTCTATTAAAACATAAAATAACCTGTGCAAACACTTTCAGTGCACAAATACGTTTTTATCTTTTGTTAAATTAATTTCTTTAGAAAGGTTTTCCTCTAAAAAGAACAAAATAAACCATTGCCAGATGAGAATTTCTACAAGATTAATCTCTCTTTGGCAGGTGAAAGATACTTTAACTGAGAAATAACAAGTCTCTTTGTTTAAGAAACAGATGAGCACTAAATCTTAAAGATTCACAAACACCCACACAAGTTTATTCATCCATTCATTTTGTAGACACTGATTGAGCATCTGCTAAGTGTGGTTCTGATGAAACCTATTGAAGTTAGAACGCAGGGTGCCAGATTTAAAAAGGGGAAATGGACATGACTCTAAATATTTCTAAAATTCTTTCTCTAAACAGAATATTATTCAAAATACAGAAACTACATTATAATCTCCAAATACATTTACGTTACCAGATAGTTCTTGGAAACTAATTATATTACTATGATTAAAAATACCACAGTGACATTCATCCCAACTGGGAAACATTTAACAGAATATATTTAACAAAACACGTCAGAATCTCTGGGAATAAGGTACTGAGAAGACTTTCCTGACCAGCTGACTCTAGCTAGCTGCACACACATTTCATAATAATAACTTAGCAATATGGTTATTTTCCACAAAATAGACAATTCACTGGTTTTTAATTTAAGAGATATCAATCTACTTCTTTTTGTTTTCTTACGTGATATTTATTGAACTGTTCTACATAAAGTATCACTGTATCAGAATTTCTTATGACAGATTAATAGTAACATAAGGCAATATTTCAAATATCAAATTGGATAAAATCTCTGATGGAAAACTTCTCAATAGATAGGTTGCCAATTATACTTTTATGTTCTATATGTATTGGTATAACACTTCTGGAAAGATTTGAAAAAGTATTTCTCCAATTCCTGATTATTTTCTTAGGATAGATGACTTGAAATGGCAATATGAGTTCAAATTTATAAGAACATAAATTTAAAAGAATAAATTCAACACATACTTTCAAATTGTTTCCAGACAGAAACTTATACTAATTTGTACTCCGATATATAATCACTCTACTAATGGCTCTTTATTTTGGTTAAAAACTTTATCTAAAATTATTCTTTCTTTGCTATTCCATTGCTTTCATCTTGAGAAGGTACTTCTCTATTCAGAAACCATGTTATTACTTACCTATATTTAATTCTAGTATTATGATTTTGTTTTACTCTATTGCCTCCAATCTATTTAAGTAATATTTACTTTATTCCTTTAAACTGTAGGTTCTTGAGAGCAACGACTTTCCTGTATACCTTTTAAACAAGAGTCTGTCTCATGGTGGATATGGTGTGAATATTTCTAGGATAAATGGGGACTATGATGTCTTTTACCTTTTGAACATCTCATGAATTTTCTATGCCTGAACATGATTTTTCAAATCAATTTTGTTTTAGACAAAACAACATTTTAATTTTTTAATTATGAAAACATAGCTATGTTGATTTCATATTTTTTGGTGTGTTTAAACATACAACCAACAAAGGACTAATATCCAGAATCCACAGGGAACTCAAAAAAAATCAGCAAGAAGAAAACAAAGAATCCCATCAAAAAGCGGGCTAAGGACGTGAATAGACAATTCTCAAAAGAAGATATACAAATGGCCAAAGAACATGAAAAAACACTCGACATCACTAATTATCAGGGAAATACAAATCAAACCCACAATGCAATACCACCTTACTTTTGCGAGAATGATCAATGATCAAAAAATAAAAAAAATAGATGTTGGCGTAGATGTGGTAAAAAGAAAACACTTTTACATATTGGTGGGAATGTAAACTAGTACAACCACTATGAAAAACAGTGTGGAGATTCCTTAAAGACCCCAAAGTAGAGCTACCATTTGACCCAGCAATCCCACTCCTAGGTATCTACCCAGAGAAAAAGAAGTCATTATATAAAAAAGATACTTGCACATGTATGTTTATAGCGGCACAACTGGCAATTGCAAAAATATGGAAGCAGCCCAAATGCCCATCAGTCAACAAGTGGCTAAAGAAACTGTGGTATATATATACATCATGGAATACTGCTGTCATAAGAAGTAACAAAATAATGGCATTTGCAGCAACCTGGATGGAACTGGAGACCATTATTCTAAGTGAGTAACTCAGGAATGAAAAACCAAACATCATATGTTCTCACAAGTGGGAGCTAAGCTATGAGGATGCAAAGGCATAAGAATGATACAATGGACTTTGGGGACCCGGGGGAATGGGCAAGAGGGGAGTGAGGAATAAAAGGCTATACATTGGGTACAGGGTACCCTGCTTGGTTGATGGGTGCGCCGAAATACCAGAAATCACCACTAAAGAACTTATTCATGTAATCGAATACCACCTGTTCCCAAAAGTCTATTGAAATAAAGATAAAGAAAAAAGTCAAAAGAATTCTTCATTAATTATAGTTCAGTTTGGTAGGCAGCAGTATTTATCAGGAGACTGTCAACAAGAAAAGATTTTTATTTCAAAACTGAATGCGAGAAAACACTATAAAATTATTCTCTTTCTTTGCTCTACAGGAATCATGGAAATATTCATCATAATAATCATATAATGACTTGTTCAATCATATTATTTCTAGTTTCCTAAAAGTGCTTGCTTTTTACAATGCATACAGTTTGATATCAATACAGATAAAGAAGGGCAGGCAAGTTTTGCATAAGGCCTTATTCATAAAAAACTTCAATTAAAGTTAGTTTCAGAAGACCAAATTTCAGAAGTTATTCTATAGCCTTAACCTTTGGTATTTTTACCCTGAATTATATATTGGAATGCTTTTATTCCCAAGTGACAATTTAGTATTTTATGTTCTTTTTTCTCTTTTTACTGTAAAATAAAGCACAACACAATAATGTATAGTTCAATTAATCCTTATAAGGTGAATATTCTTGTAACAATCATCCAGGTCAAGAAATTGAACCTTGCCAGCCATCCCAAAGTCCTCCTTTTTTCCTGATCCCAGTGGCCTTCATTTTACTCCAACAGGAATCATTGTCTTGACTTAAATCAGTATCTCTGTGTTTGCTTGGAGTTTATCACCCAAATGTGCATTCATAGGCACCACATTTTAGTCTTCAAACATTCTACTTCAAAGCTTTAAAAAATGCTGTCTTTGTGCCAATTTCTCCGAAGATTAGAATGATAGTTACCATTTATTATTATTATTTATTTTTTGCTAAATAAAGTCTTTAGAAAAGGTTACACCTTTGAGTTCTCCTTGAATGGAATGTACATTGCTCTCATATTCACACAAAACATGGACAAATTGCAGTAACATTCTTTAGAAGAAATTCATTTCAAAAAATATGTTTCAATGACAGTATTGTCAAAGGGGGCATCCCAAATTTCTACAATTTATTATGATAGCAATTATGTCTTTGTGCAGACTGCACAAAGTTTTTGTTACTACTAACCAACCTATATACTCATGAAAAAGAAAATGTACATGTTTTAAAAATTAAGGGGCAATGAAAATGTCAGTGAAAAAAGTCAGGTTTTGAGTAGAGAATTTGGTTGAGTCTAAGCCAACAATTAATGTAAATGGCACCAATTTCCTTTTCTTGGTGATTATTTTTAGACAATTTTTTTTTGAGGTGGGTTCTCACTCTGTTGCCCAAGCTACAGTGGCACTGGCGTGATCATAGCTCACTACAGCCTTGAACTGCTGGGCTAAAGAAATCCTCCTGCTTCAGCCTTCTGAGTAGCTGGGACTACAGACATATACCACCAAGTTCAACTAATTTTTAACATTGTTTTAAGAGATGGGGTTTTTGCTATGTTCCTCAGGCTGGTTTCAAACTCCTGGCCTCAAGCTATCCTCCCACCTCAGCCTCCCAAGTAGCTGGAGTAATAGGTATGAGCCATCATACCAGGCCTGGACAAACACTTTTATTGAAACAAAACTATATTGAAG
Organism: Rhinopithecus roxellana; assembly: GCF_007565055.1. NCBI lineage: Eukaryota > Metazoa > Chordata > Mammalia > Primates > Cercopithecidae > Rhinopithecus > Rhinopithecus roxellana. The sequence continues at coordinate 12,272,439 of NC_044549.1, read as the reverse complement.
AATACATAATTCATCACTGCACAGCTTTTATGAATTTTTATGAAGGAAAAATATTATAAGCCACCCCTCAGATCAGACTGTAGGACACTATAAGCAGTCAAAATAATAAGTATCCCTATGTGTCCTCCAAAACATTATCACTCCAACTTCCACAAAATGTAACCACTATACTAAGTTCCATCAATCTAGATTAGCTTACTGGTATTCGAAACATGGAATAATGTGGTATAATGTGTATGCATTCTATTGCACTTGGCTTCCTTTGCTCAACGTTGTGATAGTGAGTTTCATATTGTTGCATGCAATAGTAGTGCTTCTTCTTGCTGTGTAGTGTTGTATGGTATGACTATACCACAGTTCATTTATTCATTTTATTACTGATGGACACTTCAGTTGTTTTCAGTTTTTGCTTCATTAAAAATAATGCTGCTAGGAGCCTTCTTCTACTTTTCTTTTGGAGAATATATATATATATATATATATATACACACACACACACATATATATATATGTACACATTTCTGTTGAGTAAATAGAAAGCAATGAAATTGCTTAATGAAAGAGTATTGAGTGTCCCAATTAGCAGATACTGCTAAACAGTTTTCCAACAAAAAATTTTTTAAGTGACTTTCCTGGGTTCACTCAGCCAGGAAGCAGTGAACAGAGATTCAGAATCTGCATTGTATCCACTATGCCATGCATTGAATAGCTGGAGTGGATGCCTTTTTGCTGGTGTTACATTTTTGCCTCCTGATGTTCTTGCTAATTGCCAGTCCACACTTCTCATCTCTTCTCTCTCTCTCTCTCTCTCTCTTTTTTTTTATTACACTTTATGTTCTAGGGTACATGTGCACAACGTGAAGGTTTGTTACATAGATATACATGTGCCATGTTGGTGTGCTGCACCTATTAACTCGTCATTTACATTAGGTATATCTCCTAATGCTATCCCTTCCCGCTACCCTGATCCCACAACAGGCCCTGGTGTGTGATGTTCCCCTTCCTGTGTCCAAGTGTTCTCATTGTTCAATTCCCACCTATGAGTGAGAACATGCGGTGTTTGGTTTTCTGTTCTTGCGATAGTTTGCTGAGAATGATGGCTTCCAGCTGCATCCATGTCCCTACAAAGGACATGAACTCATCCTTTTTTATGGCTGCATAGTATTCCATGATATATATGTGCCACATTTGCTTAATCTAGTCTGTCATTGATGGACATTTGGATTGGTTCCAAGTGTTTGCTATTGTGAATAGTGCTGCAATAAACACACATGTGCATGTGTCTTCATAGCAGCATGACTTATAATCCTTTGGGTATATACACAGTAATGGGATGGCTGGCTGGGTCAAATGGTATTTCTAGTTCTAGATCCTTGAGGAATCACCACACTGTCTTCCACAATGGTTGAACTAGTTTACCCTTCCACCAACACTGTAAAGCTGTTCCTATTTCTCCACCTCCTCTCCAGTACCTGTTGTTTCCTGACTTTTTAATGATTACCATTCTAACTGGTGTGAGATGGTATCTCCTTGTGGTTTTGATTTGCATTTCTCTGTTGGCTAGTGATGATGAGTATTTTTGCATGTGTCTGTTGACTGCATAAATGTCTTCTCTTGAGAAGTGTCTGTTCATATCCTTTGCCCACTTTTTGATGGGGTTGTTTTCTTCTTGTAAATTTGTTTGAGTTCTTTGTAGGTGCTGGATATTAGCCCTTTGTCAGATGAGTAGATTGCAAAAATTTTCTCCCATTCTGTAGGTTGCCTGTTCACTCCAATGGCAGTTTCTTTTGCTGTGCAGAAGCTCTTTAGTTTAATTAGATCCCATTTGTCAATTTTGGCTTTTGTTGTCATTGCTTTTGGTGTTTTAGACATGAAGTCCTTACCCATGCCTATGTCCTGAATGGTATTGCCTAGGTTTTCTTCTAGGGTTTTTATGGTTTTAGGTCTAACATTTAAGTCTCTAATCCATCTTGAATTAATTTTTGTATAAGGTAAAGGAAGGGATCCGGTTTTAGCTTTCTACATATGGCTAGCCAGTTTTCCCAGCACCATTTATTAAATAGGGAATCCTTTCCCCATTTCTTATTTTTGTCAGGTTTGTCAAAGATCAGATGGTTGTAGATGTGTGGTATTACTTCTGAGGGCTCTGTTCTGTTCCACTGGTCTATATATTTGTTTTGGTACCAGTACCATGATGTTTTGGTTACTGTAGCCTTATAGTATAGTTTGAAGTCAGGTAGCGTGATGCCTCCAGCTTTATTCTTTTGGCTTAGGATTGTCTTGGCAATGCAAGTTCTTTTGTGGTTCCATATGAACTTTAAAGTAGTTTTTTTCCCAAATCTGTGAAGAAAGTCATTGGTAGCTTAATGGGGGATTGCACTGACTCTATAAATTACCTTGGGCAGTATGGCCATTTTCACAATATTGATTCATCCTATTCATGACCATGGAATGTTCTTCCATTTGTTTGTGTCCTCTTCTATTTCATTGAGCAGTGGTTTGTAGTTCTCCTTGAAGAGGTCCTTCACATGCCTTGTAAGTTGGATTCCGAGGTATTTTATTCTCTCTGGAGAAATTGTGAATGGGAGTTCACTCATGATTTGACTGTCTGTTTGTCTGTTATTGGTGTATAAGACTGCTAGTGATTTTTTCACATTGATTTTGTATCCTGAGACTTTGATGAAGTTGCTTATCAGCTTAAGGAGATTTGGGGCTGAGATGATGGGGTTTTCTAAATATACAATCATGTCATCTGCAAACAGGGACAATTTGACTTCCTCTTTTCCTAATTTAATACCCTTTATTTCTTTCTCTTGCCTGATTGCCCTGGCCAGAACTTCCAACACAATGTTGAATAGGATTGGTGAGAGAGGGTGTCCCTGTCTTGTGCCAGTTTTCAAGGGGAATGCTTCCAGTTTTTGCCCATTCAGTATGATATTGGCTGTGGGTTTGTCATGAATAGCTTTTATTATTTTGAGATATGTTCCAACAATACCGAATTTATTGAGAGTTTTTAGCATGAAGGGCTGTTGAATTTTGTCAAAGGCCTTTTCTGCATCTATTGAGATAATCATGTAGTTTTTGTCTTTAGTTCTGTTTATATGCTGAATTACGTTTATTGTTTTGCATATGTTGAACCATCCTTGCATCCCAGGGATGAAGCCCACTTGATCGTGGTGGATAAGCTTTTTGATGTGCTGCTGAATCCGGTTTGCCAGTATTTTATTGAGGATTTTTGCATCGATGTTCATCAGGGATATTGGTCTAAAATTCTCTTTTTTTGTTGTGTCTCTGCCAGGCTTTGGTATCAGGATGATGTTGGCCTCATAAAATGAGTTAGGGAGGATTCCCTCTTTTTCTATTGACTGGAATAGTTTCAGAAGGAATGGTACCAGCTCCTCCTTGTACCTCTGGTAGAATTCGGCTGTGAATCCGACTGGTCCTAGACTTTTTTTGGTTGGTAGGCTGTTGATTATTGCCTCAATTTCAGAGCCTGCTATTGGTCTATTCAGGGATTCAACTTCTTTCTGGTTTAGTCTTGGGAGATTGTATGTGTCCAGGAATTTATCCATTTCTTCTAGGTTTTCTAGTTGATTTGCGTAGAGGTATTTTAGTATTCTCTGATGGTAGTTTGTATTTCTGTGGGGTCGGTGGTGATATCCCCTTTATCATCTTTTATTGCATCTATTTGAGTCTTCTCTCTTTTCTTCTTTATTAGTCTTGTTAGTGGTCTATCAATTTTTTTGATCTTTTCAAAAAACCACCTCCTGGATTCATTGATTTTTTTGAAGGGTTTTTTATGTCTCTGTCTCCTTCAGTTCTGCTCTGATCTTAGTTGTTTCTTGCCTTCTGCTAGCTTTTGAATGTGTTTGCTCTTGCCTCTCTAGTTCTTTTAATTGTGATGTTAGGGTGTCAGTTTTACATCTTTCCCGCTTTCTCTTGTTGGCATTTAGTGCTATAAATTTCCCTCTACACACTGCTTTAAATGTGTCCCAGAGATTCTGGTATATTGTATCTTTGTTCTCATTGGTTTCAAAGAACATCTTTATTTCTGCCTTCATTTCATTATGTACCCAGTAGTCATTCAGGAGCAGGTTGTTCACTTTTCATGTAGTTGAGCGGTTTTGATTGAGTTTCTTAATCCTGAGTTCTAGTTTGATTGCACTGTGTTCTGAGAGACAGTTTGTTGCAATTTCTGTTCTTTTATGTTTGCTGAGGAGTGCTTTACTTCCAACTTTGTGGTCAATTTTGGAATAAGTGCCATGTGGTGCTGAGAAGAGTGTATGTTCTTTTGATTTGGGTTGGAGAGTTCTTTAGATGTCTATTAGGTCCACTTGGTGCAGAGCTGAGTTCAAGTTCTGGATATCCTTGTTAACTTTCTGTCTCGTTGATCTGTCTAATGTTGACAGTGGGGTGTTAAAGGCTCCCATTATTATTGTGTGGGAGTCTATGTCTCTTTGTAAGTCTCTAAGGACTTGCTTTATGAATCTGGGTGCTCCTGTATTGGGTGCATATATTTTTAGGATAGTTAGTTTTTCTTGTTGAATTGATCCCTTTACCATTATGTAATGGCTTTCTTTGTCTCTTTGATCTTTGTTGGTTTAAAGTCTGTTTTATCAGAAACTAGGATTGCAACCCCTGCCTTTTTTTGTTTTCCATTTTCTTGGTAGATCTTCCTCCATCCCTTTATTATGAGCCTACATGTGAGATGGGTCTCCTGAATATGTGTCTCTGCATGTGAGATGGGTCTCCTGAATATGGTACACTCATGGTTCTTGACTGTTTCTCCTATTTGCCAGTCTGTGTCTTTTAATTGGAGCATTTAGCCCCTTTACATTTAAGGTTAATACTGTTATGTGTGAACTTGATCATGTCATTATGATGTTATCTGGTCATTTTGCTCATTAGTTGATGTGGTTTCTTCCTAGCATCAATGGTCTTTACATTTTGGCATGTTTTTGCAGTGACTGGTGCCGGTTGTTCCTTTCCATGTTTAGTGCTTCCTTCAGGATCTCTTGTAGGGGAGGCCTGGTGGTGACAAAATCTCTTAGCATTTGCTTGTCTGTAAAGGATTTTACTCCTCCTTCACTTATGAAATTTTGTTTGGCTGGATATGATATTCTCATTTGAAAATTCTTTTCTTTAAGAATGTTGAATATTGACCCCCACTCTCTTCTGGCTTGTAGAGTTTCTGCCAAGAAATCTGCTGTTAGTCTGATGGGCTTCTGTTTGTGGGTAACCCGACCCTTCTCTCTGGCTGCCCTTAACATTTTTTCCTTCATTTCAACTTTGGTGAATCTGGCAATTATGTGTCTTGGAGTTGCTCTTCTCGAGGAGTATCTTTGTGGCATTCTCTGTATATCCTGAATTTGAATGTTGTCCTGCCTTGCTAGGTTGGGGAAGTTCTCCTGGATAATATCCTGCAGAGCATTTTCCAACTTGGTTCAATTCTTCCCATCAGTTTCAGGTACACCAATCAGACGTAGATTTGGTCTTTTCACGTAGTCCCATATTTCTTGGAGGCTCTGTTCATTTCTTTTTACTCTTTTTTCTCTAATCTCTTCTTCTTGCTTCATTTCATTAATTTGTTCTTCAATCACTGATACCCTTTCTCCCAGTTGATCGAATCATTTACTGAAGCTTGTGCATTTGTCACATAGTTCTCGTTTCATGGTTTTCATCTCTGTCAGGTCATTTAAGGACTTCTCTACATTGGTTTTTCTAGTTACCCATTTGTCAAATCTTTTTTCAAGGTTTTTAGTCTCTTTGTGCTGGGTTTGTAATTCCTACTTTAGCTCGGAGAAATTTGATTTTCTGAAGCCTTCTCTCAACTTGTCAAAGTCATTCTCCATCCAGCTTTGTTCTGTTGCTGGTGAGGAGCTGCATTCCTTTGGAGGTGGGGAGTTACTCTGATTTTTAGAGTTTTCAGCTTTTCTGCTCTGGTTTCTCCCCATCTTCGTGGTTTTCTCTACCTTTGGTCTTTGATGATGGTCCCATACAGATGGGGTTTTGGTGTGGATGTCCTTTCTGTTTGTTGTTTTTCCTTCTAACAGTCAGGACCCTCAGCTGCAGGTCTGTTGGAGTTTGCTTGAGGTCCACTCCAGACTCTGTTTGCCTGGGTATCAGCAGCAGAGGCTGTAGAAGAGTGAATATTGCTGAACAGCAAATGTTGCTGTCTGATCATTCCTCTGGGAGGTTTGTCTCAGAGGTGTACCCGGCCATGTGAGGTGTGAGGTGTCAGTCTGTACCTAGTGGGGGATGTCTCCCATTTAGGCTACTCAGGGGTTAGGGACCCACATGAGCAGGCAGTCTGTCCATTCTCAGATCTCAACCTCCATGCTGGGAGAACCACTGCTCTCTTCAAAGCTGTCACACAGGGACATTTACATCTGTAGAGGTTTCTGCTGCCTTTTGTTTGGCTATGCCCTGTCCCCAGAGGTGGAGTCTACAGAGGCAGGCAGTCCTGCCTGAGCTGTGGTGGGCTCCACCACAGGAAGTGAGCTTCTTGGCCACTTTGTTTACCTACTTAAGCCTCAGCAATGCTGGGCACCTCTCCCCCAGCCTTGCTGCCCCCTTGCAGTTAGATCTCGGACTGCTGTGCCAACAATGAGGGAGGCTCCGTGGGTGTGGGACCCTCCAAGCCAGGCGTAGGATATAATCTCCTGGTGTGCAGTTTGCTAAGACCCTTGATAAAGTGCAGCATTAGGGTAGGAGTAACCCAATTTTCCAGGTGTTGTGTGTCATGGTTTTCCTTGGCTAGGAAAGGGAATTCCCTTCCCCCTTGCACTTCCCAGGTGAGGTGATGCCTCGCCCTGCTTCAGTTCTCACTCTTTGAGTTGCACCCACTGTCCTGCACCCACTGTCTGACATGCCTTAGTGAGATGAACCTAGTACCGCAGTTGGAAATGCAGGAGCCAACCCATCTTTTGTGTCACTCACTGTGGGAGCTGGAGGCTGGAGCTGTTCCTATTCGGCTATCTTGGTGCCACCTCCTCCTTTTCTCCTCTCCAATGAATTTAAACCTTTTTACACTCTCATCAGCAAAGTAAGATTTCCACTTGCTTGTCATTGTCATGAACACTTGGAATTGTCAGCCTCCTAAATTTTAGGTATTTTGTTAGGTGTGCATTGATATCTCATTGTGGTCTTTTTCTGAGGATTAATGAGGCTGTAAACCTTTTTTAAATGCTTATTAGCTACTGCCTATCCTTTTTGGTGAAATATTGGTTCAAGTCTTTTCCTCATTTTGTGTTTAACTGGATTTTCTTTTTATTTTTAGAACTTTTTAATATATTCTGCATATAAGGGTTTCATCAGCTAGATGTATTGCAACCATCTAGTAACCATGGCTTAACTTTAACATTCTTAAATAATCATTTGGTTACTAGACATTCTTAGCTGTAATCAAGTCCATCTTTATCTTTTTTTTCCCTCTTTTTGTCCTGTTTAAAAAACTACCCAAGATCATGAAGTATGTTACCTTCTAGATGCTTTACTGCTGTCTTCTTACATTTAGGATTATGATTTATCTGGAATTGCTTTTTTTTTTTTTCCCCCAATGCTTTGGGGTAGGAATCAAGATTCATATTTCTCCCCAGTGAAATTAAATTTTTTCTGGAGCAATTCATGAAAAGAATAACTTCCCCCTTTGCGTAGTCGTGGCATGTTGATTATAAATCAGGTGACTATTTCTGCACGAGTATCTTTTTGGGGTCTCTGTTTTGTTCTATTGTGCTAATTTCCTGTCCTTACAACACCACTAATCTTAATTACTGCAGTTTTATGTATTTGATATGTGATTATTTAAGATGTCTGGTTTTTATTGTTTTATGTATTGAAGAGTATGTTATATATAAATTTTAGATTCCAATTTCCACCTAAATTCAACTGAAATAATTTTGATCAATTTGTGAAAAATTAATATATTTATAATATTGATGCTTTCTAACTATGGTTTATTACTGCATTTATTCAGATCTTTATCTTAGTAATGTTTGGCAGTTATTTTACAGAGGTCCTGCTGATCTTTTGTTAGATTTAATCCTAAGTACTGGATACTTTTGAAGCTAGTGTATCAGAGCCTAAATAACATATGTCACTAGAAAAGTCATTCCAGACTGGAAACAGATGATACAGGAAACTAGATATCCTCCTACATAAATAGTTATTCTCATAGAATACTAAGTAGAGACCTTTTTTTTCATTTTTGGAGAGTATATATGTAAATTGTTAATATTTAAGGAACAATTATATCTAATACATAATCACTTAAGCAGCTAGCTTAATTTCATTCTCTACATCTGTCTTAATATTACAAATAATAGTAATAATAACAGAAAGTTGAAGCCAGAAGTAAGCCCCTTAAGAAGTCTAGAAAATCTCAGGCCACTACTAATTATTGGGTGGCTTGTACAACAGAAATGTATTTTTCTCACTTCTGTAGGCTTGAAGTCCCAGATCAAGGTGTCAGCATGGTTATTTCCTCTAAGATCTCTCTCCTTGGCTTGCAGATGGCTGTTTTTCTCTCATCTCTTCATGTGGTCTTTCTTTTGTGTGATGGCGTCCTAATCTCCTCTTCTGATAAGGGCGCCAGTCATACTGGTTTGGGAACCCAACTCATGAGTTCAATTTATCTTAGTTACCACTTTAAAGCCCCTGTCTCGAATACAGTCACATCCTGAAGCCCTGGATGTTGGAAAAGGTTTCTTGCCATAATTTCAACAAATGATGGGGTATGAAAACAAGCTAAAGTAACAGAATATTTTTCAGATGTTTAATTGAGCCATATAATTGTACTCTAAAACAACTGTGTTATTGTAAAATAATTGCACTGTTGCAAAGTCACACTTGATACTGTGCCTTTTCTCTTTCCTTCTGTTGGTGCGTCTATCCTAGACCCAGTCCTTGGATGTCTTTCTCCTCTATGTGTACTATCATGGCATTTCTTACTATGTATGTATATGTCCTTATGACTTCCAAACTTACCTATTCTGGGATCCTATACATATAAACACAACTATCTACTTAAAATTTCTGCATGGATATCTAATACACATCTCACATGTAACATATCCAGAAACAAATTTCTGCTGCTTTCTCCAAACCTGCTTCTCTTGCTATCTTGGTTAGTAGCAACTCTTCCAGATGCTCAGTATAAAACCCTTGGGGACTCTCCTTAACTCCTCTTCTTCTCTTTTGCGGTATATATTTAACCCATCAGCAAATTGCATTGGTTCTAACTTTAAAATATATTCAGAAACAAATTCTCACTGCCACCTCTAGAATCTCGCAAGTCCACTTCCCATTATCTCTTGCACCCAGGCTTATGTTATATTCTGCTCATTTTTTTCCCTGCTTCCACCCTTACCACCTTCAGTGACGGAGCAGTCAGAGTCACCCTGCTGAAATGTAAGTCAGATCATACCCCTCCATTGCTGTGGATCCTCCAATTACTTCCCATCTTATTTAAATTAAAGGTTTCTACAATACCTGATTCCCCCAAACTTGTCTGGATTAATTTCTGACAACTCTTTCCTTCACTCAGCTCCAGCTACGTGGGCCTCCATGCTATTCTCTGAACAGAGACGGAGTGCACTTTTTGATTCTTCTGCCTTAAAAGTTCTTTCCAATATATCCCAATATATCTTTTCTATTGCCCCCTTCAGGTCTTTGTTTAAATGGCATTCAATCCACGAGGCTGTGTGACTGTGCTGTTTAAAATTATAACGTTATACTACTCCCTTGACTCCTTACTTTGTTTTCTTTATATTAATACTACTTATCCCATTGAAAATACTATAAAATGAACTTAATTATTTTGGTTTTATCTGCTTTTCTGCACACATGTGTAGAGCCTATGTAGATAGTAGTTTTTATTTGACTCATTGATGCATTCCCCACACATAAAATGATAGACTGTGGTTTTTGTTAGGAATCTCGCTCTGCCACCCAGGCTGGAGTGCAGTGGTGCAATCTTGGCTCACTGCAACCTCCATCTCCGGTTCCAGCAATTCTCCTGCCTCAACCTCCCGAGTAGCTGGAATTACAGCCACAAGCCATTATGCCTGGCTAAATTTTTTGTATTTTTAGTACAAATAGGGTTTCACTATGTTGGCCAGGCTGGTCTCGAACTCCTCACCCCAGCTGATCTGCCCGCCTCAGCCTCCCATAGCCGGATTACAGGCGTTGAGTCATCGCACCCGGCCATGATATACTGCCTTAACGCAATAATTAGGCTATTTAAAATTACTATGTAAATTATAGAAATTACAAAAGGATTTAGCTTTCCTACAGAGCTTTAATGTTTATAAATATATAGAAGTAACTCCTACGTAAATTAAAAGGTATTCAGCTGGTTTCCATGTTATGACAAGTAAAAACAAAAATGAACAAACTAGCTACCAGGAATAGGGAAGTGTGGGAATTTCTAAAATGCTGTTTTAATGCAAGAAATCTGGTAGTATTTATGATGGCTAAAGAAAAGTGAACCTAAAATATACCACAGTGTATAAACAAGGCTGATGGCACTAAAATACTGAGGATTGTCACCTTTGTGTCTGGGACTGAGGATATAAGTTGTTTTAGTTTCCTTGATACATTATTTGGCTTGCCTCGCATTGTCAAAGGACAGTATTTACTTAAGTTATTTAAATTAATTTTGAGAATGAAAAATTCATAAGGCTGAAAGAGGGCCATAGAAGATAAAAATTAGTTCACAGAAAATGTAATGTCAATGCTTACTTCCTGGAGCATGTTAATATATTCTGTTTTGTTCTTCATAGCAGAATCTTGTTAAAATTTCAGAACAAAAAAGGAAATAGATTCCTTGTAAAGAGACTGACTGTATCTTAGGTAGGAAAAACATACACAAAAGTAAATGTTTTGCCTCAGAAATAACTTGTATAACACTTTCAATATCCAAACATTTATTTTTAAAATACAATTTGGATTTCTCTGAGTTGCTTATAAATAAGCAACATTTCTTATAGGAATAATTTCAGCAAGAAATAACTAAGATGAATACATAAAATATTATATGTATGCAAATCGAAAACATTTAAAAAAAGAAATACCCCTCAAGAAAAAAAAAATATTGGTCAGCTACTATATCTAACTAGTTATATCTGCTAGCTTAGTGTATGGTAGTTACTGATTTTATATTTCTAAATGAAAAAATAAATTCATCTTTCATATAAAATTATTTTATAATTAAACTACAATGTTAGAGAAGAATTGAATCATATTACAGTAACATTATACCTTTATCTTATTAATAGTTAATCTGTCGAGGTGTGAGTTATGACTTAGTTTTATGACATATGCCAATTTCTTCCTACTCATTCTCGCTTTGCTTAGAAAAAAACATCAGCATGAGCTAAAACAACTTTTAAAGACTAAATGACCTACACGAGGCCTCAAGAGATTTTGTAATTCTGGGCCTTATTTTCTGTATCTGTAAAATAAAAGGCTAGGAGTAGAAGACCTAAGATGAATTCCAGGCTCTATCATCCCACAACTCTAAGACTGCACAAATAACTCACCTGATATAGATCTGTAGTCATCTCACTCAGAGCTCTTATCACACTGTCTTGTAATCTGGGTTCTTATTTATTTTTAGTCCATCTTGTTCCTTGGTAATACTGTAAGGGGATTTCCACTCTGTCTTACCTACACCCATCCAACTATCCATCTAGTGGTACACGCATCTATTTTTCATCCACCTATTTATTCATCTAACAATCCACTTATCATCCATCCTTTGATCTATTCATCTGCTCGTTTATTCATCAACTAATTATTGATCACTTGATCTGTGCCAGACTTACACTGTTGGGGAGACATGCATATAATCCAATTATAACATAGTGAAATAAGTATAATAAACAGGTTGCATAAAGTAATACACATCCCAAAGTTCTTTGGAGATAGATAAGAAAAATTTCCTATAGGAGGAACCAGGAAGAATTTCAGGACACTGTGGGAAGATAGAATGGAAGTGAAGAAGTGCTGTATGGAGGAGTGTGAAAGAACATGAAGAGTGGATAAAACAAATTGTTGCTTCTGGGAAAGTCCACATATGTGCTTTCAAGGAGAGGCAGGAAACAGGGAGGTCATAAGAATTTAGGCTGGATAAATTGGTGTCATCAGATCATGAAGGGTTTTATATGCCATAGTGGGTACTATTAAGTTAATGTAAAATCTTCACAGGACAGATACGAGTTAATAAGCTCAAAATGAATAAACTAATATTTTCATGGATCACAATATCCATTAAGAAATTAAAAATGGTTTTTGGTTTTTTTCCAAACAAAATTGAATAGGCCCTCTTATCTGACAAGGTTGCACTTGCACTGATATGTGGCCTGTTTATTGAAGAAATATATTTGACCTTTTTTTGGATTTCACATATACATGAGATCATGCAATATTTTTCTTTTTTGTGTGTCTGGCTTATTTCACTTAGCATTATGTTTTTTATGTCTATCTAGGTTGCAGCAAATGGTATAATCTCCATTTCAAAGGCTGAATTATATATATATAATATATATATGTTTATATATTATACAAACAGTTTCTGTAACCATTTGCTCACTGCTCATTGACAGGCACCATCGTTGTTTCCACATTTTGGCTATTGTGAATAATGTTGCAGTGAACACGGGAGCACAATATCTTCAACAGGTGGTACTTTTATTTCCTTTGAATATATATCCAGAAGAGGGATTTCTGGGTCATATGGTAATTCTATTTTTAATATTTTCAAGGAATATTCATATTATTTTCCATAAGGGCTGCAATAAGCTACATTCCCACCAATAGTGTACAAGGGTTCCCTTTTCTCCACACTCTCGCCAACATATATCTCTTGTCTTTTTGATAACAGCTATCCTGATGGGTATAGTGGCTTTGGCTTTGATTTATGCTTTCCTGATGATTAGTGATGTTGAGCATCTTTTCATATACCTGTTGGCCATTTTCGCGTCTCTGGAGAAATGTCTATTTAAGTCCTTTGTCCATTTTTAATTAGGTTACATATTTTCTTGCTATTGAGTTGCTATATGCATTCTTTATAAATTTTGGATATTAGTCCGTTTTCAGATCTATGATTTACAAATACTTTTTCCCAATGTATAGGTCACCTTTTCACTTTGGTGATTGTTTCCTTTGCTGTGCAGAAGCTTTTTAGTTTCGTATTGTCTCATTTATTTATTTTTGCTCATATACCCTTAGCTTTTGGTGTGATAGTCAGGAAATCACTGCCAAGGCCAGTTAGATAGACCTACTTTTAAGTTTAAATCACTTAGTGTTCTTTGAGCTAATTAATTTGAATAAAGATACACAACATGTTCTATCTTGGGCAACATCATGTAACGATGTGATTATAACTGTCAGGCACAGTACCTGGCACATATTAGACACTCAGATGAAATAGTAGATGGACTGTTACGTCCCTTCTCTGAAGCCTGGTTAGGCTCTAGGCTCCTTCCCACTCTTCAGAAGGAGGCCAAGGCTGCTGATATGACTATTGGTGTATGCACTGAGCAGGTAAAGCTCTTTTCAGTTAATGTCCCTGAGGTGAGATTGATTGACTGGTAAATAGTCAGAGTGGTCCTTGTTGAGCAGCACTAGGAGACAGCAACATTGAGAGACAAGAAGGCCATCTGTTGTCCCTGGCAATGTCACTGTTTGACATTGTGGGGGAAATAAATGATTCATAACCATTTCTCTTTCCCATTTTATTTTAAAAAGTATTTCTAATGTAACAATATAGATATTTTAAAGCACTCTTCTTATAAATATATCTTTTGGAAGGGCTTCAATTCATTGCTACTATAAATCACTTACTCATCACACCATCTGCCAGTGTTTCTCTCTCCCTGCCTGTCTTTTTTTGGTTTCAGAGCTATTAACTCTTATCTTACCTGTGCCAAATGTTATGAACGATTAGAAAGATGTCAAAAATTCACCAAAGTCTTAACTTCATTTTAAGGAGTTTCTAGAAATGATAAATGCTCAAGTAAGGAAAAGTTTTTCTATCTACAAGTATGACATATTCACTCATTTAATCTGGCAAATGAGTAATGTAAAGATGATGGTTGAAAACTATGAGGTGCAGAAATCGCTTAAACTCAGTTTCTTTTCTTCTATAACTTGAACTTGCTATTAATCTGGTAAAATCCAAAGACGTATTTTGTATCATGAGGAAATCATTCCTAACAGTCAAATTCTTTTGAAGAGAAAGATCATTTAGTATAATATATTCAGATAATATAATACCCAACAGAGAGTTGGTATCCCGTCAATATTATTTGTGTGTATATGTACACAAATAATATGTGCATATATATGTATATATAATACAGGTATATGAGCATCTTTTCATATATCTGTTGGCCATTTTTGCATCTTCTGAGAAATGTCTATTCAAGTCCACTGTCTATTTTTAATGTGTATATTTAATGTGTATTAAATGTGTATTTAATCTGTGTAAAGTGTATATATAAATATTTACACACATATTATTTCATCTACTTTTCACAAGAATCCATGAGATAGGGGATACACTTCATGTTATTAAGAGAGAAATCAAATAGTTTGGTCAGTGTTATCCACCTAATAAAAGGCAAACCTACATCTGTGACTTCAAGTCTGTGCTCTTTTCATCACCACTGTCTGAGTAGATACTCTTTTAGTTTTTGAATTTTGCAAACTAGTTAACCCCCTTTAATCCTTTAGGAATAATACCCAATTTACTATTTTGCCTTTTCAATAGTGATAGTAGTAATAATACCATTCGCTAAGCCTTAATCATGAGCCAGGCATCACGCTAATAATGCAGTATACACTATTCTATCCTTTCAAAAACTCCTTGAGGTATTTAAAATGACCAACATTTGTGTAGCCATTCTTATTTGCTAGTGGCTTTTCTCAGCAGTTTTCTCAGCATATTGACTGTCTTAATCCTCATGTGATTTGTATTATTTTATACCCATTTTACAGTAAGGGAAACTGAGGTATAAGGAGACTAAGTTATCTTGGTTAAGATAGTCCAACAGGCAAATGCAGAGATGAGATTCACATGGCTCCAGAGTCCTTGCTCTTTACTTTTATTTTGAAAATGAGGCTGGGCAATCCAGCCTGGGCGACAGACAGAGACTCCATCTAAAAAAAAAAAATGAAGATGGGCGCCATGGCTCATGGCTCACCTTTGTAATCCCAGCACTCTGGGAGGCCGAGTTGGGCAGATCACTTGAGGTCAGGAGTTCGAGGCCAGCCTGGCTAATATGGTGAAACCCTGTCTCTATAAGAAAACACAAAAATTAGCCAGGCATGGTGGTGTGTGCCCATCATCCCAGCTACTCTGGAGGCTGAGGCAAGAGAATGGCTCAAATCCTGTAGGCAGAGGTTGCAGTGAGCAGTGATCATGCCACTGCACTCCAACCTGGATGAGAGTGAGACTCTGTCATTGTATGTTCTTACTCATAAGTGGGAGCTAAGCTATGAGAATGCAAAGGCATAAGAATGACACAACAGACTTTGGGGACTCAGGCGGAAAGGGTGGGAAGAGGAGGAAGGATAAAGACTACCATCTGGGTTCAATGCATACTGCTTGGGTGATAGGTGCAGCAAAATCTCACAAATCACCACTAAAGAACTTACTTACGTAACCAAATACCACCTGTTCCCCCCAAAACCTATGGAAATAAATAAATAAATAAACAAACAAATAAATAAAAGCTATCCAAAGCAGAAAGGAAAAAAATGAGCAAACAACTCTCAAAATTTAGGTAAATTGAGGAAGATGATTTGGATAAAATTGGCCAGGTAAGGACTGTAATGCATGTGTATGGACAAGTGGCCAATCTCGAGCATATGCACCTTTGCTTATGTAGCATTATAATGAAATTAATGACACAACTTGTAATCATTTTAGATGGATATTTGCTTTGTCTTCTTAGAGAAGAATGCAGAGCATAACTTTCTGAGATGACTTAGGAACAGTCTCGTGAAAGAACACATGTTATTGTCACGGATTGCAAAGCAAAGATGCTGTCAAGAGCCATTGGCATGGATAAGGTTATTCGTGCTAGCATTAAATTGTCCCAGGCCGCTGCACTTGAACACGTCTTCTTCGTGGCCAGGCATTCTGGCCAGCCACTTGCTGCTGTTGACATTGTGCCTACCTCTAGCAGTCTTTTAATTTGGTATGTTGAAATCAAGTATCAAATAGATGAGTCAATGGATTGATATTTCTCAAATAATAATCTGCAAAATTGTAGAATCTAAGGATGTATTAGGATTCTTTGACTTTTTTAAAAAAATGAGTTAATATATTGCTCAATTTAGCATTGTAAATTAAGCGCGTAACTGTAGGTGGAATATTTTTGAGGAATGATAAACAATGTGAACAGACTCATACATGTACTAGAATTCATGCTTGGGGTTGATACCAACAATTTTGGCGATTCAGAAATATACTTATTTTGTTTAATTATACTTGATAGGTTTGAGTTTCCAAGTAAGTGACTTGTAGATAAAAAATACTAGTAAGGTTTGTGCATATATCACTCACTCTTCAGACGTACTGTCACTGGACTAGAAATTAAAGTGCATCAGGACCAACTCCCTTTATATTTTTAGCCAATTGTCCCTTACAATTAAAAAACTTTGTCAACTGTATTACAAACTTTAAAGATCTACACTGTAAAACATTCTATAATAAATCATACTTAACTTACACGTGTATATATTTTTCCTTTTTTGGTATGTTAGTTCCCTTCTCCTTTCAGGAAATTAATTAATTATTCATAGGAAATTTTGACAAAGGTAGGCCTGACAGATGAAGGTAGCAAACTGTTTTTTATTTAACAATTGTGATATTAGCTACATCCTACAAATATTTGCAGCTATGCCCAAGAGATCCTAGATGCAAACTAAATGACCTTTATTACAGTATAGAGGAAAAAAATAGCCCAAAAAGAGTGCACAATGATATAATTAATTGTGTTTTATGCATTTGAACATGCAGTATTTTCTAGATAATTAAAACCGCAAGTGAATCTAAGCTGAAAATTAATGCCATGAAAGTTAACATTTCTGGAACACCTACCATGTGCCTACAAGTGTACTGGGTAGCTTTATAGATGTTGTTTCCTTTCAAGCCCGATTTTATCCCCTTGTTCAAGATGAGAAAACTGAAGGTCAGAGAAGTTATATAAAAATATCTTGATTTTGAATTCAGGTCTCTGATTTTGTAACCCAAATTCTTTCCACTGTGTCTTGCCACCTTTGTGGTAATTGTAAAGCAAGCAAACGTAACAATGGATCTGGATATTAAACTGAAAAATTTTAATAATCATTGGAAATAAAAATGTTAAATGAAACAGATAGAGGCTTTAACATCTTCTAGGGAAAGTGCCAGTAACAGAATTAAACTAACTTTTGCTGTTTTGCAGCATACTCCATTTTATAGCTTTCACAATTTTATCTATGCATTTATTGTATCATAGCAATATTTCCCTGATTATAAATCTTTGGCTTATTATCTAAATTAAATAAAATTATGCCAGTGATACAGTTTATCCCCAATAATAACAGAAGTCACAGAGCTATTGATAGGTTCTAAAAAGGAATAAGGAGGCTGATACCAAAGATGGGGTTAAAACACTCATGTGAGTTTAATTTGATTTTTCCCCTCGAGGTGTCTGCAAGATCCGGGAAAGAAGAGAAGATACGACTATATGAGAGGGCGAAAATATGTCTTGAGTTGGCAGCTTGACAGGAACGTGAGCTTGCCTTAAGTCATCTGTGTTTCTCCCTCTCCTGGCATTGTACAGTAGTCAGAGACTAATTACAGTGGTGATTATAAAGTTAATGAAGTTGAAAAATTCCTGGAAATAATTATGTCTGAATGAATGGGATAAAAAATGTGACATACAAGACATAATGACTAATCAGACACTGAAAGACCTGATTTTGTGAACATTCCTTCATGAAAAAGAGCTCAGTGAGAGAAACATATCGAGAAACAACCAAGTATCAATCACTTGACCTGAAATAATGATGGGTCTGACAAACAAGAAAATAAAACATAAAGAGGGTTTAGAAGACAACTGGATAATAAGCAGATTCTTTGAGGTGAGTTAAGGATACTGAATCCAAATTCTTTTCAGGCAATGAAAAGCAACGTAAGGGTTTTGCAGGAAAAGGAGAACATTTGGAAAGTTCTGTTGTTAAAAGAAAGGAACTTAGATTAGATTTGTAAATTATTCTTGTTAGGTGTTTGAAATGCTTGAGGGATTTAGGTGTTAAAATTTGTAATTGAAATTTAAAATGTATAAAGAAATTGAATTAATGAGGTTCATAAGTGGTGTTAAATGTTTAGGGAAAATTAATCTGTCGACCATGTCAACTGAGCACTGATCAAAGAAAAAAAGGGAGAATGACTTTTTTTTTATTTTAACAAAAACACTCAATTTGTATGTACATTTACTAGATATCTCTTTGAAGATTTGAAAAGAATTAATTTAAATTATAATTTTAACAAATTGAATTCAAATTAAAATGAGTAACTGTAAGTACTCTTTTGTGTACATATGCATAAAATTGTCTTGGACATTAAGAAATAATTGAGCCGGATGTGGTGTCTTATGCCTGTAATCCCAGCACTTTGAGAGGCCAAGGTGGGGGGGGGGGGATCACCTGAGGTCAGGAGTTCAAGACCAGCCTGGTCAACATGGTGAAACCCCCTTTCTGCAAAAGCACAAAAATCAGCCAGGCTTGGTGGCAGGTGCCTGTAATCCCAGCTACTTGGGAGACTGAGATGGGAGAATCACTTGAACCTGGGAGGCCCAGGTTGCAGTGATCTGAGATCATGCCATTGCCCTCCAGCCTGGGCAACAGAGCAAGACTCTGTCTCAAAAAAAAAAAAAAAAAGAAAGAAAAGAAATAATTGATTTGTAGTCAAATCAGGGAATGCTTTCAGCTGGAACTTTAGTCCTACCATCAATATTTGTGTACTTTTTAAAATAATAAACTCATTTTGGAATAACTTGAAACAATAAGACTTGCCTTTCTCATCTCATCATGTCAGTGGGTACATGATATCCATATGACATTACTGGTGGTGTTTATCCTGATTACTAAGTTAAGGTGGTTTTGCAAGTTTCTCCACTGTACAGTTAATATTTTTCCCATCTAAAACTCTATTCTATATCTAGCCCATACTAAAAAAAAAAAAAAAAAAAAAGGATCAGGAGCTAAATTTCACCTTCTGGAGAGGGTAGTTACATACATTGTTTGGAATTCTTCTGGAATAAAAGCTTTGTTTCTTGTTTTGCAATTGTTTACTAAACCTCTTAGAACCCTAATCTCTAACATTACTCACGCTTCACTCCGCAAAGGATTGTTGTGAGGACCCGTAATAGAGATAAAAAATTTTATAAAAGCTGCAAAAGTTGTTAAGTGATTATACTCCCTCAGGTATATTTCTGAGATTAAGTACAAACATATATATGTAAAAATAAGAGGAAATTGTATTTTAGTGTGTTAATGCACTGAATATCGCTTTGAACTACTTTTGCTTCCTTCAGTTGACACGATGAGCAAATCCGTCATCAATGAAGTGCAGATTGTGGATTTGGATGACACACGCTTTAAAAGAAGCACACTGTATAGGTCTTATATGTTTACCTTATATTACCTGGGTACATACAAGGTATATATCTGGGTACACAAGTACACACCACAGGGTTCTAAAGTTTCCACTGAAATAACAAGATCACTTTTGTGTCTTTTGACAATTTGATACCAGGAAATATTTATAAAGCATTTTTATGACATTTTAGAATGTGTTATTACTTTCGTAAAATCCAAATTATGTTTTCAGTAGAGGTGCCTGGTGCAACACTTGTGATCTAAACTCAAAGGCTATCATATCTAAATGACAGTTAAATTATTAGTCTCATTTTCATATCAGAATTTCACTTGTCAGATTCAGCAAGTTGGCAATTACTGAGTGCAATAGGTTTCCAGACATTAAATAATAAAATGGTAAATGTCAAATTACCAAACATGGCTCATTTAAAGGAAACAAAAAAAATCAAATTTTATATAGTTTGGATTATCAGGCAAAACAGCCCTTGTTTTCAAAGAATCTTTAAATAACTGCCTAACATTTTCCTTGTGGCATCTCAAACCCAGATATGTGGGTTTTTTTTCACCTCCAAATCTTCTTAGTCAGAACACTTGCCCTAATTTGGAGGAAAAAAGAGATGTTCTCTATGCTTAAATTGATAAAATTAGATCTTTTGTGTTTTGGAAACAGTGAAGAGACTTGTTTGAATGTCCTAAAATCTAAACATGAAATAATCTTCTATTATAATTGGGGAATGGCAGGTGATAAGATGAAATATATACATTTTTTTGTATTGCAAATTTAGTCATTCACAATTTTATGAATATAACTTCTGACTTAGTCTGTTTAGTGTTGCTCTAAAGGAATACATGAGGCTGGGTAATTTATAAATAAGAGAAGATTATTTAGTTTATGGTTCTGTTGGCTGGAAAGTTTAAGACTGGGCATCTGGTGATGACCTCAGGCTGCTTCTACTCACGATAGAAGGTGAAGGGGAGCTGGGGTGTGTAGAGATTACATGGCCAGAGAAGCAGCAAAAGAGAGTTGGGGAGGTGCCAGGCTCTTTATAACAACCAGCTCTCATGAGTACTAAGAGTAAGAATTCACTCTCTTCCCCACTAGGAAGAGCATTAATCTATTCATGAAGGATATTCTCCCATGACCCAAACACATACCATTAGGTCCCACCTCCAACAATGAGGATCAGATTTCAATATAAGCATTGGAAGAGACAAACTATAGCACTTTCTGTTCTTCCTAAAATAAGAGTAATTACAGATGCTAATTTTTTTGAGTGCTTATTTTGTGGTAAGTACTGTGCTAAACACTTTAAGTTCATTATCTCACTTAATCTTTACAAAAACCTTAAGGTAGGTAGTTTTATGCTCCCCATTTCACATATAAGGTCAGTCAGTTTAAAGGAAGTTGGCAAGGAATGAACAAAAAACAGACTACAGAGCTTATGCTCATAGCCATTAATTATTTAGTGCTATACTTCCACAATATAATTCAATAACTGCATTTCCCGATATGAACATTTGTGACATCAGATGGAATTTTTATGAAAATCCATAAAGTCCATATTCTTTGTCTCACAATGTTTTTTTTCTCATACTCAATGTATTTAGTAATTTCATACTTCTATTTTTTTTATTATGCTTTAAGTTCTAGGGTACATGTGCACAACATGCAGGTTTGTTACATAGATATACATGTGCCATGTTGATTTTATGCACCCATACAGTGATGTTCCCCACTCTGTGTCCAAGTGTTCTCATTGTTCAATTCCCACCTTTGAGTGAGAACATGCGGTGTTTGGTTTTCTGTCCTTGTGATAGTTTGCTGAGAATGATGGTTTCCAGTTTCATCCATGTCCCTGCAAAGGACACAAACTCATCCTTTTTTATGGCTGCATTGTATTCCATGGTGTATATGTGCCACATTTGCTTAATCCAGTTTATCACTGATGGACATTTGGGTTGGTTCTAAGTGTATGCTATTGTGAGCAGTGCCACAATAAACATACTTGTGCATGTATCTTTATTGCAGCATGATTTATAATCCTTTGGGTATATACCCAGTAATGGAATGGTTGGCTGGGTCAAATGATATTTCTAGTTCTAGATCCTTGAAGAATTGCCACACTGTCTTCCACAATGGTTGAACTAGTTTGCAGTCCCACCAACAGTGTAAAAGTGTTCCTATTTCACCACATCCTCTCCAGCACCTGTTGTTTCCTGAGTTTTTAATGATCGACATTCTAACTGGTGTGAGATGGTATCTCATTGTGGTTTTGATTTGCATTTCTCTGATGACCAGTGATGATGAGTATTTTTTCATGTGTCTATTGGCTGCATAAATGTCTTCTTTTGAGAGGTGTCTGTTCATATCCATTCCCCACTTTTTGATGGGGTTGTTTGTTTTTTTTTCTTGTAAATTTGTTTCAGTTCTTTGTAGATTCTGAATATTAGCCCTTTGTCAGATGGGTAGATTGTGAAAATTTTCTACCATTCTGTAGGTTGCCTGTTCACTCTGATGGCAGTTTCTTTTGCTGTGCCGAAGCTCTTTAGTTTAATTAGATCCTATTTGTCAATTTTGGCTTTTGTTGCTATTGCTTTTGGTGTTTTAGTCATGAAGTCCTTGCTCATGCTTATGTCCTGAATGGTATTGCCTAGGTTTTCTTCTAGGGTTTTTATGGTTTTAGGTCTAACATTTAAATCTTTAATCCATCTTGAATTAATTTTTGTATAAGGCATAGGAAAGGGATCCCATTTCAGCTTTCTACATATGGCCAACCAGTTTTCCCAGCACCATTTATTAAATAGGGAATCCTTTCCCCATTGCTTGTTTTTGTTTGTCAAAGTTCAGATGGTTGTAGATCTGTGGTGTTATTTCTGAGGCCTCTGTTTTGTTCCATTGGCCTATATATTTGTTTTGGTATCAGTACCATGCTGTTTTGGTTACTGTAGCCTTGTAGTATAGTTTGAACTCAGGTAGTGTGACACCTCCAGCTTTGTTCTTTTTGCTTAGGATTGTCCTGGCAATGTGGGCTCTTTTATGGTTCCATGTGTATTTTAAAGTAATTTTTTTCCAATTCTGTGAAGAAAGTCACTGGTAGTTTGATGGGGATGGCACTGAATCTACAAATTACCTTGTGCAGTATGGTCATTTTCACGATATTGATTCTTCCTATCCATGAAAGTGGAATGTTCTTCCATTTGTTTGTGTTCTCCTTTATTTCTTTGAGCAGTGGTTTGTAGTTTTCCTTAAAGAGGTCCTTCACATCTCTTGTAAGTCAAAATTCCTAGATATTTTATTATCTTTGTAGCAATTGTGAATGGGAGTTCACTCATGATTTGGCTCTGTTTGTCTGTTATTGGTGTGTAGGAATGCTTGTAATTTTGCACATTGATTTTGTATCCTGAGACTTTGATGAAGTTGCTTATCAGCTTAAGGAGATTTTGGGCTGAGATGATGGGGTTTTCTAAATATACAATCATGTCATCTGCAAACAGGGACAATTTGACTTCCTATTTTCCTAACAGAATACCCTTTATTTCTTTCTCCTGTTTGATTACCCTGGCCAGAACTTCCAACACTATGTTGAATAGGAGTGGTGAGAGAGGGCATCCCTGTTTTGTGCCAATTTTCAAAGGGAATGCTTCCAGTTTTTGCCCATTCAGTATGATATTGGCTGTGGGTTTGTCATAAATAGTGCTTATTATTTTGAGATAGGTTCCATCAATACCTAGTTTATTGAGAGTTTTCAGCATGAAGGGCTGTTGAATTTTGTCAAAGGCCTTTTCTGCATCTATTGAGATAATCATGTGGTTTTTGTCATTGGTTCTGTTTATGTGATGCATTATGTTTATTGATTTGTGAATGTTGAACCAGCCTTTCATCACAGGGATAAAGCTGACTTGATCGTGGTGGATAAGCTTTTTGATATGCTGCTGGATTCAATTTGCCAGTATTTTATTGAGGATTTTTGCATGGATGTGCATCAGGGATATTGATCTAAAAAATTTTTTTTTCGTCATGTATCTGCCAAGCCTTGGTATCAGGATGATGCTGGCCTCATAAAATGAGTAAGGGAGGATTCCCTCTTTTTCTATTGATTGGAATAGTTTCAGAAGGAATGGTACCAGCTCCCCTTTGTACCTCTAGTAGAATTCGTCTGTGAATCCATCTGGTCCTGGGCTTTTTTTTTGGTTTGCAGGCTGTTGATTATTGCCTCAATTTCAGAACCTGTTATTGGTCTATTCAGAGAGTCAACTTCTTCCTGGTTTAGTCTTGGGTGGGTGTATGTGTCCGTGAATTTATCCATTTCTTCTAGATTTTCTAGTTTATGTGCATAGAGGTGTTTATAGTATTCTCTGATGGTAGTTTGTATTTCTGTGGGATCGTTAGTGATATCCCCTTTACCATTTCTTATTGCATCTATTTGATTCTTCTCTCTTTTCTTCTTTATTAGTCTTGTTAGTGGTCTATCAATTTTGTTGATCTTTTCAAAAAACCAGTTCCTGGATTCGTTGATTTTTTGAAGGATTTTTTTGTGTCTCTATCTCCTTCAGTTCTGCTCTGATCTTAGTTATTTCTTCCCTTCTGCTTGCTTTTGAATTTGCTTGTTTTGCTTCTCTAGTTCTTTTAATTGTGATGTTAGGGTGTTGATTTTAGATCTTTCCTGCTTTTGTTTGCGGGCATTTCGTGCCATAAATTTCCATGTACACACTGCTTTAAATGTGTCCCAGAGATTCTGGTATGTTGTGTCTTTGTTCTTATTGGTTTCAAAGAACATCTTTATTTCTACCTTCATTTCGTTATCTACCCAGTAGTCACTCAGGAGCAGGTTTTTCAGTTTCCATGTAGTTGTGCAGTTTTGAGTGAGTTTCTTCACCCTGAGTTGTAATTTGATTGCACGATGGTCTGAGAGACAGTTTGTTGTGATTTCTGTTCTTTTACATTTGCTGAGGAGTACTTTACTTCCAACTATGTGGTCAATTTTGCAATAAGTGTGATATGGTGCTGGGAACAATGTATATTCTGTTGATTTGGGGTGGAGCATTCTGTAGATATCTTTTAGATCTGTTTGGTGCAGAGCTAAGTTCAAGTCCTGGATATCCTTGTTAACCTTCTGTCTCATTGATCTGTCTAATATTGACAGGGAGGTGTTAAAATCTCCCATTATTATTGTGTGGGAGTTTAAATCTCTTTGTAGGTCTCTAAGGACTTGTTTTATGAATCTGGGTGCTCCTGTATTGAGTGCATATATATATTTAGGATAGTTAGCTCTTCTTGTTGAATTGATCCGTTTACCATTATGTAATGGCCTTCTTTGTCTGTTTTGATCTTTGTTTGTTTAAAGTCTGTTTTATCAGAGACTAGCATTGCAACCCCTGCTTTTTTTGTTTTCCATTTGCTTGGTAGATCTTCCTCTATCTCTTCATCTTGAGCCTATATGTGTCTCTGCATGTGAAATGGGTCTCCTGAATACAGCACACTGATGAGTCTTGACTCGATCCAATTTGCCAGTCTATGTCTTTTAATTGAGGCATTTAGCCCACTTACATTTAAGGTTATTATTGTTATGTGTGAATTTGGTCTTATCATTATGTTGTTAGCTGGCTATTTTGCCCATTAATTATTGCAGTTTCTTCCTAGCATCGATAGTCCTTACAATTTGGCATGTTTGTGCAGTGGCTGATACCCATTGTTCCTTTCCATGTTTAGTTCAGGAGTTCTTGTAATGCAGGCCTGGTGGTGACAAAATCTCTCAACATTTGCTTGTCTGTAAAGGATTTTATTTATCCTTCACTTATGAAGCTTAGTTTGGATGGGTATGAATTTCTGGGTTGAAAATTCTTTTCTTTAATAATGTTGAATATTGGCCCCCACTCTATTCTGACTTGTAGAATTTCTACCAAGAGATCCACTGTTAGTCTGATGGACTTCCCTTTGTAAGTAATCCGACCATTCTGTCTGGCTGCCCTTAACATGTTTCCTTCATTTCAATCTTGGTGAATCTGAAAATTATGTGTTTTGGGGTTGCTCTTCTCAAGGAGTACCTTTGTGGTGTTCTCTCTTTCCTGAATTTGAATGTTGGCCTGCCTTGCTAGGATTGGGGAAGTTCTCCTGGATAATATCCTGAAGAGTGTTTTCCAACTTGGTTCCATCCTCCCCGTCACTTTCAGGTACACCACTCAAACATAGATTTGATCTTTTCACATAGCCCCATATTTCTTGGAGGCTTTGTTCATTTCTTTTTACTCTTTTTTCTCTAAACTTGTCTTCTTGCTTTATTTCATTAATTTGATCTTCAGTCACTGATACCCTTTCTTCCACTTGATCAAATTGGGTACTAAAGCTTGTGCATGCATCATGTAGTTCTCGTGACATGGTTTTCAGCTCAATCAGGTCATTTAAGGTCTTCTCTACACTGTTTATTCTAGTTAGCCATTCGTCTGATCTTTTTTCAAGGTTTTTAGCTTCCTTGTGATGGGTTCAAACATCCTCCTTTTGCTCGGAGAAGTTTGTTATTACTGACTTTCTGAAGCCTATTTCTGTCACCTTGTTAAAGTCTTTCTCTATCCAGCTTTGTTTCCTTGCTGGTGACGAGCTGCCATCCTTTGGAGGAGAAGAGGTGCCCTGGATTTTAGAATTTTCAGCTTTTCTGCTTTGGTTTCTCCCCATCATTGTGGCTTTATCTACCTTTGGTCTTTGATGTTGGTGACCTACAAATGGGGTTTTGGTGTGAGTGTCCTTTCTGTTGTTGTTGATGCTATTCCTTTCTGTTTGTTAGTTTTCCTTTTAACAGTCAGGTCCCTCAGCTGCAGGTGTGTTGGAGTTTTCTGGAGGTCCACTCCAGACCCTGTTTGCCTGAGTAGCACTAGCGGAGGCTGCAGAACAGCAAATATTGCAGCACAGCAAATATTGCTGCCTGATCCTTCCTCTGGAAGCTTTGTCCCAGAGGGGCACCCACCTGCATGAGGTGTCAGTCAGCCCCTAATGGGATGTTAGGCTACATGGGGGCCAGGGACCCACTCGAGGAGCCAGTCTGTCTGTTCTCAGAGCTCAAACACTGTGCTGGGAGAACCACTGGTCTCTTCAGAGCAGTCAGACAGGGACGCATTTTCTGTGTGCCTTTTTGTTGATGATGTCTTTTAAAGAGTTGATTCATTTTGGTGAAAATTATCTTTAAAAATTTTTTATTGAGATTAATCTATGTACAATGAACTACATCCATTTAAAGATACAATTTGATACTTTCTAAAGACATATACAACTTTAAAACACACCACAATTAAGATACAAAACTTTTCTCTTACTCCCCAAAGTTTTCTCAAGCCCCTTTTCAGTCCATCATTCTTCTTGTCCTGCACCCAGTCTATCACTTATCTGTTTTTATGTCACTATAGATCAGTTTGAAGTTCTTAAAATTTTGTAAACTGAATCACAGTGTATCAACTTTTTTCGTGCCTGGCTTTTTGCACTCAGTAAGAAAAGTTAATTTTATTGGGCCTTAACTCTCAGATTTTCATTTTATATGAAAAAATACTGTTTAGATGTTAAATTTTGTATCTCTTTTAAATAGGAGGAAATATATTAGAATCACCAGACAGGAAATTCTTAATGGTCTGTTTGTACATTTTAGAGTTATGAATAGATAACAGAAAAAAATATGCTATCATTACAATTTATGTATTATTAATGGTGTGAGAAATAAGATAGGCTGATGTTGTAAGTATAGAAGCTAAAAAAATCTTGCTTAACTAAACTTTACTTACAAATTAATGTGTCAGTTAACTCCATAAAATTAAATATTCATTTTATGGAAATATAGGTGATACTTTATAATGTATTAGAATAAATTATGAAAAATTTGCTTCTTGAGCTAAAAATTTAAGAATCTTGAGAAACTGGCATAGTTTCCTTTAATGAACAATTCTACATATCCTAGAATGTTGTTATGATGCCATTACAGTTAAATTTAATTAAAAATATCATTCAAGGGTATGTGTGGGAGGGGAGAGGGGTTATGTGCTAGGGAAGATTCTTGGCTAATGCACTACCAGGTTGGCATTGCAATAAGGTGATTTTACACATAAGGAACCTCTGTAAAGCTATGGAGGGTAATGGGTTAATACCCAGTAAGTAAAAAAAAAAAAAAAAGATATTTAATATCTTGATATACATCAGTACTAAGAATGATGTTGTACAAGCAAAAATGGGAAGTTAAAATATGATTAAATGCATTATACTCTCAGGGTGAATATTTTAATTGGGAATTTGCAAATTTTTATTGCAATAAGTCAAATTTTAATTCTGTTTAACAATTACTAATGCTATACAACATGATTCCACTTAGACTGCAGATTATGTTACCACTTTTGACTTTTAGCATTCTTTTAAACTAAAGAAAAAGAAATTACTTAGTTGAAATCTTCAGGTAGTCAAGAAAAGATTCACAGTATATACTATTTGAAAAAGTTCTGTATGATTACTATACAAACACTTAAATAGCACAAATCAAAATTCATTTTCTACTTAAAAATATTTCTATCTATATTTACATATACATAACAGTTATTTTAGGTGTTAATTACATAATTTCTGCTGAAAGATGAAAAGAATAACAGACTTCCTACTGTTTTCAGAATATTAACAAAGTGAATGTTGCTTTTCTCAACTACAATATGACACCTATGAGATGAACTAAAGTTCAAGCAAAGATCTAAAGCAAGACATAAACCAACGAACAACACATAACTTTTACTTAGTGGAGGAAAACAGCCTAAACATATTTTTTTTTTTGTTTTTACTTTTCTCTTTACTTTCCTCCATTTCAAAAAAATCTCTCTGTGTGTGTGTGGTGTGCATGTGGCGTCTGCATGTGTGTAATTTCAAAGAGCAAGATCAATACAACAGAGTAGATCTGAAAGCACAATGCCTCCTCATTTTTACTTAGAGATATGATGGACATTTTTGAGAGCTTACTGCCTCTGCCTCATCCTACAATTTTAGGTGAAGCAAAACTATGAGCAAAAGTAAGAGTCTGATTCATTTGAGGAGGGCAGAAATTCTCTTTTATTCCATTTTTGTCCTGCTGGATATAATTTTTTATCAATATTTCTGTTTCAATTAGACATTTCACATACACATAAAATGATTTAGCGTTTACTTCCTGGGTCTACCAGGCTTCTTCTGGGAACACTGCTCCGGACACTGTTGCAATACAACCATCTTAAGTAACATCTACTTTTCTTCAAGATGATTTAACACTCAATGATCTGGATCATAAATGGTCTGAAGTTGTGTACTAGATTCCTGACATGTTTCAGTTGAACTTTTTCAAAGCAAAACCTCTGCTCTAGAATGACTAATTTTGTTATTGGTTACAAAAGTCCTCTTATTTTTACCTCAGAGTCCGTTCCTAGACTCTCAATCTATTCAAACTTAATCCATTCTCAAGACCCTGTCCATTCTCTCTTTTTCATTAAAACTACTATCAGTCATTCAAGTCTATACTTATTTCCTATTGGCTAATCATTTTAGAAGACCTTAAATAATAAGGTATTAAAACTGAGAGAGAAATTGGATAAACTTTATAAAATTCATTGTGTTGGAGGTCTGAAAGAGGTGGAAATTTAGAAGTGGACAGGAAGGGAAGGAGCTTTGCTAGACATTTCTCTGTTCTCTTATCCTTACCCAAAGATAAACATTGTTCATATTTTCATTGATTTCTTCTTCTATGCAAGCCTGCTTTACACATTTGAGCTCATCCTCCATGTACAGGATAGTATAGCAGCTGCTGGAAGCTTGAGCTTTAGAGTTAACTCAGAGTCAGATGAAGCTCTGCTCTTACTATTAATGGTTGGGGCCTTGGATATCACTTAGATCCTTGAAATCTCAGGTTCCTTTTTGGTAATGGGAATAATAATAGTGCCCTTTTCATGTTTGTTGTCAAAATGATATGATATAAAGCAATAATATATAAAGTGCTTAGCACATTGTAATAACTTACTCATCATTAACTTTTACATAAAAATTAATAATTTATTAAATAACTTCTTATGTAACTAATAAATCCTCCATTTATAGTTTTGGAATGGTTTTTCTTTCAGTTCACTGAAAATTGATTGGGTACCCACTCAATTTTCAGTGAGTTGAAAGGAAAAGGGAAAGGACAAATAAAATTCATTGTCTCCTATGATCAGACACAGCACAGGGCTAGAAAACTCAGGCACATCACTCCATTTAATCCTTATCACATACTAAGTAGTGGGTAACATTATCCTATTTTCTTTTATTACAAACAAACAAACAAATAAACGAAAAACAGGATTGGAGAAGTAATATCATTTGGCTAATGTCCTAGAACCTGTATGTGGCAAAATGATGGTTTCTTTCCAGAGATTTTAACTCACTACAAATCTTGTATTCTTCTATATCAGTTTGCTCTCCTATTTTAGCTGAAATAAATGGAATGACCCTATGAAAATAGGATGATTCATTCTAAATAACTTTGTAGACTATATATTTAATATCCTAGGCCTAAAATTACTTTTTGAAATGTTTCTTTTTTTATTTTAGTAAAAAGCACATATAATTAAATTTACCATCCTAATCACAATTTACCACCTTAATGATTTTTAAGTGTACAGTACAGTTTTATATATATGAACTTTATATGGCTTTAATGAAAAAGTGGGAATGAATAGGGCCTTAAGAAATAAGTTAAGTTTGAATAGACTGAGAATCTAAGATATACATATGAACAATATATATATATATGTTGTTCTTCAATAGATCGCTATACAATTTACACCTTGAAAAACTGAAACTCTACATCCATTGAACAACAAATCCTGTCTTACACCTCTCCCTGGTCCCTAGCAATAAGTACTCCACTTTTAGTTTCTGAGAGTTTGACTATTTTGTATATCTCATATAACTGAAACCATGCAGTCTTTGTCATTTTGTGACTGGCTTATTTCACTTAGCATTTTGCGGCTTATTTCATTTAGCATTTGTCATTTTGTGATTGGCTTATTTCACCTAGTATAATGTCTTCAAGGTTAATCTATGTTTTACTATGTGACAAGATGTCTTTTTTTCTTTTCTTTTTTGAGACAGAATCTCGCTCTGTCACCAAGGCTGGAGTGCAGTGGCATTGATGTCGGCTCAGTGCAACATCCGCCTTCCAGGTTCAAGAAATTCTCCTGCCTCGGCCTGCCAAGTAGCTGGGACTACAGGTGCCCACCACTATGCCCAGGTAATTCTTTTTGTATTTTTAACAGAGTTTCACCATGTTAGCCAGGACGGTCTTGATCTCCTGACCTCCTGATCTGCCTGCCTTGGCCTCCCAAAGTGTTGGGATTACAGGCGTGAGCCACTGCGCCCAGCCATCTTTTTTTTTTTTTTTTTTTTTTTTTAGGCTGAATAATATTCCCTTGTATGTATATACCACATTTTCTTCTTTTTTGTCACATTTTCTTTATCCAGTCATCCATCAGTGGACATTTAGGTAACTTCCACTTCTTGGCTATTGTGAATAATGCTGCAATGATCATAGGTGTGGGAACATGTCTTTAAGATCCTGTTTTTAATTATTCTGGATATATATACCCAGGAATGGTATTTGTGGGTCATGTTGTAATTTTACTTTTTTAAGGAATGTTCATACTGCTTTCCAGAGCAGCTGCACTATTTTGTATGCCCATCATCAACACACAAAGGCTCCAATTTTCCACATCCTCCCAACACTTGTTATTTTATGTGTTTTTTAAATAGTGGATATTCTAATGAGTGTGAAGTGATATTTCATTGTGTTTTGATTTACATTTCTCAATGACTAATGATGTTGAGCAACTTTTTATAAGCCTATTGAGTATTTGTGTAACTTAGGAGAAATGTCTATTCAAGTCTTGCCCATTCTTAACTAGGTTATTTGATTTTCTGCTCTTGTGTTCTCTGAGTTCTGTACATATATTGGGTATTAACTGCTTATCAGATATGTGTTTTATAAGTGTTTTCTCCCATTTCATAGGTTGCCTTTTCACTCTGTTGGTTGATTCCTTTGCTGTGCAGAAGTTGTTGTTGTTTTTTTTTTTTTTTTTTTTTTTTTTTTTTTTTTTTTTTTTTTTTTTTTTTTTTTGTGACGAAGTCTTGCTATGTCACTCAGGCTGGAGTACAGTCGTGTAATCTTGGCTCACTGCAACCTCTGCCCCCTGGGTTCAAGCAATTCTCCTGCCTCAGCCTCCCAAGTAGCTGGAAATACAGGCATCCACCACGACGCCTGGCTATTTTTTGTATTTTTAGTAGAGACGGGATTTCACCATGTTGACCAGGCTGATCTCGAACTCCTGACCTCAAGTGATCCACCTGCCTTGGCCTCCCAAAGTGCTGGGATTACAGGCGTGAGCCACCACACCTGGCCTGCTGTGCAGAAGTTTTTAAGTTTCATGTAATCCCATTGTTCTATTTTTGCTTTGTTAACTTGTGCTTTTGGTGTCATATCCAAAAAATTATTGCCCAGACCAATGTCAAGATGCTTCTTCCCTATGTTTTTGTCTAATAGTTTTACAACTTCAGGTCTTCCATTTAAGTCTTTAATCCATTTTAAGTTGATTTTTATATATGGTGTAAAGTAAGAATTTAACTTAATTATTTTCACATGGATATTCAGTTTTTGCAACATCTTTGGTTGAGGAGACTACCCTTTCCACATTATATAGTCTTGGCACCATTATTGGAGATTATTTAACCATATACTTCTGGGCTTTCTATTATGTTCCACTGGTCTATATGTCTGCCTTTATGCCAGTGCCATAGGGTTTTGATTGCTGTAGCTTTGTAATATGTTTTGAAGACAGGAAATGTAAGATTTCTAGCTTTGTTTTTCTTTCTCAAGATTGTTTTGCCTATTTGTTGTCCTCTGAGATTGCATATAAATTTTGTGTTTTTTTTTTTCTATTTTTGCCAAAAAAAAATGCCATTGGGATTTTGGTAGGGATTGTATTGAATCTGTATATTGGTTTGGGTAATAAGGGCACTTTCACAATGTTAATAAATCTTTTAATTCATGAATATGAGATGTCTTTCCATTTGTTTTGTCATCTTTGATTTCTTTCAGCCATGCTTTGTAGTTTTCCATATACAAGCCTTTTCCTTTCTTAGTTAAGTTATTCCCGAGTATTTTATTCTTTGTGGTGCTATGGTAAGTGGGACTGTTTCCTTAATTTTCTTAATTTCGTTTTCAGATTGTTCATTGTTAGTGTATGAAAATACAAATGATTTCTCTGTGTAGGCTTTGTATCCTGCAATTTTGTTGAATTATTCTACTAGTTCTGACAGGTTTTTTTTTTTTTTTTTGTATGTATGTGTAGAATCTTTAAGGTTTTCTACGTAGAAGATCATAGTATCTGTGAACAGAGATACATTTATTTATTCTTTGCCAATTTGGTCACTTCTTTTTCTTTTTCTTGCCTAATTCCTCTGGCTAGGAACTCCAGTATCATGTTGAATAGAAGTCATGAAAGTGGACATCTCCTTGTCTTGTTCCTCATCTTACAGGAAAAGCTTTTACTTTTTCACCAATGAGTATGATGTTAGCTGTGAGCTTGTCATATATGGCTTTTATTATATTGAGGTAATTCCTTCTATTCCTATTTTGTGGAGTGTTCTTTTCATGAATGTGTGGTAACTTTTGTCATGTACATTTTCCGCATCTATTGAAATAATCATAGAATTTTTGTCCTTAATGTTATTGTGGTGTATCACATTGACTGAGTTTTGTAAGCTGAGTCATGCTTGCATTTTAGGAATAAATCCCATTTGGTGATGGTGTATAACCCTTTTAATGTGCTGTTGAATTCAGTTTGCTAGTATTTAGTCAAAGATTTTTGCATCAATATTTTTGATGGTTAATTATATATGTCAATGTGACTGATGTGACTGTGCTAAACAATGCCCAGATAGTTGATAAAACATTATTTCTGAGTGTGTCTATGAGGGTGGTTCTGAAATAGATTAGCATTTGAATCAGCAGCCTGAGTAAAGATGACTGGCCTTATCAATGCAGGTGGGCATCATCTAATACATTGTATCTTGAATAGAAGAAAAAGACAAAGGAAGGGGTATTTTCTTCCTGTTTGAAGTGAACCATTCATCTTCTCTGCTCTCAGACATTAGTGTTTCTGCTTCTTGGGCGTTCAGACTCTGACTCGTACTTACACCATTCATCACCTTCCTCCACTCTCATGGTTATTAAGCCTTTGGACATGGACTGGGACTTACCCCATTGGCTCCTCTGGTTCTCAGAATTTTGGACTTAGATTAAGTTATACCACTGGCTTTTCTAGTTCTCTGGCTTGCAGATGGCAGATAATGGCACTTTTTGTCCTCCACAAGCATATGAACAAATTCCTGTAATAAATCTCATAAATCTCTCTCTCTCTCTCTCTCTCTCTCTCTCTCTATATATATATATATATATATATGTGTGTGTATGTGTGTGTGTGTGTGTGTATGTGTGTGTTCATCCATCGTATTGATTCTGTTTCTCTGAAGAACCTTGACTAATAAAATATTCATCAAGAATATTGGTTACTGGTCTGTAGTTTTCTTGTAGTATCTTTGTGTGGCTTTTGTATCAGCGTATTTCTTGCCTCATAAAATGGTTTCAAAGTATTCCTTCCTCCTAACTTTTTGGAGAGTTAGAGAAGGATTGGTGTCAATTTTTCTTTTTCTTTTTTTCTTTTTTATTATACTTTAAGTTCTAGGGTACATGTGCACAACATGCAGGTTTGTTACATGTGTATACATGTGCCATGTTGGTGTGCTGCACCCATTAACTTGTCATTTACATTAGGTATATCTCCTAATGCTATCCCTCCCCCTTCTCCCCACCCCACAACAGGCCCTGGTGTGTGATATTCCCCTTCCCGTGTCCAGGTGATCTCATTGTTCAGTTCCCACCTGTGAGTGAGAACATGTGGTATTCGGTTTTCTGTTCTTGCGATAGTTTGCTGAGAATGATGGTTTCCAGCTACATCCATGTCCCTACAAAGGACATGAACTCATCCTTTTTTATGGCTGCATAGTATTTCATGGTGTATATATGCCACATTTTCTTAATCCAGTCTGTCATTGATAGACATTTGGGTTGTTTCCAAGTCTTTGCTGTTGTGAATAGTGCTGCAATAAACATACATGTGCATGTGTCTTAAAAATTTGGTGGAGTTGTCTTGTGAAGCCATCTGATCTTGGGCATTTCTTTGTTGGGAGGTTTCTGATTACCTATTTAATCTCCTTACTAACCATAGGTCTACTCAAATTTTCTATTTATTCGTGATTCAGTCTTGATGGGTTGTATATTTCTAGGACTTTATCCATTTCTTCTAGGTTATCCAATTTTTTGGCCTTGTAATTGTTCATAGTAGTCTCTTGCAATCCCTTTTATTTCTGTGGCATTAGCTGTAGTGTCTGCTCTTTCACTTTTAGTTTTTATTATTTAGTCTTCTCTTTTAGTTAGACAAGCTTGGTGTTTGTCAAATATACTGATCTTTTCAAAAATCCAACTCTTAGTTCTGTTTATTTTCTATCACTTTTTCTATTCTGTTTCACCTTTTTATGCTTTAATTTTTATTATTTCCTTTCTTCAGTTAACTGTGAGTTTATTTTGTTCTTATTTTCTTGCTACTTGCATAGTAACAAGAAACTTGCATAGAAAATAAGTCAGGTTGTTGACTTGAGAGCTTTCTTTTTATTTAATGCAGGCGTTTGCCACTATAAACTTTTCTTTTGGTATTGTTTTTGCTTCAGACGTAAGTTTGGCATGTTGAGTTCTCCATTTCATTTGTTTCAAAATAGTTTTTAATTTTCTTTGTGATTTTTTTCTTTGACTTATTGGTTGTTCAAGAGCATGTTGTTTAATTTCCACATATTTGTGTATTTTACAACGTTTCTTTTGTTATTGGTTCTATGTCCATTTAACTGTGGTCTGAAAAAACATTTTGCCTGATTTCAGTCTTTTCAAATGTGTTAAGACTTGCTTTGTGACCTAACATATTACCTATCCTGAAGAATGTTCTGTGAGCTCTTGAAATAGTTCATTCACTGTTGTTGGGTAGAATACTCTGTATATATGTTTGTGAGGTCCAATAAGTCTATAGTGTTCAATAAGTCTGTAGGGTTGTTCAAGTTCTCTGTTTCTTTATTGACCCTTTGTCTGGTTGTTTGACCTATTATTCAAAGTGAGATACTGAAAATACCTACTGTTAATGTGCTACTTCCTATTCTCCCTTCCATTCAATATTTGCTTCATATATTTGCGTGCTCCCTTCTGGCCTATAGAATTTCTGCTGAATAAGTCACTGATAATCTTATGGGAGCTCTGTTATATGTCATGAGTTGCTTTTTTCTTGTGGCTTTCAAGATAA
Source organism: Rhinopithecus roxellana (assembly GCF_007565055.1). Classification (NCBI taxonomy): domain Eukaryota; kingdom Metazoa; phylum Chordata; class Mammalia; order Primates; family Cercopithecidae; genus Rhinopithecus; species Rhinopithecus roxellana. The sequence goes on along the minus strand of NC_044549.1, from coordinate 12,236,364 downwards.
TTTTTTTTTTTTTTGCTTTTGATTTTTGACATTTTGATTATAATGTGTCTGTCTAGCTGTGGGCCTCTGTGGATTCATCCTAGTTGGAACCCATTATGTTACTGAATTTAGATGTCCATTTTCTTCCTCAGATTTGAAAAGTGGTCAGATATTGTTTCTTCACATAAGCTCTTTGTACCCCTTCTCTTTCTCTTTTCCTCCTGGGACTTCTGTAATTTATATACTTTCCCAGTAATTTATATATTTATATAGGGGACCCCATAAGTCCCATAGGCTTTTCTTCATCCTTTTTTCTTTTTCCTTCTCTGACTCGATATTATCAAATGAGGTCTTTTCAAATTCATTGATTTTATTCTGCTTGATCATGTCTGCTGTTGAACTCCTGTAGTAAATGTTTCATTTTAGTTGTTGTACTCTTCAGCTCCAGAATTTCTGTCTAGTCTTTTTAATAGTTTCTCTCTCTTTATTTATATTCTCATTTTGTTTGTGCATTATTTTCCTGATTTTTAAGGTTTCTATCTATCTGTGTTTTCTTGTAGCTTACTGAATTTTAAAGATATTTATTTTAAATTTTTTGTTAGGTAATGCATTGATCTCCATTTTTAGGGTTGGTTTCTGAAGATTTATTTTGCTTCCATGATTGAGCCATATTTCTCTGTTTCTTCACATGATTTTTTTTTTTTTTTTTTTTTTTTTGCTGAGATTTGAGTATTTGATAAAGCAGTCACCTCTCCCAGTCTTCATGGACAGGCTTCATACAAGAGAAGACTTTTACCTATCATCCCAGCCAGTGATTCTGGGGACCTTTCAAACTATTTCGGGGCATGCATTTTCTCTGGAATTGTGCATACAAATTTCCAATTAGAGATGTATGTTGGATGCTTTTTCAGAATCTTGTAATAACTTGCTTCTTCTAGCATCTATCTGTGTTACTGTGGTTTCTCTGGTGCTGCCACAAACTCCAGAGCTCTCCTTTGTTCTTAGTGACCCCTAGGCATCCAACGTATGCTGTATCTCCATCAGTGCTCTGAGTCAGATGAGACAGAAACCAATTCCTCAGGCAGCCCCGTGAAAAGCCAGAACATTTGTTGTGTGTTCTACTTTGTTTCGCTCTCCCAAGAGAGAAGCTGTCAACTGGGCATTTTTTTTTTTTTTTTTAATTGCACCAAGCTGTGCTGGCTTGGGAAGGGCTATTATGAATGAAATCCAATAGCTTTTCTTAATTGTTTCATTTCAGTTGTTCTCAGCTTGATGCATGTCTCCAGGTATGGCAACTTCTAAGCTGGTTTCTGAAGTCCTTGTAAAGCTTTTTGGCTAATATATTGTTATTAAGTTACTGTCTTAGTTGGGGAATTGTTCCGTCTTGCTACTGTTGCTCTGAAAGTTTGATTTCTTTACACAAAATCTGGAACATCCTGAGAATACTCCTTGAGATATAATGATAACTTGTGGGGAAAGTTTTGACAGTGAATCTTACATACTACTCACTTGGAATATAGATCTTGCTTTTATTATTAAAATAATTATAGAAAACTCACTTATAGTTTTCAGTTATGAAGTATGTACAATACCTGTCACATAGATGGTGCTCAGTAAATATTTGACTTCTTCCCCTTTAAGAATAAAATGTTTCAGAGTAAACATAATTTCATTGCATTTTTATGTAGCAATCATTTAAAACACATAATTTAGAAATAATTTTTACTATAGCTTACTAATGATGGGTTAGCAAATTGAGAATTGTATCTTATTTTATCAAATGTGATAATGAATTAGAATAGGAAATTTTCATTCGCATCTATGACGATTAATTTATGTGTCAATTTGGGCCACATGGTATCCAGATATTTAAACACACATTATTTTAGATGTTTTTGAGAGGTTGTTTTGGGTGAGATTAACATTTAAATCAATAGACTGAGCCAAGCTGATTGCCCTTCCTAACCTGGGTAGGCCTCATCTGATCAGTTAAAATCCTAAATAGGACCAAAAGGCTTGTCCTCCCACAAGTAATAAAATTTCTCCTGCTTAATATCAGTTCTCCTTGTGTCTTGATTCTGGCAACCTTTAAAGTAGAACTCTGCTGGCCGGGCGCGGTGGCTCAAGCCTGTAATCCCAGCACTTTGGGAGGCCGAGACGGGCGGATCACGAGGTCAGGAGATCGAGACCATCCTGGCTAATACGGTGAAACCCCGTCTCTACTAAAAAAAATACAAAAAACTAGCCGGGCGACGAGGTGGGCGCCTGTAGTCCCAGCTACTCGGGAGGCTGAGACAGGAGAATGGCGTGAACCCGGGAGGCGGAGCTTGCAGTGAGCTGAGAGCCGGCCACTGCACTCCAGCCTGGGCGGCAGAGCAAGACTCCGTCTCAAAAAAAAAAAAAAAAAAAAAAAAAAAAAAAAAAAAAAAAAAAAAAAAAAAAAAAAAGTAGAACTCTGCTGTTTCTTAGGCCTTTGAACTTGAACTGAAAGTGCATCATCAGCTCTCATGGGTCTCCAGTTTATCGACTCACCCTGAACATCTTAGGACTTTTCAGCCTCCATAGTTGTATAAAACAGCTCTTTAGAATATTATCTATCTATCTATCTATCTATCTATCTATCTATCTATCTATCTATCTAATCTATCTTCTTTTTGGTTCTATTTTTTTCTGGAGAACCCTGACTAAAGCACTCACCTAACATACTATGGTATGGACAGCTTTCAAATAATGTTCATGATAATTAAACTAGGAGATATCTTACAAGGACTTATTTGAATTAGTTGGACATATTAATATATATTTAGGGTAAGTGCTATGTGTTTCAGTAGTTTATTTGCATTATAAAGCTGTTCTATTATATATATTTGTAGTTGTATGCGCAAAATTTAAGACTGTTTCTTAGGTTGTGATAACAATAAAGTTCAAGGATTGAGGGAAGTTACTTTCTTCCTTGTTATCTTACTATTGTTTATTCAAATATGAATGCACATGTATAATAGGTAGCAACATTTGAAAAAATTCAAAGGTCAGTGCTATTTCAATTTTTCTTTCTTTTACATTGTTAATCCTTATATTAAAAATCAACACCTTACATTTATTATTGTTCATGGATTACCAATAATTTAAAAAGTCAAGACTGCATAATGTTCAGATAATTGACTAGAATGTTTGTTGTAAGTAAATGTACATTGATACCCAGCGCAATTAAGCTAACTTCATGGACTTGCTAGATCCTTAAGAGGATTTAACTGAACTATGCACTTTATAGAGAAAAAAATGCAAATAATAAATATCATTATTTGCATGATAGATGCAGGCTTAATAGCAGACAGAGGTTTTTCTCTAATTCTCTGCTAAGGCTATCTATTTTGGAGTTTCATTTTATTTAATTCTTATCTAAAATATATATTCTAATTTTTTCCTGAAGCTTTGAAAAGTTTAAATTTTATGATAATTTAGATAGGAAATATTTTACCTAAAAAACAGAGTATAATCAAGATACCAAATGTGAATAAAGACAAAAAATACTTTAAGAAAACCTGCTACTAATATTTCTGTTGCATTAATTCTTCTATTTAATCATGCCTTTCTCAGCCACTTCTTTCTCTAAGAAAATCCTTTAACAAGTGTTAGTAGCTACGATATATAAAGTGAAATCACATCTAACCCAAATTTCAATCAGAGAAAAAAATCATATAATTAATCCAATTAGTTCTTTATAGTTTTTTCATGAATTGGTTAATTGTTAATCTGAGTGAGAGTCATTGATTTTATTATCCAATAAAAAATTAAAAGGGCTAGAAGAAACAATGAGATCCAATGAATGTCAGAAATCTCCAAGCTAAAAGCCACTATGGCAACAAAATCATCTTCTAAAGAAAGTGTCAGAGGTTGTGCGTATTTTATTTGATGAATTGATGTGCTTAACTAGAGAGAGACAACTGTTAGTAGTGCATTAAAAAATAACAGGGAAGAAAATGCAAAAACCTAAAATATTAAATGGATCTTTTAAGGCAAACCAGATCATAATCCATAGTAGAATCATCTATATTTACTTAGAGCTAGTTTATTCCATTTGTGCAGCAGAATCGCCATTTAAATATAAACTTCTAATTAATGATTTAGACAAGAAGAAAGGGAAACTATGAAATCAAATCCAGATATGAAGTTTTCTGATGGAATTATTATATATCAAGGTCCCTATTATTGTGTACAATATGGTACCACTTTAAACCTCAACCACAGTGTATTTCTCCAGTGAAGAAACTTAGAACACTTTTAGTAATATGATTTAAATAGAATTTGATATTATTTAAACAAAGAAACTCCAAGTTGCATAGAAGAATTGACAGATTTTCACTGGATAGCAGACCTCTAGTTTCCTGTAGTGAGGACTGCATACATCTTGGGGACATATATACACTGGTTTTCTGGGGGTGGTCACTCAGACAAAAAATATATAATTAATTTTCCTGGAGTATATATTTTACTTTGATATTTTGGAATAAATATTCAATTTTTTTGCCACTTAAAAGTTTTTCCCATGCTTGAACAAATGAAAATTGAGTCTTGTTTTTCCCCCCCATTTTAACTACTCTGAAGAGATCAGCATGGGTGTGTGAAAAAAAGAGAAAACCCGAGAGAGACAGACAAAGAGAGAGAGAAAGGTAAGATAGAACATTTCAATGTGCAATGAGAGATTTAAAAGTTTGATACCTCTATGTTCTGCAAGAACTTGCTGTTTTTACTACCACATTCTTATCAAAGGTGAAAATGCCAAAGAATTTGAAGCCAACACCATTGATGCACACAAAAAGTGCAAATGTGCTGCCCTAGGAAGCAATGAGGTTGAAGAGGGAATTTCCTAGTGAGTTCTGGAAGATTTCATGGCTTGGTGTTTGAAAAAATACTTTGACACATTACAAGCTACTATTAATTCTTTTGAATTCTATAATACTTCTCACGGATCAGTTCAGTTTTCTGCAACAATCATATTGCATCAATATTTTGTTTATAAACTTAATTATCTAAGCTATTACTTCAGGTTCAAACTGATGTTTTTAATAGAAATACTGCTCAGGGGAGAGCATAAAGAAATATACAAAAGTGGTACTATGCACCTTTTCTTCCACCTTAACAACCCTGCTCCCTGAACACACACACACACGCACGCACACACTGGTGCTCATGTATAATAATATGCTCTAATAAATTCTAACCCAAACCGTTTTCCTGCCCTTTGGAAATAGGTTAAGAGAAACTGTAGTCAATAACTGTAAGAAAACAAACATTCAATTTTGCAGGAAAGGCACTTGAAGTTTTTTGGTTTGGGGTTTCTGTTTTGCAAGTATGAGAGAAAAACTGGCTACAAGAAACAATATAGTGGAAAGTGTAATCAAACTAGCAAACTCCTTGTTTTCTGAAGTGTCCCTCTAGGTTAGTTATTGAATTCCCTTACAGTGTAAAGGTCATAGTGTTGGGTAAAATCTGGTGATGGCTTGTAGTACAGATAAAGTCATATTTTAATATTCTCCAGAAGCCTTCTAAAGGAGCTAGTTGTTTTTCAGTCAAAGGATTTATAACTTTGCTTATGGATGAATTAGAGCTAAGATAATTGCCTTGATTAGTCGCTTTCCATCAGGACTCTGAATCCAAAGTCATGCTCTGACTAGCAGCTCTAAATCCTACCTGAGTAGACATTCGGACCCTACCTCTGATGGGGCATATGTTTGTAACACCTCAATACAAAATATCTGCTTTTGCATTTGACTCCCTTATTTTAAGTATTCTAGTTGGAAATATTGAACAATTATTTGACATTGTCTTAGGACACTGGATTATTGATTTATGGAAATTATTTTACAAAACGTTTTTCATTTTCCTCACATTCCTCATTGGTCCTCCTTTTAGAAAATGTCTGGGTTAAGGAGGCTAGAACAGAATATCTTAATTGGAAAAATTTTCTGGCATTGCATCATAAAAGCAAGTAAGTATTGGGAAGGATGTGGAGCAGATGAAGCCCTCATTCGTTACTGGTGATTGATAATCAACTTTTTGGTAAGCTGTTTGCCAGTATCAGCTAAATCTGAACATATGCAAGCCCCATATGCCAGCAGTTTCACTGGTGGATATATATGCAACAGGAATTTATATACATTAACACTAAGAGGCATGCACCAAAATGTTCATAGTAGCCTCTGTGTAATAGTCCCATACCAGAAACAACCAAAATATCCACCAAGAGTAGAACAGACACATAAAATATAATTTTTTATATGAGAGAATATTATACACTTGGGAGAAATGGGAATAGTGTTAAAATGAATAAAGTTAACTGAATAAACCATTGCTACATACAAACAATTTTTATGATTCTCAGAAATATAATGCTGAGTGAAAGAAACTAAACACACAAAAAATTCATATTTATTGTGTGTTTATATATAGTTCTAGAATGAGGAAAACTAAGTAGTGATGGTAGCAGTCAAGATAATTATTAGCTTTAGGGAAGGGGGTTTATGGTGACTGGGAGATGGCATAAGGTGATTGTCGGTGGCACTGATAATATTCTATTTCCTGATCTGGATGTTGGCTACTATGGTCTGTTTATCTCGAGAAAAATTCATCAAGTGGTACACTTGTTATTTGTGCATTTTTCATAATATGTTTTGAATTTCAATAAAAATATTTTCCTAAAAATATCTGACAGCAAGAGAGACTGCATTAGGTACTAAGAGAGTTATTATGAAATAAAATGAGTGATACAGGTGATGATGTAAGGCAAAAACATTGTTTTATTGGAATTTGACATATTGAAGCAAGTAAATAAAGTCACCAACAAGCTTAAAAATGAATATCAAAGCTTTTGGTATGACTAAATAACTCAGATCAACCCTTAGACCAACCTTCATGCAGATAACAGTTATATTTTATCTCTGAAGAAAGACAAAACTTCCTGAAGACAGTAGACACTGTCAAAAAGCAGACAGATGCTGGAAGAAAATCAAAACTTTGTAGAAGGGAATTATGCTAAACAAGTTTTCCAGATATATTGCTTTTCTTTTCTTTTCTTTCTTCTTCTTCTTCTTCTTCTTTTTTTTTTTTTTTTTTTTTTTTTTGAGATGAAGTCTCGCTCTATCACCTAGGCCGGAATGCAGTGGCTCAACCTCAGCTCACTGCAACCTCCACCTCCCAGGTTCAAGCGATTCTCCTGCCTCAGCCTCCCAAGTAGCTGGGATGACAGGCACCCACCACCACACCCAGCTAATTTTTGTATTTTTAGTAGAGATGGGGTTTCACCATGTTGGCCAGGCTGGTCTCGAACCCCTGACCTCGGGTGATCTGCCCTCCTGGGCTTCCCAAAGTGCTGGGATTACAGGCATGATCCACCATGCCCGACCGATATATTGCTTTTCAACTGATAACAGGCACCAGTCTTCATCTTGTAGGGGAACTAAAACTCCAGTAGAAAACCTACAATCTTTCTAGCTTGAAGAACCTGAGGACAGAGTTTGGGTCAACCATAGTCGCTGAATAGTGTCAGATAAGATCCTGGAAATAAGAGAACCTGTAAGGGAGGGTCCTGAATTCTATGTATAAACTAGCAGTTTTCTGGCTGACCTGAACAACATATATGTGGTGCAGACTCCTAGAAGCACATCTCACGCTAAAGGAGTGAACTGAGATTTAAGCTGCCACCATTGCAAAGAAGGTAGTTTGAACTTTAAACTGGCTATGGTAGGCCAAATAATAGCCTCCCAAACTGTCCATGTTCTAATACCCAGAAACTGTGGATATGTTAAATTACATGAAAAAATGGAATTAAGGAAGCAGAGGGAATTCAGGTTGCTAATCATTTAACCCAGAAAAAGGGAAGTTTTTCTGGATCACATGAGTAAGCCCAATGTAATCACAAGGGTCTTTAAATGTGGAAGATGCAGGCAGAAGTATCAGTTGCAGAGTGATGCAATATGAGAAAGAATAGACTAACCATTGTCAGCTTTGAAGATGGAAGGTGGCATGAGTCAAGGAATGTGGGCAGCTTTTAGACATTGGAAAAGACAAAAAATATATATATTCTGGGTTGGGGGTCTTCAGAAAAGAATGCAGTGTTGCCAATGCATTGGCTTTAGCCTGGTGAGAACCATTGCAAACTTCTGATGTCCAGAACTGTAAGATAAATATGCATTATTTTAATTCACTTAATTTTCAGTAATTTGTTACAAAACCCACAGAAAAGAATACAGATTTTTATACTGGAAGTTGGATACTACTGTTACAAATACCTAAAAGTGTAGAATTGGCCTTGGAATTGTGCAATAAAAGCTGGAAGAATTTTAAGGAGCATTATAGAAAAATTGATTTCCCTGAAAAGGGTGTTAGTAAAAATATGGATGTTAATAACTGCTAGGGAAAACTCAGAAGGAAATAAGGAACATGTTATTGGAAACTGGAAAAAAATAAATCCCTGATATATAGTGGCAGAAAATCTAGCAAAATTGTATTCTGCAGGTATATGGAAAGTAGAATTTGTAAGTAATGAATGTGGATATTTAGCTGAGGCTATCTCATCCAAGCAAATGTCAAAACTGGACTCTGATTTCTTTTTGCTTCTTACAGTACATTGTGAGTGGAAGGAAATTAAATGCTTGAAAAATCATTAAACAAAAAGGACTAGGATTTGATCACTTTGGAAATTCTCAGCCTATGCAGATTGCAAAAGACACTAAAAGATTAACTGTCAGGAAAATGTGCTCTGGAAACAAACCAATAAACGCCCCCCGCAAACTCAAAGCAAGGGAGGGTATGGTTGGATGACCTTTTGCTAATCCTTCAGAAGGATCATTAGGTCATAAAATGCATTCATATAAAAGACTCTTTGAAAAAAAGTAAGTATGTGGCCAGGCACAGTGGCTCATACCTGTAATCCCAACACTTGGGGAGGCCAAGGCGGGTGGATCACTTGAAGTCAGGAGTTTGAGACCAGCCTGGACAAAATGGTAAAACCCCACCTCTACTAAAATACAAAAATTAGCTGGTGGTGGTGGCACATGTCTATAATCCCAGCTACTCTGGAGGCTGAAGCAGGAGAATCGGTTGAATCCAGGAGGCAGAGGTTGCAGTGAGTTGAGATCCTACCACTGCACTCTAGTCTGGGTGACAGAGTGAGTAACTGTGTCTCAGAGAAAAGAAAAAAAATTAAAAGAAAAGAGTAAGTATATGAATCAGATTAGCCTTTTCAACAGAAGTCAAAAATAGAGAAATTAAAGAAAAATGATGCATTTTATAGAGAAAAACACACAATTTCAATGATTGCAGACTTTTCATTAGAGACAGTGGAAGTCAGGAGAAAGTAGACCATAAAGTGCTGGTTTCTAGAGAAGATCCATGGAAGAGGCACTCGTCTAATGGAGTAAATGTGTGTGACATATATTGGAGATCCATGCATTGGTTTTGAAAATTTTATATCAGCAGAAGCACTGCCAGTTTGAGTTAAAAAGTACAGAAAGAGTACAAAATAAAGGAATGCTGTTTGTCTCTCAAGATTCTATATGCAAGATACAAGATGGTAAAACTACTCAGCTTCAAACACATATTATCTTTCACAATAGGGAAGGATTGTTCATGAGGGTTCGGTGATCCCAGAGGGCAGATTGTTAAATTATAGAAAACTGTTTTCAGGTGTTAAAAACAAATGACCTTTACTTGGTTGGATTTCAAAATTGCTTGAGATTGGTACCTTATCAACCAAGAATTCTATATCCATGGAAAAAGTTCTTAAAGAGTGAAGGTAAATTAAAGACATTTTCAGGTAAATGAAAACCAGTACATTTGCATTACAAAAAAATGCAAAAGAACATTATTCTGGAAGATGGCAATTGATACCAGATGATTCTTCAGGAAGGGATAAAACACATTGGAAATGGTAAATATGTGGTTCAATATAAGAGGTTATTTTTCCTCCTTATAATTTGTTTAATATATCATTAATTGCTTACAGAAAAATTATAACATTTGATTGTGGGATTTATAACATATTTAAATGTGATATACCTGAATGGAATAAAGGATAAAGAAATAAATGGACCTATATGGCTATATGGTTTTGATATTTTATGTGCAGTGGTATAATATTAATTGTAACTAGAATGTGAAAAGTTAGGAATCCCTAGAGCACTTGTCTAGCAATATTTCAAAGAATTATACCTACAAATAATAAATGAAAGTTAATATCAGCAAAAGCTTAGAAAAACACAAATTGATGTAAATAGAAGAGCTATGGAAAGGAATTGGCCATCTAATTTTCACCAAGCAATGGAAAAGAGCTATTTATGTGTTTTCTAAAGTATTTATGAGCTCTGAGGCCTCAAACTTTAGCAAGAGAAATTTAAACCTTATATAATAAGAACTGTAAGGCATGTTAAATATTGTTATTCTGTACAAGCACAGAAAATGGCTTGTATGTCTATGCTGGTAAAAGTCAATAATAATTGTTAGTATCATATATTTATGGAAATACAGTCCTTGGAAAAGTATAAAATGAATATGGCAATAATTTTGATTTTTTTCTAATTGAAGACTAAGGAAAATTGTCATTTTCAAGGAGGTAAAGCTCTTCATCCTTACTTGTGGGGCCTCCTTTTCTAATGTAATTATTTAGACTGTATTCAAAATGGATTTAGTATTCACAGTGATAGGAAGAGTGAACACAACGTTCTTAGTGAGTAAATTTAATTCCTAGTAAAACAAGTGGAATCACCATCTCAACGTTTTACTGATGAACAAAATCCAAACTTGCAAACTTTCTTAGATATAATTGTTTCTTAATTGATAATAATATTTTATTTTTTTTTTGAGATGAGATCTCACTCTGTAGCCCAGGCTGGAGTGCAGTGGTGTGATCTTGGCTCACAGCAAACTCTACCTTCTGAGATCAATCAATTCTCATGGCTTAGCTTCCCGAGTAGCTGGGACTACAGGCGCCCGCCACCACGTCTGGCTAATTTTTATATTTTTAGTAGAGATGGTGTTTTGGCATATTGGCCAGGCTAGTCTTGGACTCATGGCCTCAAATGACATGCCCATCTTGCTTACCAAGGTGCTGGGATTACAGGTATGAGCTACAGCAACTGGCCTAATGTTAATATTTTATATGTAAGTCAAAGTAAGTCACTTTGACATTCTCTTATGCAGTTACTTATTTGACTTCTCACTTACTAACAGTGAGTCTAAGGATTTCTGAACACAAAATTTAAATATTCTAGTCATTATGCCATGTCCTTATGCAAGCAAATGAATGCTGAACTATGATTCAGAAGAATTCAATATACTTTTCTGATTCTTAGCCTCAACCTTAATAAAATAGAAAAAAATGGATATCTCACTACGTGTATTACTTCACTGATGACGAGAGGGAAAAATTTAATATAAAATTCAATATACACGTTAGTTTTTCAAAGCAACTAAGAATGGCTTTGAATTTAGAAAATAATAACAATTCATAGGGAAAAACTGTGAGTGCCAAAGGAAGCATGTCTGAATAAAGATGTGGCCTGATGTCAGAGCTCTATTGAGAAAGGACAGTGAAATAATTCTGAACCCAGCATAATGTTCTCTGCAAAAATACAATCCAGTGTATGTTATGCGTCAGTTAAATAGCAACACAAACTATAACCCAGTGTGTCACGGCACAATGTATTTACGTATTATAGAAGCACCCTTGTATTGATCAATTGCTATAGTAAGTTTTAAAGTATGGTTATTGCTTTCAATCTAGAAAAGAGAGTTATTTTATAGTGACTTAATTTCATTTAAAACTTTCAATTTTCCACTTTAAAACTGCATATGCTACCTAGAATGTTATTAATGTAAAATGGTATATGCAGATTATTATGATATAGATTTCTCAGCAAAATTCTATATCTGTGCAGAATATTTTGAAATTTTCTAAGTTACCTTCAATGCCAGTGTGTATATTTTTTATAACTGGCCACTTCTGAAAGATTACATCCTTAGGAACCACATTTGTAGTGAAAATTAAATGTTCATATTTCTCCCTTTTTGTTATTATTGTTGTTTTTATTTTTGTTTTGGAGTCTATTGGATTTCTAATAAGATATCAATTTAGGTCAAGGCATAAATATTCATGATTTTGATCTCTGGATGAAAATGCCGAGTGAAATATCTAATTCTTTCCCCAGCTTTATTGAGGACTAGACTTGCAACCTGAAAGGAGACTGAGCTTGTCTCAGTTATGATTCAGAATTTGTTGGCTTTTGTCAAGATATGGCCTAGGTTGAATGAATTAAGTTAAAACGTAGTGGTGTGTGCCTGTGTGAATGCAGCAAGATGGAGGCTGAGCCACTGTGGAGAGCACACAGGCTCTGCCTAGGAAACCTCATGCTTCTTGTGTGCTTGCCACACCAGATGTTGCACTTTCAGCAGCTTTTTAAGTTCATTGAGCATTGCTGAATCACAAGCAGTAGGCCAGGCTGCTCCAAGGACACATAGGTAATATAAGTTCATTTCCTGAAATGATTACAATTTTGTTAATATGCTTCCATTGTGTGATTGTTCCTACAAAATTTGATTTGGTAAATCTTAAGTGCCTTATTAAGGGGCAAAGAATGCTGAAGTACTTAGCTTCCAAACCAATGAGAACTGTTATTCAAGTTAGTATTAAAGCACTATCTACAGCAAAATTTTAAAATCAGGATAAATTTACATGCAAGACAACCTCAATCACCTAATCAATGATATGTAAAATATTACTTTTGGTGCTACCAGCAGATACAGATGAAATCAGTAGAAAAACAGAACAGTATGTGATTTACTTGCAAAATTAATTGTGCAGAAAATAATTATCGGAATTTAGAAAAAGAGGAACACCTATTAAGCTGGGTAGGTATAAAACAAAGGCAAGAAAAGAAAGGTCTGGCTTCTCTGGTAGAATTACACACACTACAAAACTACTCTCTAGAGTGGTGCTTGTCAAATTCGAATGTGTTGAATGAATCTTCTGGGGATGTTTTAAAACATAGATATCAGATTCAGATTGGGACAAGGTTCTAAATGCTTTGTAAGCTCCTAGGTAATGCCAATGTTGTCTAATAAGTTCCTAAGCAATGTCAATATGTCAGAGACCACACTTTGGAGCAGTTTATGTAACAACTTTTCTCCAACATATCCCCTTCCTCAGAAATTACATTTATGTTGCCATCTGGCATATTGATAGTGACATTGTTTTAGGCAAGAACTTAATCCTTAGGAATAAATATCAAAGTAGTAGATAACACAGCTCCTTAGCTAAAGGAGATGGGAGAAAGAATATTCCTTTAATTTATGGCGTCAGTGTTTCCTTAGGATTTTATCTAGAAAAAACAATCAATATCATATGGCTCTACAGATGACATTGATCTGTGGTTCTACTGTAGAAGCAGCATTCTTTTAGTACCTCATTCCTGTTGTTATAGGTAGAGCGGCACACTACATATCAATAAACCAGCTGGTCTTCTTATCCTACCCCCAGAACCCTGAGTCGGGACAATTTAGAAGTATGAAGTATTTTTTTAGACTGAGTGACTGTTTACTTGAGACTAATACACTATAGTGATGGACAGCAACAATAAATTCCTGTGCCAAAATTTCTCTTTTTTAGTTTAACTTTTCTTTTTTGACATGGAGTTTCACTCTTGTTGCCGAGGCATGATCTTGGCTTACTGCAACCTCCACCTCCTGGGTTCAAGCAATTCTCCTGCCTCAGGCTCCCAAGTAGGCTGGAATTACAGGCACCCGCCACCAAGTCTGGCTAATTTTTTGTATTTTTAGTAGAGACAGGGTTTCATCATGTTTGTCAGGCTGGTCTCGAACTCCTGACCTCAGGTGATCTACCCTCCTTGGCCTCCCAAAGTGCTGGGATTATAGGCATGAGCCAGCACGCCTGGCCCAAATTTTCTTAAACTCAACAAAGGAAATGCACTGGTGAAAAAGAAGACTATTTGTCTCAGATCTGTAATTTCTGCAGCCGGATTTGTAAAGGAACTAGAAATAATGTGGTGCATTACAGAGAATGTACTAACTTTTATGGTAAAGTATTTCCTTATCATTCTTAGTAAAGGTATCACACTTGCTTTTAGGCAAAAAGGAGGCTATAAATGAAGGTTACACAAAAGAGTCCATGGTAAAAACAAAAACAAACAAAAAAACCCCCAAAAACCCAGAATATCCATTTATTTCAGATAAAATTAATTTTACAGACAACTACAGGTGCTTGCAAGAATTGAATCAACCACATCCATAAATATAGTACTTTAGTCCCCCAAAATATAGGTACTGATTCTCAAGAAAGAGTTCGTGTTAGACACGGGATTAGGATGAATCTGTAAAAAGTAAACCATGGAGAGGAAAAAAGCTGAACTGATGTGAAGGGCATGCCACGTCGACAGACAAGCTCACAAGAACAGATCTGTCTTCTTGGGCAAAACAATGTAACATGATGGCTTGACCCATGTTCTAACACAGACAGGCTTCTGCAGACGTTCACAGAGAATCACAGGCCATGATGACATAGAACTATTCAGTCTTGGGCACACTTTGTACCCGTTGAGGTACACAAAATTTTACAGTGCTCTATACATGCCTTTGCTCAGTAAAATTGTAGACTTACACTCAACAGATTGGGTGTATTTATCAAGCCATAAACTCCTTTGTCAACAACAAATCATTTAAGATTTACTGAAAATAATTAGAACAGAGCCCGAGTTTGTGGGACTAGGGTAGATAATAGATTAAAATTCGTTTTCTCCTTTTACTATTGCAATCCCTACCAAAGGACTGATAGAGTAATAATACACTTTACCATTTTTCTTTGTTATTATGATTTTTTAACTTTACAACATAAGAATACTGAAGCAATTCAATTGAATAATAAAAATAGTAGTGATATTACCATATCTTGTGGTAGGCAGAGTAATAACCCCCCAAAAAGTTCCATACTCTAATCCCCAGAGCCTGTGAATATGTTACCTTACATGGCGAAAGGGAATTTGCAGATATGCCTTAATCCATAGAATGTACAACACCAGGAGTGAACCCTAATGTAAACTATGGACTCTGGGCAGTGATGTGTCAATGTAAGTTCATCAGTTGTAACAAATGTCCCACTCTGGTGGGGAATGTTGCTAATGGGGGAGGCTATGCGAATTTGGGGAAATATGGGAAATCTCTGTACCTTCCTTTTATTTTTTCTGTGAGCCTAAAATTACTCTGAAAAAAGAGTCTTTAAAAAGACTTGGGATAGAGATCATGGACATTTACAAGACATACTAAAATATCTTCTTTAAAATGAACTATTCCCTGTTTTTCTATTTTGGGTCTATTTATTAAGGAAAAATATCACTAGAATTATTCTTTCTTCTGGAAGGTATTTGTCATATGTCATAAATCTGCATGACTGGCTTTAGGTGGAAATATTAATTTTAAAAACATGAATTACATATTTTATATTCTTCCTATTCAGTTTTCTCTATACTTGGAATGCAAATTGTAATGATTTAGTAATCCGTATTCTATTTTTTTTTTTTTTTTACCATAACGAGATGTTTGGTAAGAATTTTTTCTGTTTATTGGAAAATATTTTAATTTACTCCAACATAAAAATATTTGTCAAGTTGTATTTCTGAGAAACCTGAGACAGTTTTCTCTGCTTGTCTCCATTCTGCCTGATGCTCATTGTGCTCTTCAAGCAGAAAAATAAAATAATAATAAATAATAAAATAATGTATTGGTTTCACAGAACAGTCCTAGGTACAGCCATATCATAAATAAATACAGCAAGAAATAAAAACACTAATAAGTCTGGGGAAATAACAGGATAACAGAAGCTGTAACTCTGTGAAAACATTGGCAGGATCAGTGGCAGCTGGTACACACCATTTTTGCTAATAATGCCCAAGGACTGTGTTTTAAGATCTTCAGAGGGTAAAAATTTAATGTGGGGCTATACAGATTGGATTATATAAAAACAGGTTATATGCCTTTTATTTCATTCTTAGAGCTACAGGTAGAGATTATGCCATTTTCTATAATACTATAATACAAGATTTGTCTGAATGCACGTATTTACATGGGCACACATTTAGGAAAAAAAGTGGTTAGTGGCATATTCTGGAAAATTTTTAAACATTTTATCTTTTTGGTTTAATAATTTAGCATTAGCGACTAACTGAAGATTTGTCTTCCTCTGTAATGTTGGAAGAAATTCTTTACAAAAAGCAGTTTTTTTTGTGCATGCCACAGAGAATAAGTAGGTATAAATGTCAAGTCAATATTACACAAGACAAGTAAGTAAAAGCTATTCATGGGACACTTTAAACTTTCAAATTATGTTCTAATATATTTACTTCTACGTTCCTCATTTTTTAAAAGAAATAGACCATTTTTAGAGCAGTTTTGAGTTCATTGTAAAATTGAGTGTAAGGTGCGGAAATTTCCCATGTGCTGTGTGGTGGTGAGTATACCTGATTTTAACATGTTACTTTATTCTGATTACACAATAAGGATTCTGTCCTCTCTTACCCATGGGAGATACATTCCAATGCTCCCAATGGATTCCTGAAGCTCTGGATAGTACTAAACCCTAAAAATACTAATTTTTTCTACAAATAAATATCTATAATAAAGTTGAATTTATAAATTAGGGCCAGTAAGAGATTAATAGTAACTAATAATAAAATTAAAAAATTATAACAAGATATTGTAATAAAGGTTATGTGAATGCATTTTCTCTCTCAAAATATCTTTTTACTGTAGATCTTAACCTCAAAATATAATTTTTTTCTTAAATCAAGGACTTTCGCCTTTTCACGTAAAGGAAGCACTTCCTGGCTTCTCTTTGGTGTATGCCGATTACCAACATCATTAATGTTGTGCTTCAGGGCCATTATAAAGAAAAATAAGTGTTACTTGAACACAAGCACTGTGATACTGCGAGAGTTAACCTAATACTGAGAAGGCTGAGTCACTAATAGGGAGAAAGTGTGGACAGTGTGGATACGCTGGACAAAAGGATGATTCACATTCCTGAGAGGGACACAGCAGGATGGAGAGAGATTTTATCATGCCACTCACAATGACGTACAACTTAAATCTTATGAATTGTTTGTTTCTGGAATTTTCCACTCAATATTTTCAAACCATGGTAGATTATGGGTAATTGACACCAGGTACAACAGAACAGCAGATAAGACAGAACAACTGTATAAGTAATACAATGGACAGAGAAAAAAAGATTCTAAAAATGTGGCCCCCTAATGTATCCCACTTTTCTCCCACTGTCAATATCAAATCAAATTCATTCTCTTTGCTGAATCTACCATTCAGACTTGCTGGGGGAGTTACAGAAAAAGCGATTGGAGGATTTTTATGCTCTGTTTTGGAGAAAGGCGTGGAAAGCAGCCTTGGAGGCCTCTGGGGTAAAGATCTGAACAAAGCTTTTTCTAGGAAGAACCTGATCCATGAGGATCTCTGGATTATCAGGAAAAGGAAAAGATTAATAAAAGTTCCTCAGATCTCCATGTTCTGTCTTTAGCAGGCCAAAGAGTAATTAAATAGGTGAGAACTAAATTCTATCCCCACTTAAGGCTTCAAGAGCACAAGGGAACAGAGGAGCAGAGAGTCACCTCCAGATGCTTTGGGAGACTGACAAGCTGATGCTAATGTACCACTGCATACAAGAGCAGTTGCCATAGCACCATCCATTACTGACTGTCTGGGCAAGTGGTGTAGAAGCCATTGAATATATGAAGAAATGTATAACATGTCTAAGTGGGGAGAAGATAACAATGAGAGAGAGAGAGAGAGAAAGAGAACATACAACTAGGAAAGATGCTCTGATGAACAGATCTGCTTGAGGAGACATAAAGCAACCTGACCAAAAAACAGTAACATCAACAAATATCTGAAACATTCAGGAACAAAACAATAACATTTCTAGAATGACAAACATAATTTTTGAACAAAAAGTTAATAGATATGAATGTCAAGACAAGTCTTAAATTAGTGGGCTGAAATTTCAAGAGGAAGAATGTCTCAAACTATAGAACAAAAATGCAAAAAGAGTATACCAGTAGGTTCAATTTCATCTGTTGCAAAGAAATTTTTATTTTTTCTGACTATAATCAGTAATAATGAAAATACATAATAAAACTGTGTTTTTCCGAATATTTTACTATATAGAATTTAAGAAGAAAGGAGGCTGTCAAAACCGGCATTACATTTTTAAGGAATTAAACACTTAAACTTTCACATCAGAATGAATGGAAAGCACCAAAAATTGTGCTCAGAAACAAATATATAGCCATGCTTACCCTAAGTATTAAGTCAGGCTAAGAAATAATAAATATTAGGAGTAAAGATAGATAAAAAGGAATCAATGAAGATAAAAACTAAATCAATTATTTAGAAAAAATCTTGGAAATTAAAAACAAGTCTCAAATCTGATTCTTATCACTCAGAACAACTAATGAGGTAGATAAGACACAAATAAATACATTCAAGAGAATAGAAAATCACAAATATGAAAAAAGAGAAAGGAGTCCTAAAACTATAATTCTTTTAAATAGAAACACTAAAATAATTTTCAGGGAATGCTACATGAAATATATTGGAAATGGGGTTTAAATTCTACATAAATGATTTTCTATAAAAATATAAATTACTAAGATGAGCATAAGAAGAAACAAACAAAGTGAACAATTGCTGTAGAAATAAATGTAAAGATATTAAAATGATGACATTAAAAAGGTACCAGGATAACATAGAGTTATAGCCAAATTTTACTGGCTTTTAAAAAGCAGTCATTCATGCATCTGACAAAGGTCTAATATCCAGCATCTAAAAGTAACTTAAACAATTTTACAAGAAAAAAACAAATAGCCCCATTAAAAAGTGGACAAAGGACGTGAACAGACACTTTTCAAAAGAAGCATACATGTGGCCCACAACCTTTGAGAAAAAGCTCAATCTCCCCAATCACTAGAGAAATGCAAATCAAACGTACAATGAGATACCATCTCACACCAGTCAGAAAGGCTATTATTAAAGAGTCAAAAAATAATAGATGTTGGCAAGGTTGCAGGGAAAAAGCAACGCTTATACACTGTTGGTGGGAGTGTAAATTAGTTCAACCATTGTGGAAAGCAAAGACTTCAAAGACCTAAAAACAGAAATACCATTCAAATCAGCAATCCCATGAATGGGTATAAACCTAAAGGAATATAAATTGTTCTACTATGAAGACACATGCAGGCAAATGTTCTTTGCAGCACTATTAACAATAGCAATGACATGGAATCAACCTAAATGCCAATCAATGATAGACTGGATAAAGAAAATACGGTACATATACACCATGGAATACTATGCAGCCATAAAATGAAAAGATCATATCCTTTGCAGGAACACGGATGAAACTGTTATCCTTAGTAAACTAATGTAGGAACAGAAAACCAAATACTCCATGTTCTTACTTATAAATGGGAGCTAAATGATGAGAACACATGGACAAATAGAGAGGAACAACACACACTGGGGCCTACTTGAGGGTGGAGGGTGGGAGTGGGGAGAGGATCAGGAAAAATAACTAATGTGTACTAGGCTTAATACTTGCGTGACAAAATAATCTGTACAACACACTCGCATGACATGAGTTTACCTCTATAACAAACAAAGAAACTAACAGAGTGGGAGTCTATAGAGTGAGAATCTGAAGTCGAAGCACATATTATAAAATCTATTGAGTGGAATTGATCTGAATATTTAAAAAGTCTAATGAAAGGCTACTCGGGAGGCTCAGGCAGAGAATTGCTTAAACCCGGGAGGCGGAGGATGCAGTGAGCCAAGGTTGCACCACTGCACTTCAGCCTGGGCAACAGACTGAAACTCCGTCTCAAAAAAAAACAAAGCAAAACAAAACAAAACAATAAACAAACCTATTGTTTTGAGTTGCTGAATTGCTAATGTTCAGAGATTTTTCATTTTACAGAAGAATGAATATACAATGTAACCTTAATGGGAATGAAGAAATTCTTTTCCAATCTAATCAACTTTTAATTTCAGGAAGAGAGGGGAAAAACGTTACTAGGAGTGAAGTCTAAGCAGAAGCTCTTGGGAAATCTTCAAAAGATGAAATTTATGTTAGTTTAGTTTTTTTTTTTTTTTTTTTTTTTTTTTTTTTTTTTTTTTTTTTGAGACGGTGTCTCGCTCTTGTTGCCCAGGCCGAGTGGAGTGGCATGATCTCAGCTCACTGCAGTCTCTGCCTCCAGGGTTCAAGCGATTATCCTGCCTCAGCCTCCTGAGTAGCTGGGGTTACAGGAGCGTGCCACCACATCTGGCTAATTTTTGTATTTTTAGTAGAGACAGGGTTTCACCATGTTGCCAGGCTGGTCTCGAACTCTTGACCCCAGGTGATCTGCCTGCCTTGGCCTCCCAAAATGCTGGGATTACAGACGTGAGCCACCACACCCGGTCCTATGTTAGTTTAGTTTTTAAGGTAGTTGAGCTTCACAGAAATCTAGAATTTCAAATACCATATAGACGATGCATTTTCTTTAAACTAGTTGCTCCACTGACAGAGTTCCCAACTCCCCTTGCACTTTCATATATCTGTTAATACAATTAGTGGGAGAATGGATTAATATTTTAGTTCCTGTTAAACATATAATGCAATTGTAAGTGAAAAAGAATATTCGCTGCCAGATTTGATTAAAAGGATTGATTAATAATGGGAATTTCAGGGACTAAGAAAATCCTAGAGCAGTTTTGCTTTAATGTTTACAAGAGACTCTATTTTTTATTTATTAAATTTTTAAGAGTTTTAATTGACAAATAATTTTGTCATATAATAATTTTATTAATAATTGACAAATAATTATATATTTATGGGGTACAATGTAATGTTTTGCTATGAGTGTACAATGTAGAATGATTAAATCAGGCTAATAAGCATATGTATGATCTCAAATATTTATGAGTTCTCTGTGCCAAGAATATTTAAAATCTCTTCTCTTTAAAATAAATAATACATAATTATTAATTATATTTTCTTTGCTGTGCAATGAAACACCAGAACTGTGTCTCTTATCTAACTGCAGCTTTGTACCCACTGACCAACATCTCCCCTTTTCCCATCCACACTCTCTTCAGAGCCACTGGTAACTATTTTTATTTTCTACTTCTATGAGTTCAATGTTTTCAGATTCCACATACAAGTGAGATAATACAATATTTGTCTCTCTGTACCTGGTGAATTTACTAACACAATACCCTCTAGGCTCAGCCATGTTGTTGCAAATGACAGAATTTCCTGTATTTTTAAAGCTGAATAATATTTTATTGCATATGTACACCACATGTTAAAAATATTCATCTAATGATGAGCAATATTGAGTTATTGAGAATAATGCTGCAGTAAATATGGGGGTGTGGATATCTTTTCAGTGTATTAATTTCAAGTACTTTAGGTATACTCCAGTAGTGGGATTGCTGGATCATATGTTAATATTATTATTATTGTGGGAAGCTCTGTACTGTTTTCCAGAATGGCTGTGCTAATTTACAATACTACCAACCCTGTGTAAGTGTTCCCTTTTCTCTACAGTATAAAGCTTCCCTTTTCTCCACATTCTCACCAACATTTATTTTCATGTTTTTCATAATAGCCAATCTTACAGATGTGAGGTGATATCTCATTATATTTTTAATTTGCATTTCTCTGATAATTACAGTTGAGCATTTTTCCATATATCTGTCAGCCATTTATATGACTGCTATAGAAAATATTCACAAACTATGCATCTGACAAAGGTCTAATATCCAGCATCTATAAGGATCTTAAACAAGTCAACAAGCAAAAAACAAATAACCCTATTAAAAAGTGGGCAAAGGACATGAACAAACACTTCTGAAAAGAAGACTCAGCAATCCTGTTACTGGGTACACACTTAAAGGAAAATATATCATTCTACCAAACAGACACATGCACCCATTTGTTTATCACAGTGCTAATCACAACAGTGAAGAAATGCAATCAATCTAGGTGTGCATCTATCTGTCCATCAGTGGTGGATTAGATAAAGAAAACATGGTGGATACATACTATGGAATACTATGAAGCCATGAAAAAGAATGAAATCATGTCCTTTGCAGCAACATGGATGCAGCTGGAAACCTATCCTAAGCAAAGTAATGCAGAAATAGAAAACAAAATTCTGCATGTTTTCACTTACAACTGGGAGCTAAACACTGGGCACACATGGTCATAAAAATAGGAACAACAGACACTGGAAAATACAAGATGGGGGAGAGTTGAAAAAAAACTACCTATTGGTTACTATGCTAACTACTTGGGTGACAGATTCATTTATACTCCAAACCACAGCATCACACAATATACCTTTGTAACAACCCTGTACATGTACACCCTGATTCTAAAGTAAAAGTTAAAAGTGAACAAAACAACAACAAAAAAATTCCAATGACTTTTTTTTTAAAGAAAAATATCCTACAATTTGCTTACAATCACAAAAGACCCCAAATAATCAAAGCAATCCTGAGTGAAAAGAGCGAAGCAGGAAGCATCACACTATCCAACATCAAAATATATTACAGGACTATAATGATCAAAACAGCATGGTACAGGCATAAAAGCAGACACACAGAACAATAGGACAGAATACAGAACTCAGGTGTAAATCCATACATTTTTTATAAAGTTGCCAAGAATACAAACTGAGGAAAGGGAAATCTTTTCAGTAGATGGTGTTGGTAAAACTGGACATCTACATGCAGATGAATGAAATTAGGCCCCTATCTTATGCTATCCACAATGAGCAACTCAAAATGAATTAGTGACTTAAACAGAAAACCTAAATTGTAAAACTATTGGAAAAACACACACAAAACATACAAAAAAGCTCCATGGCATTGATCTAGGCAATGATTTTTTTGAGTATGAACCCAAATGCACAAGCAACCAAAGCACAAGCAAAAGAAAACAAAAAAAAAAGATTAAATCAAACTAAAAGGCTTCTACACAGCAAAAAAAAAAAAAAAAAAAAAAAAAAAAAAAAAGAACAATTAGTAGAATAAAGACACAATTCTTGGATTGGGAGAAAATATTTGCAAATTATGCAACAGATAAGCAATTAATATCAAAAGTATACAAGAAACTCAAACTACTCAACAACAAGGAAACAGCCTTACTTAAAAATGGGTAAATAATTTGAGAACTTTTTTTTTTAGGAAGGAAGTTTTCAGACTCATATCATGGCATTAAGGAAGCTGTTCATTCCTTCTAGATTTTGCCATTAGATTTGAAGAAAGTAGAGTTATTCCAATTGTGTTTTCTTATCTACTGTATTCATAATGCATGTCCACAGTTCAATTGGTTTTCATTTCAGTCCATTATTGAGAGGATATTGCAATAATTTAAATGTAAAACTCTTCACCTACAATGCAACAAAAGGTAATCACAGCAGTCAAGGAAAAATTATTGCTATATACAATAACTTAGATGGATCACAGGGGTATTATGTGAAGTAAAATTTTTTTAAAAAGCCAATCTCAAATTTCACATACTATATTATTCGACTCATATAGCTTCTCAAAACGACAAAATTATAGAGATGGAAAACAGAGTAGTGATTATGAGCAGAAAAGAAAGAATTATGGAGAGAGGTTGAAGATAGATGGCGCAGGGGATAGTTGGTAGATTAGGGTCCCTGAAGTGGCTGGCAGGGATGGAATACAGAACAAAGAGAAAATGTTTATCCTGACACTGGTAGGGTCCCTCTACCATTGACAGGAGACAGAACATTATAGGAGTGGTGTTTTGACTAGTAGCCACTTCTTCCAGCAAATACTCCAGATAATCAGCCCTTAACATCTTTCTTCCCTAATGGTCAATTTCTATTAGCAATTATTATATCATTAAGATTCTTTTTCTGTATTATTTAATGAATGTAGCTTTATGGAGGTTTGACTCTGGTTTCTCTCAAGAGATCTTAAAGTAAATAAGCATTTTATATTCTGAAATACATCGTTCCATAATCTCAGTTATTATTTCCATATAGTATCCACATGGATAAAATCTAAAAACATTTGAGAAAGAAATAAGAAATTCTAAAAATATAAGAAAATGGAAATGAAACGTATAGATTATGGATAGGAGATAAAATATTTTTCAATAATAGCTATACTGTAACAATAATATTTTATTGTCTAAAGTCAAGGAAGAGCTGTAGTACATTCAATGCCACTTAATGCCAGAAAATGGGCTAAGTACCTTCCACTTAAAATATATGTGATATTTCCAATAGAAAATATGAAGTGCAAAATTAGAAAATTGTCACACATTATATAGTATGCCTTTAATAATAATAAATTAATAACAAATTATCCAATGTATTTAGAATCCTTTATATTCATGTATTTCTACTGTTTTTTTTTTTTTTTTTTTTTTATTTTATTTTATTTTATTTTTATTATACTTTAAGTTCTAGGGTACATGT
Organism: Rhinopithecus roxellana; assembly: GCF_007565055.1. Classification (NCBI taxonomy): domain Eukaryota; kingdom Metazoa; phylum Chordata; class Mammalia; order Primates; family Cercopithecidae; genus Rhinopithecus; species Rhinopithecus roxellana. The sequence continues at coordinate 12,211,816 of NC_044549.1, read as the reverse complement.
GCATAACGTGCAGGTTTGTTACATATGTATACTTATGCCATGTTGGTGTGCTGCACCCATCAACTCGTCAGCACCCATCAATTCATCATTTATATCATGTATAACTCCCCAATGCAATCCCTCCCTCCTCCCCCCTCCCCCCTCCCCATGATAGACCCCAGTGTGTGATGTTCCCCTTCCCGAGTCCAAGTGATCTCATTGTTCAGTTCCCACCTATGAGTGAGAACATGCGGTGTTTGGTTTTCTCTTCTTGTGATAGTTTGCTAAGAATGATGGTTTCCAGCTGCATCCATGTCCCTACAAAGGACGCAAACTCATCCTTTTTTATGGCTGCATAGTATTCCATGGTGTATATGTGCCACATTTTCTTAATCCAGTCTGTCACAGATGGACATTTGGGTTGATTCCAAGTCTTTGCTATTGTGAATAGTGCCGCAATAAACATACGTGTACATGTGTCTTTGTAGTAGACTAATTTATAATCCTTTGGGTATATACCCAGTAGTGGGATGGCTGGGTCATATGGTACATCTAGTTCTAGATCCTTGAGGAATTGCCATACTCTTTTCCATAATGGTTGAACTAGTTTACAATCCCACCAACAGTGTAAAAGTGTTCCTATTTCTCCACATCCTCTCCAACACCTGTTGTTTCCTGACTTCTTAATGATTGCCATTCTAACTGGTGTGAGATGGTATCTCATTGTGGTTTTGATTTGCATTTCTCTGATGGCCAGTGATGATGAGCATTTTTTCATGTGTCTGTTGGCTGTATGAATATCTTCTTTTGAGAAATGTCTGTTCATATCCTTTCCCCACTTTTTGATGGGGTTGTTTGTTTTTTTCTCGTATATTTGTTTGAGTTCTTTGTATATTCTGGATATTAGCCCTTTGTCAGATGAGTAGGTTGCAAAAATTTTCTCCCATTCTGTAGGTTGCCTGTTCACTCTGATGGTAGTTTCTTTTGCTGTGCAAAAGCTCTTTAGTTTAATTAGATCCCATTTGTCAATTATGGCTTTTGCTGCCGTTGCTTTTGGTGTTTTAGACATGAAGTCCTTGCCAATGCCTATGTCCTGAATGGTACTACCTAGATTTTCTTCTAGGGTTTTTATGGTATTAGGTCTAACATTTAAGTCTCTAATCCATCTTGAATTAATCTTCGTATAAGGGGTAAGGAAAGGATCCAGTTTCAGCTTTCTACTTATGGCTAGCCAATTTTCCCAGCACCATTTATTAAATAGGGAATCCTTTCCCCATTTCTTGTTTCTCTCAGGTTTGTCAAAGATCAGATGGCTGTAGATGTGCGGTATTATTTCTGAGGACTCTGTTCTGTTCCATTGGTCTATATCTCTGTTTTGGTACCAGTACCATGCTGTTTTGGTTACTGTAGCCTTGTAGTATAGTTTGAAGTCAGGTAGCGTGACGCCTCCAGCTTTGTCCTTTTGACTTAGGATTGTCTTGGCAATGCGGGCTCTTTTTTGGTTCCATATGAACTTTAAAGCAGTTTTTTCCAATTCTGTGAAGAAAGTCATTGGTAGCTTGATGGGGATGGCATTGAATCTATAAATAACCTTGGGGAGTATGGCCATTTTCACGATATTGATTCTTCCTATCCATGAGCATGGTATGTTCTTCCATTTGTTTGTGTCCTCTTTGATTTCACTGAGCAGTGGTTTGTAGTTCTCCTTGAAGAGGTCCTTTACATCCCTTGTAAGCTGGATTCCTAGGTATTTTATTCTCTTTGAAGCAATTGTGAATGGAAGTTCATTCCTGATTTGGCTCTCTGCTTGTCTGTTGCTGGTGTATAAGAATGCTTGTGATTTTTGCACATTAATTTTGTATCCTGAGACTTTGCTGAAGTTGCTTATCAGCTTAAGGAGATTTTGGGCTGAGACGATGGGGTTTTCTAAATATACAATCATGTCATCTGCAAACAGGGACAATTTGACTTCTTCTTTTCCTAACTGGATACCCTTGATTTCTTTCTCTTGCCTGATTGCCCTAGCCAGAACTTCCAACACTATGTTGAATAGGAGTGGTGAGAGAGGGCATCCCTGTCTTGTGCCAGTTTTCAAAGGGAATTTTTCCAGTTTTTGCCCATTCAGTATGATATTAGCTGTGGGTTTGTCATAAATAGCTCTTATTATTTTGAGGTACGTTCCATCAATACCGAATTTATTGAGCGTTTTTAGCATGAAGGGCTGTTGAATTTTGTCAAAAGCCTTTTCTGCATCTATTGAGACAATCATGTGGTTCTTGTCTTTGGTTCTGTTTATATGCTGGATTACGTTTATTGATTTGCGAATGTTGAACCAGCCTTGCATCCCAGGGATGAAGCCCACTTGATCATGGTGGATAAGCTTTTTGATGTGCTGCTGAATCCGGTTTGCCAGTATTTTATTGAGGATTTTTGCATCAATGTTCATCAGGGATATTGGTCTAAAATTCTCTTTTTTTGTTGTGTCTCTGCCAGGCTTTGGTATCAGGATGATGTTGGCCTCATAAAATGAGTTAGGGAGGATTCCCTCTTTTTCTATTGATTGGAATAGTTTCAGAAGGAATGGTACCAGCTCCTCCTTGTACCTCTGGTAGAATTCAGCTGTGAATCCATCTGGTCCTGGACTTTTTTTGGTGGGTAGGCTATTAATTGTTGCCTCAATTTCAGAGCCTGCTATTGGTCTATTCAGGGATTCAACTTCTTCCTGGTTTAGCCTTGGGAGAGTGTAAGTGTCCAGGAAATTATCCATTTCTTCTAGATTTTCTAGTTGATTTGCGTAGAGGCATTTATAGTATTCTCTGATGGTAGTTTGTATTTCTGTGGGGTCAGTGGTGATATCCCCTTTATCATTTTTTATTGCATCTATTTGATTCCTCTCTCTTTTTTTCTTTATTAGCCTTGCTAGCGGTCTGTCAATTTTGTTGATCTTTTCAAAAAACCAACTCCTGGATTCATTGATTTTTTGGAGGGTTTTTTGTGTCTCTATCTCCTTCAGTTCTGCTCTGATCTTAGTTATTTCTTGCCTTCTGCTAGCTTTTGAATGTGATTGCTCTTGCCTCTCTAGTTCTTTTAATTGTGATGTTAGAGTGTCAATTTTAGATCTTTCCTGCTTTCTCTTGTGGGCATTTAGTGCTATAAATTTCCCTCTACACACTGCTTTAAATGTGTCCCAGAGATTCTGGTATGTTGTATCTTTGTTCTCATTGGTTTCAAAGAACATCTTTATTTCCGCTTTCATTTCGTTATGTACCCAGTAGTCATTCAGGAGCAGGTTGTTCAGTTTCCATGTAGTTGAGCGGTTTTGATTGAGTTTCTTAGTCCTGAGTTCTAGTTTGATTGCACTGTGGTCTGAGAGACAGTTTGTTATAATTTCTGTTCTTTTACATTTGCTGAGGAGTGCTTTACTTCCAATTATGTGGTCAATTTTGGAATAAGTGCGATGTGGTGCTGAGAAGAATGTATATTCTGTTGATTTGGGGTGGAGAGTTCTATAGATGTCTATTAGGTCCGCTTGGTGCAGAGATGAGTTCAATTCCTGGATATCCTTGTTAACTTTCTGTCTCGTTGATCTGTCTAATGTTGACAGCGGAGTGTTGAAGTCCCCCATTATTATTGTATGGGAGTCTAAGTCTCTTTGTAAGTCTCTAAGGACTTGCTTTATGAATCTGGGTGCTCCTGTATTGGGTGCATATATATTTAGGAGAGTTAGCTCTTCCTGTTGAATTGATCCCTTTACCATTATGTAATGGCCTTCTTTGTCTCTTTTGATCTTTGATGGTTTAAAGTCTGTTTTATCAGAGACTAGGATTGCAACCCCTGCTTTTTTTTGTTCTCCATTTGCTTGGTAGATCTTCCTCCATCCCTTTATTTTGAGCCTATGTATGTCTCTGCATGTGAGATGGGTCTCCTGAATACAGCAGACTGATGGGTCTTGACTCTTTATCCAGTTTGCCAGTCTGTGTCTTTTAATTGGCGCATTTAGTCCATTAACATTTAAGGTTAATATTGTTATGTGTGAACTTGATCCTGCCATTATGATATTATCTGGTTATTTTGCTCGTTAGTTGATGCAGTTTCTTCCTAGCCTCGATGGTCTTTACATTTTGCCAAGTTTTTGCGATGGCTGGTACCGGTTGTTCCTTTCCATGTTTAGGGCTTCCTTCAGGGTCTCTTGTAAGGCAGGCCTGGTGGTGACAAAATCTCTAAGCATTTGCTTATCTGTAAAGGATTTTATTTCTCCTTCACTTATGAAACTTAGTTTGGCTGGATATGAAATTCTGGGTTGAAAATTCTTTTCTTTAAGAACGTTGAATATTGGCCCCCACTCTCTTCTGGCTTGTAGAGTTTCTGCCGAGAGATCTGCTGTTAGTCTGATGGGCTTCCCTTTGTGGGTGACCCGACCTTTCTCTCTGGCTGCCCTTAAGATTTTTTCCTTCATTTCAACTTTGGTGAATCTGGCAATTATGTGTCTTGGAGTTGCTCTTCTGGAGGAGTATCTTTGTGGCGTTCTCTGTATTTCCTGAATTTGAATGTTGGCCTGCCCTACTAGGTTGGGGAAGTTCTCCTGGATGATATCCTGAAGAGTGTTTTCCAACTTGGTTCCATTTTCCCCCTCACTTTCAGGCACCCCAATCAGACGTAGATTTGGTCTTTTTACGTAATCCCATACTTCTTGCAGGCTTTGCTCATTTCTTTTTCTTCTTTTTTCTTTTGGTTTCTCTTCTCGCTTCATTTCATTCATTTGATCTTCAATCGCTGATACTCTTTCTTCCAGTTGATCGAGTCGGTTACTGAAGCTTGTGCATTTGTCACGTATTTCTCGTGTCATGGTTTTCATCTCTGTCATTTCGTTTATGATCTTCTCTGCATTAATGAGTCTAGCTGTCAATTCTTCCACTCTTTTTTCAAGATTTTTAGTTTCTTTGCGCTGGGTACGTAATTCCTCCTTTAGCTCTGATAAGTTTGATGGACTGAAGCCTTCTTCTCTCCTCTCGTCCAAGTCATTCTCTGACCAGCTTTGATCCGTTGCTGGTGATGGGCTGCGCTCCTTTGCAGGGGGAGATGCGCTCTTATTTTTTGAATTTCCAGCTTTTCTGCCCTGCTTCTTCCCCATCTTTGTGGTTTTATCTGTCTCTGGTCTTTGATGGTGGTGATGAACTGATGGGGTTTTGGTATAGGTGTCCTTCCTGTTTGATAGTTTTCCTTCTGACAGTCAGAAGGACTCTCTGTTGGTCTGTTGGAGATTGCTTGAGGTCCACTCCAGACCCTGTTTGCCTGGGTATCAGCAGCAGAGGTTGCCGAAGATAGAATATTGCTGAACAGCGAGTGTACCTGTCTGATTCTTCCTTTGGAAGTGTCCTCTCAGGGGTGTACTCCACCCTGTGAGGTGTGGGGTGTCAGACTGCCCCTAGTGGGGGATTTCTCCCAGCTAGGCTACTCAGGGTCAGGGACACACCTGAGCAGGCAGTCTGTCCGTTCTCAGATCTCAACCTCCGCGTTGGGAGATCCGCGGCTCTCCCCAAAGCTGTCAGACAGAGTCGTTCGCGTCTGCACCGGCTCCGGCTACTTCCCCTGTTGGTCTTCAGCTGTGCGCTGTCCCCAGAGGTGGAGACTACAGAGACAGGCAGGCTTCCTTGAGCTGCTGTGAGCTCCACCCAGTTCGAGCTTCCCAGCGGCTTTGTTTACCTACTTAAGCCTCAGCAATGGCGGGCGCCCCTCCCCCAGCCTCGCTGCTGCCTTGCGGATAGATCGCGGCAGACTGCTGTGTTAGCAGTGAGGGAGGCTTCGTGGGCGTGGGACCCTCCCGGCCAGGTGTGGGATATATTCTCCTGGAATGCCTGTATGCTTACAGCGCGGTATTGGGGTGGGAGTTACCCGATTTTCCAGGTGTTGTGTGTCTCAGTTCCCCTGGCTAGGAAAACGGATCCCCTTCCCCCTTGCGCTTCCAGGTGAGGCGATGCCTCGCCCTGCTTCAGCTCTCGCTGGTCAGGCTGCAGCAGCTGACCAGCACCGATTGTCCGGCACTCCCTAGTGAGATGACCCCAGTACCTCAGTTGAAAATGCAGAAATCACCGGTCTTCTGTGTCGCTCGCGCTGGGCTCTACTGTTAAACTGTGGAGGACATTTTTTGTTTTCCTCTATGGAGAATCCAGTTTCCTCTCTCTGAGTAATGGTGCCTTTATTTTCCTGAGGGAAATATTCCTCTCTATTTTTTTCCCTTGTGGTTTGTGTGATGTTGGACACATACTCAGCTTCCAGATTGTGAACTTGCCTCAGGTTGGCTTATCAAATAATTACAATGATGCTCAATTTCAGATTTTTGCTGGAACTGTAAGGAAAGAGGTCCCCTGTTCTGTTGGCACTGTTAAACTAGTAAGATGTAATCCTAGAGTTGCTGATGACTGCCTTATTTCTATAAAATAATTCATAATAAAGTGAACACAGAGGAAAGCAGAAGTGAGAATATGGAGGAAGAATTATGACACTGTGAGATTCTGATTCCTTGGCCTGTTCAGTTATGTAAGCTAAATTCCTTTTCTTCTTTATTAATGGAATATTGTTTAATTGGTTTGCTAATAATTGCAACTAAAAAAAGTCTATTTAATAGTAGTGAAAATGAATATCCATGAAATTTAGGAAATTAATATTGACTAGTAAACCATGTTAAGGAAAAAAGTCCTTCTGAATTCTTTGTAAACATAGTAAATCTGTGAAAAAAATTGATGTTTCTTATCATAAAAAACTAACAATATACCACTGACATGAAATGTTCTTCCTGTAATCTACAAAGTATCATTTTATTTTAATGATACTATATTAATAGCTTAAAGATAAAAGTTACCATAATTAATTTTTAATTATGGAACTAAGGATAGGAATAAGTAGATACTGAAGTACAAAAGGAAAAAATGGGCTCCAAGATTTTGTCTTGTTTTTCGTTTTTCTCTAATGTTTCACCCAAACTCTCTGACCCTTAGTTTTAGAAGATGTAGGAGAGAATAGGTACATACATTTAAAACTTTTTCCTCAGAGAGGTATCTGGAAGATCATTGAATTTCTTCTCGTCAGTGCTGTGAACTTTTCTGAGATTGGGACATTCTGAATATAACTTGGAGTTATAATTCGACGGGAGACGTCAGCATTCCAAGAAATACCAGTCTTGAATAAATTGCAAACTAATGAAATTGAAAACATTAAGACATTCTGTAGCTTCACCTTTATTCAACACTTACTGGATGAATCTATTATTCATAACAAATTGAAAAACCACTTATGGATATTAAAATTATTTTCTAAATAAAATTGAGTGACTCAAAGTGAAACAAAAATAAAATCATCTGAGAAATTGTTTACTAGGACACATTTTATGACTCTTAGCAAAAAAAAAAAAAAAAAAAGCTAAAAGAAAAAATACCCTTTTTCATATCCAAAAACCCAACATCTCAATGAATGAGAGTATTCTCTTGCTAATGGTAATTTGATGAGTACATTAAGTTTACTGACAACCTCAGCTCTCTAAGATAACAGAATAGAATTATTGCCTTTCCTAAAACGGTGAATTGGTTGACTAGTAGAATTACAAAGATTCCCTAAAGGAAGCTGAACACTAGCATGGAATCCATCTGGCCAAGGGCGTACATGTTCACCACTTTGCAGATAATAAAAGAAATGAATGATATCTCCTTTTCTGCTGCGTAGAACCCTGGAGAATAATACCTAGAATTATTATAGGTTTAGTGCAGCTTTAGTGTTGGTTCGGTGTAGGCTTAGTTCTTGTGACCATAAAATCATCAAGTTAGGATCCTTTGCACTGGCACACTACAGCTAATGCAAGGGTGTGGGGAAAAGAAAGAGAGATCAGACTGGTTACCCCTGGAGTCACCACAGCACATGTCTCTTGCAAGGACAAGGTTGGGGGTAGGGTCATAGATTAACAGCATCTCAAATACAGAACAAAATGGAGTCTCTTATGTCTTCTTCTTTCTATATAGACACAGTAACAGTCCGATCTCTCTTTCTTTTCCCTGCACAAGGGTCTGAAAATGCCTCAAGGAATGTTCCTCATTTGCTTTATAATGTGCAGACCCAGAGGGTACAGACAGCTGATAAGTGCCCAGGGAAAGCCTTATTCACAAAGAACAAAAATGGCTGTAAATAATGGCTCAATTTATCTGTAATTTGGATGTCTCTTTAGGATAATGTAAGATCCAACCATTGATGAAGTTCATGCTAAAAAGGAATTTGGTCTCAAGAATAGGGAAATGACATTTAGTCTTTTATGATAGGAATGCTACTTCTTGATTTAATACTAGAAGGAAGTAGAGGAAATTGAAAAATTATCAGCCAAGAACATTGCTAAGTGCTTTTTATGCATGGTCTGTTGTGACTTCCAAAGTTTTTGAGACAGATATTATCAACTACATGGCAGCACTATGAAAATAGGGGCTCACTATGAAAATAGGGGTTCAGATAGATTCTTTAACTTGTGACGGCATCATATTTCATTATGTTGTAATCTGGCTTCATGGAAGTCTAACCAGTGTGACCAGGCTCAGAAAAGTCCCACACTTGGGTTTAATGCTCTGTGGTTGCTATCTTGAGATTCTTAGTCATTTTGTTTTGGAATTTATATGCCATCTCCATATTTCGCTCATGTCTGCCCTGGGGGTGGGGTTGGCTTTGGAGGGGGCTCTTGTGGGTAAGGGTCCTTTGCCATTGCCAGATATTTTCCTTTTGCCTTGAGCCCCACAAGTTATGTAGCCAGTCCTGAGCAGAGTCACGATTTAAATCCAGTTCTGCCGGACACCAAGAACCTCTGGAGCAGGAACCAAGATGTATGGTCCAGAACGAAAATCCATTTTCTAGGCTTAGAGAAGTACGGAGAAAATGGCATTGAATTCAGAGTTCAAACACCTAGCGATGATTCCAGATACATAATTTACATTTTTGTAGCCCTCTGGGCAAGACAATCTTTCTAAACTGAGGCATCCGTAGACTTTCTGTAAAGGGTCAGATATTAAATATTTTCAGCTTTGCAGGCCGTATGGTCTCTGTTGCAGCTACTTAACTCTATCATTGCAGCACAAAAGCAGCCAAAATACTTAAACAAATGAGCATGGCTGTTTTCTAGTAAAACCTTATTCATGGATACTGAAATTTGAATTTCCTATAATTTTTATGTGTCATAAAATCTTACCAACCTTTTGATTTTTAAAACAATTTTGAAATGTAAAAACCCTTCCTAGTACCAGGGATGTGAAAATAGGCAGCAGGCTGGATTTGGTCCTGCAGGTTATACTTTTCAGACTTCTGGTCTACGCTATTGGTTTTCATTCATTCATATGTCCATTCATCAGTGTTCAAGGTGTTTTTATAACTGGATTAGGCATTAGGGATCAAAGACATGGATTTGTATGATGTAGACCTTGAAGTTCTTAAGCGCCGCCTCATGTTGACTTTCCCAGGCCTAAATAAACAAATGAAAACAAACTAATGGGAAATAGCTTGGGGAAAAAAGAGAGCTAAGTCTTTCCTAAAATAGCATCTGCTTTTTAAGTCCCAAATTGTTTTCATTTTTAATATATGTATATATTCACATTTATATGAGTATTTGTGTGCATATATACATATATACATATACACACACATATACATGTATTATTCATACCTTATGTGTACATGTACATATATGCATACACACACAGTATTTTACAGTTCTGAATTAGAAATTCAATCACATTGCAGGTACAGTATAGTGATTAGAGGAATCCAACTTGGGTTTTATATCCAAATATATCATCCCTGTCCTAGAAATAACAACCACTGAAATAAATTACAAACAGTACTATCAGATAGTTTGTAACAATTAGGAATACTCATCTTACTAAGTAGTTTCTTGCCATATGTAACACAAAACGTGCACCTGAGTTGAGCAGCCAATCTATATATTTTTTGAAGATACAAGATAATTTTTCTTTAAAGACAATCAGAAGTGAACATATAAGCTCTGCTTACAAAGTTATTGAAAATGGAAGTCAATACTTTTTCAGAGAAAAAAACTTAGAATCTTTGTACAAGTATCTATTACAGACAAATATAAGAAGGACTTAAAAAAAAAGTGTTTTAGGCCAGGCGTGGTGTTTCACGTCTGTAATCCCAGCACTTTGGGAGGCCGAGGCAGGCAGATCACGAGGTCAGGAGATCGAGACCATCCTGGCGAACACGGTGAAACCCCGTCTCTACTAAAAATACAAAAAAATTGGCCGGGTGTGGTGGTGGGCCCCTGTAGTCCCAGCTGCTTGGGAGGCTGAGGCAGGAGAATGGCGTGAGCCCGGGAGGCGGAGGTTGCAGTGAGCCGAGATTGCACCACTGCACTCCAGCCTGGGTGACAGAACCAGACTCCATCTCAAACAAACAAAAAAAAAAGTGCTTTATAGGCCAGGTATGTGGTGGATTCTGCCTGTAATCCCAGCAGTTTGGGAGGCCAAGGTAGGAAGACTGCTTGAGGGTGGGAGGAGGACTGCTTGAGGCCAGGAGTTTGAGACCAGCCTAGGCAATATAGTGAAACCTAGCTCTACATAAAATTTTTTAAAAAATTAGTCAGGTGTGGTAGCTACTTGGGAGGCTGAGTCAGGAGGATCCCTTGAGCCCAGGAATTCGAGGCTGCAGTTAGCTACAATCATGCCACTACACTCCAGCTGGGCAATACAGCAAGACCCTGTCCCTATTTTTTCTTTTAAGTGCTTTATAAATACAATGTGGGGTCAACTGAGTTTCTTATTGAAACAGTATACTGTTTCCCTGGTTCCAGCTCAGAGGTTCTGACCCAAAATGTCAGGAATGAGGCCAAGAAATCTACATTTTTTTAAACAAGTAGATTAAGATATTTTAATATAGCAAGCTCAAGGACAACACTTGGGAAATTGCTTTAAAAGAAAAATAGTTAAGGTTTTCATTTTTTATATTTCCCTAGTTCCAGTTTGATGACATTCTGGATACTTACGGGAAGCAGAAGTCTCCTCACCCTATATGCCTTTATCTAGAAACACCTCCTAAAGGAAGCAGAGTCTGCTAGTGGAAACAATGATAGAAACACCTCCTAAAGGAAGCAGAGCCTGCTGGTGGAAACAATGATAGAAACAACTCCTAAAGGAAGCAGACTCTGCTAGTGGAAACAATGACGATATTGCAAGTGGAATTGGGGCCAGAAGAAAACACTGCTGAGAAGAACAGAGTGTTATCCTTTGCAGCTTAAATATTCTAAGCAAGAGGCAAAAATCTCTCATATGCAGCTTTTCCTTGACAGCTGGAGAAAGGTGTTGTTAAAACCCTCACACCTTAAAGAACCTTTGAGTAAGGAAACTGTGATTTCAAGACACTTAAGCCCTGTTACAAGAATCTGAATACAAAAGCAAACAAAACAACAGACAGAATAAAACTTGGCAAATATCTTCTCTATTAATCTACTCATTATACAGAAGCTTTTCATTCCTGGAACTCTTGATAACAGTTTCAAGTAACTCAAATTATAAGTTTCAAATAACCCAAATATAACTTTCAAACATTATTTTGTTACTAATATGTAATCTTGATAATGGCAAATGTGAAAGAAACTCTGGCTATCTGACCATGATGCATGCAGCTTGATTCTCCCAAAGAGGTGAAAGTTTTTGTCTATATTCACGAATTCATTTGTGAACTAGTTACTGTGTTGAGCAATTCTTACAAGAAGGGGTATTCTGGTCGGACGTGGTGGCTCATGCCTGTAATCTCAGCACTTTGGGAGGCTGAGGCAGGCAGATTGCCTGAGCTCAGGAGTTCATGACCAGCCTGGGCAACAGGGTAAAACCCCATCTCTACTAAAATACAAAAAATTAGCCGGGTGTGGTGGCATGCGCCTGTAGTCCCAGCTACTCAGGAGACTGAGGCAAGAGAACTGCTTGAACCTGGGAGGTGGAGGTTGCAGTCAGCTGAGATCGCGCCACTGCACTCCATCCTGGGCAACAGAGCAAGACTCCATCTCAAAAAAAAGAAAAGAAAAGAAAAAAAAAAAGAAGGGGAATTCTTCTGTGTGTGTTTGTGTGTATAATACATATTATACATCTACATTACCTATAATTATTTCTCCTATCACATTAATTTAGTGAAGAATACTTTTATAAATTATTCTTGCCTTTGACAATGCATTTAAGACACATGGAAGATATGGATTTTAGCTTTAGTTATTGGATACGAGTTCTCTTTTAGCTTCTAGGCAGGTGGCACAGTATAGTGGTTATGAACACAGGTTCTTGGCATTAGAGAGCTTGAATTCTTACCACCTGTGTGACAAGTAATTTAATCTTACTAATTCTGTTTCCTTATGGGGATGAAACTAGTACCTATATACTGTTAACAGTAATAATAGTGCATGGTGATGATTTTAGTACCTACTTCATGCAGTTGTGAAGATTACAATAATCCATTAAGTTTCAAAAAGCAAAATGGCTCATGAAAATATAAAATAAACATGTGTCAAAGATATTATTCTATTTCTTAATTAATGAATAAACCAATCAGATGGCAAGGCTGATTCAAAGAGCATTTTGAAGATCTGAATATTTATAGGCCTTTTGAGAAAATATTAGCATAAGATTTCTGCACATGAGTCAAAGCTGGTTAATGATGCCCTATGGGATAATAATCTATAGCACTGAAGTTTGTTTTTCTTCTGGATAGAAATAATTTGTAGCTGTGTTGGGAAAAAAAATCTACAAGTAGACATGGAACTTCACGAAGTCTGAAATTTTCCTCAGTAGCAAACAGTGAATTTAACAAATTATATTTCCTAGATGATGAAATAATTTGGAGTGGGCCTGTTAGATACTGAAAGTACACCCCTTCTCTTGTTTACATGTCTTGAATAATTTTTCTGCCAAGCATGGTGGCTCAACGCCTGTAATCCCAGCCGGTTGGGAGGCCGAGGCGGGCGGATCACGAGGTCAGGAGATAGAGACCATCCTGGCTAACATGGTGAAACCCCGTCTCTACTAAAAATACAAAAACTTAGCCGGGCGTGGTGGCGACGCCTGTAGTCCCAGCTACTTGGGAGGCTGAGGCAGGAGAATGGCGTGAATCCGGGAGGCGGAGCTTGCAGTGAGTGAGATCGCGCCACGGCACTCCAGCCTGGGCGACAGAGTGAGACGCTGTCTCAAAAAAAAAAAAAAAAAAAAAAAAAAAAAAAAAAAAAAAATCTTAATATCTTTTAAAGTACAAAGACCCTACTAAACTTAGTTACTAATATTTGCATTTTATTTACTTTGTAGACCAAAATATTTTGTTCACCTTGATTAGATTATTACTTTATTGGAGCATGATCTTTGTCCATCATATTAGCAAATTCTTCTCATATATATAAGAATATTTAAAGAGTTATTTAGGGTATACTGAGACCATGCATACCAGGAGCCAGAAAAATAGCTATGAATTTACCATCTCCATAGATTGATTCATTGATTAATTTTCCACTTATCAACTATTAATTCAGTGTCAGACTCAGAGGATATTGCACTGAATAGGACATAGTCCCTTCTTTCATGGAACTCCATGTAATATGATTTATATGTAGTAGTTACTTAAAACTAATTTCTACTTCAAATATCAATACATGTGCCATAAACATTGCTTAGAGAAAGAACTCATTGTAAAATATTTTTCAGTAATATTGATTTTCACCCAGGAACTTCTTTACTTGACTTTAAATCTCTGGTGCAAGTCCATCTGTCTCTTAATGCAAGATACAGGTGGCGATACGGTGTTGGTGTTCACAATTAGAGCTCTCTAATGCTACACATTATTTTTCTAAAACATCCAAAATGTTTCTCTGTGTAAAAATATAAAGTAACCAAGATTCAGTGAGATGTTGCTAAATGCACTTTAATGAGATCTTCTCAAATCTATTTTGCTGCCACTAATTTCAAGATACTTATTTTTGTAATAAAGGATTATTTTCATAGATTGCACAAGAAATCATGAGAAATTAATGTCTTCATGATGATAAACCAGAGCATAGGAAAATGAGATAGTGAATAATAAAGTTGTATCATTATAATACATAGTTTTATGACATGACGAAGAATATTCCTATTATTCTGAAAATATATTGATGTGCATATGCTGATGGACTTATCACTACTTCGTGTGCTTTAGTGAGTCCATACACATGCATATTTTTTCAGTATTAAAAAACATACTGCCTGGAGGAATTTACACATAATTGAATAGATTTCATTTTATGTCAAGGTTCTGAGGAAAACTGTTCTACCTTTCACACCAGAATGATATAATACTAGGACACGCATATTTTTGCATACAATTTCAAGGAACTTATAGACTCTCTAGAATTATTTCCAGGTGAAACAAATGTGTCACAAAAAGACTATGTCAACATTAAATATTTAACTACCCAAGATTTTGTTTTTATGTTCTACCAAATTATTTTCAAAATAAAAATTCATTTTCAAATGAAATAATAGGACTCAGTTTATTTTGTACATAAGACTAAAAAATGCTTAAATTAGGGAAATACTATTGTATATATCAGACTAAAGATTATTTTAGGATAAAAAATTTTAAACAAGGAAAAGTGATTAGTCAGTTTTTAAAGATCATAGTTATGCGTCCGTTGCAAATATTAATGACTGACTTTAATTGAGCATATCAGTAATCTATGACGTACTTACAAATTGTATATACCTTTGATTAAATAATGGTAAATTACAAGGATAAATGATGTTATTTATTTTATTAAGTACATCATTATTTTTGCAAATTTCCTTTTCTAAAGGAAGACCTATGTATTATCTCCATGAGCATAAAAGTGTGTTTTGAATGAGTGACTGGTTCACTTGAAGCAAAAAAGAGTAGTTAATAAATGTTTGGTGAGTGGAGCACACGTGTGCAAACATAGATGAATAGCTCCCTCAGGACAGTGTGAATGTGCAAATGCAATCGGAGAGAATCCCAGAGTAATGACCGTGAAGGCTAGTGGTCCGACTGCCTTCTCCTGAATGGGGAGGCTTTCTCCTCGGCCGAATTTGGAGGACTTGGATTTCAGTGTTTTAAGGAAGATCACAGCTTTTTAGGCACATTCTGAATATCACATATGCTTCATTTGACAGTCTCAGTACTGGATTTCAGATTCTGCTTGTTACATACAAATGTAGAATATTACTTATCTTTAAATGATAATAAATGGAACTAATTTTTGTTTGTTTGTTTGTTTGAGACAGAGTCTTGCTCTGTCGCCCAGGCTGGAGTGAGTGGCGCGATCTCGGCTCACTGCAAGCTCCGCCTCCCGGGTTCCCGCCATTCTCCTGCCTCAGCCTCCCGAGTAGCTGGGACTACAAGGCGCCGCCACCACGCCCGGCTAAATTTTTGTATTTTTAGTAGAGATGGGGTTTCACCATGTTAGCCAGGATGGTCTCCATCTCCTGACCTCGTGATCTGCCCACCTCAGCCTCCCAAAGTGCTGAGATTACAGGCGTGAGCCACCGCCCCAGGCCCAGTGAAACTGATTTTTAAAAGAAATTGGTGGATAATTTTCATGAAGGTAACCACACCAGGCCCAGTGAAACTGATTTTTAAAAGAAATTGGTGGATAATTTTCATGAAGGTAACCACACCAGACCCAGTGAAACTGATTTTTAAAAGAAATTGGTGGATAATTTTCATGAAGGTAACCACACCAGGCCCAGTGAAACTGATTTTTAAAAGAAATTGGTGGATAATTTTCATGAAGGTAACCACACCAGGCCCAGTGAAACTGATTTTTAAAAGAAATTGGTGGATAATTTTCATGAAGGTAACCAACAATAATATCAGAGTTTGGAGACCAAACTGAGGTGCAGCAAACAGGCAGAAGGACGTGTCTTTGGTTCTTTTCTCTTTGAAAAGGCTCGTCACTCAACCAGGAGGTAAAACAAAGATAATCCAACACAGCAACAGCCACAGAAGTCTCCTTCACAGCCTCACAAATACAGCATAGGACAGATCCTTTTTTTTTTAAATTTTTTTTTGTATGCTGACTTTGCCACAATACATTTTAAAAAATTGCTTGTCTACCCTGGAAATGAACCACATGTCAGCAAGTGGTTTTCTGTTGATGAAAAGCACCTGAAGAATCCAGGCAGAAAAGGGAAACATTTATTTGTTTTGTTATTGGGAAGGGATGGATTTGGTAAAGTATGACATAGTTCTAGCACTGTTTCATCCAGAAGGTTGAATTAAATATATTAATCTACATTTTCAAGTAACAATAGAACAGGAGATCTTTTCAAGAAAGCCCACACACTCAAAAAATGTTTTGTATTTAGTTCTGTCTTATAACATCTATTGCTATTATAAAACTAAAATGAAGATATACTTCATTTTAAAAGTTCAAGGATTAGATATAAAATTTGTGATTGATTCAAGTGCTCAGGTTTCTGATTTCCCTCTTTCTGGCTGCTCTATTCAGTACCTAATTTACCGCTGATCAGCAATTCTTCCTTGGGTGAGGTGTCAAATAAAAGGTGATAAAATCCACACAAATGAATTCTTAGCTCTAAGCAATGTTAAGAGCTCATTGGGAACAAAGGTTTAATGTGCTCTTTAAAATAAAATTTTGAAATATCTGTAAATTCCAATTTTCCATTCCCTGTTGTTGTGGATAATTAAAAGTTATATTTATACTTAAACGGAATTTGTTAGAAAATTCCTTTTAAAGTAAGAGAAAGAGGCTAAAAACATAACTAATCGACCTTGAATGACACTCCCAGTTTATGTTATGCCAGGAAATATATGTTCCTCATTTTGTCGGTTATTTTACAAAGTGAGTTTTTGAAAGTTCTCATCTACCAACTGAAGAATGCAGAATGCACAGGCATGCTACAAATTACCAGACTTTTTGAGAAATGGCACAGAATTTATAAAATGATCTTATAATAAAGTAAATAATATAAACATATCACAGATATGGGAGAGAACAGTACAATTACCCTCCTCTACCCAGATGGAACTATAGAACTCTCCAAACCTAGTACAGATCTACCATAAAGTAGGCTTGCTTGCTACATATTTAAATGCTCGGCTCTCTCTGGCCCTTACCTGAGTGATGAAGATCCTGTACAGGTAGCCACAGAAGTTCATTAAGTTACCCCAGGAGAGAAGGGTACAGTTCCTATGAATGTGTGGTGCCTTTTTTCCTAGTTGTACTGAAACTATGATACAACAGCTGAATGCGAGTTATTCCTAGATCACCTCACCCTTTTCCAAGCAAGGAAGTTTTCTCTCAGGACCGTCATGACAGGGTTATGTTTTCTGGCACCAACTTGCAATATGAAAGAACTTAGGAATAGAATGTGAGTGTGTATTTTGAAGGTTGTTAAATTATGCTTCATTGCTTTCCAATTCATTTATTTAAAAAACTGGAAAAATATGATTAATTTTTCTAAGGATTTCTTAAAGAAGGCTTTAGAATTTCTCAACTTGAAATCTCAATTATGCAATGCTATTTTCATGCAAATGAGAGAAGCATACATACTGCAGTTTTCTTCTAGGTTTTAAAGTCTTGGTGTTTAGAATTATATAAAAATAGTGCTTGCATAAAAATTATACTTGTTTATGACACAGGATACAAAATGGTAGCACAGTTTGACAAAGAAAATTCAGCTAAAAATGTGACTGCCTGGGAAAGGAAAAAAATTAACTTGATAAGGGCAATGACAATAGTGATAGTGTAGGTGGGAGTTGAGCAATGAGAACACAGGGATGCGGGGGGGGAGCAACACACACCAGGGCCTGTTGGGAGTTGGGGGGAGAGGGGAGGAAACTTAGAGGACGGGTCAATAGGTTCAGCAAACCACCACGGCACACATATATCTATGTAATGAACTTGCTTGTTCTGCATATGTATCTTGGAACTTAAAGTAAAAAAAAAAAAAAAAATACATAAATAAAGAAAATAATGATAGCGGTGGCTCAAACATGTTAATTCCCACACTTTAGGAAGCTGAGGCTGGCAGATGACTTGAGCTCAGGCGTTTGAGACCAGCCTGGGCAACATGGCAAAAACTTGTCTCTACAAAAAATACACAAATTAGCCAGGCATGGTGGCCCAGGCATGTAGTCCCAGCTACTTGGGAGGCTGAGGTGAGAGGATCTATTGAGACCAGGAGGCAGAGGTTGCGGTGATCCAAAAGCACACCACTGCACTCTAGCCTGGGTGAGAGAGCGAGACCGTGTCTCCAAAATAATAACAATGATAGCAACACCTTCCATTATCTACTGCTTGTGGACTTTCAAGTACATTCTAGATGCTGTGGTACTATTATCCATCCAAGGAATTTACGCTATAGTGGCTAAGATAAATAGTACCAATATGGCAAGATACAGGCTTACAGAGATGCATCAAAGTGCACTGCAGGGATAGGAACACTAAGCTGGAAAACACCTACTTTCTGAGATAAAGCAAAGATTGGCAATGCTTTGTAGAGGACTTGATCTGAGAATAATGGGCGTTTACAGCACATTTAAGCAGGGAAAAGCATTCTAATTGGAGATGCTGGCTGTGGAAAGGACCGAGGATTAAAAGAACATGGACTTTATGAGAAAGCCAAGCAGGCAAAAAGAATGACCAGCAGAGTTGATTTCATAAAAATATGCAAGGGTAGAGTAGAAAAAGCTATGAAATATTTAGTTTTGCTTGTAACCTAGGGGAAATCAATCACTGATGTATGAGCAAGAAAATGGCATGAAGAGAAACAGTTTCCAGCTATTAGAGAAAGAGGATTTGCAGAAGCATTGATTAAACAGGCTCCCTGAGACAGAATATGGTGTCACCCAGGTTCTCTAATACTGTTTGAGAAATAAAGATATCCTTGGTCGCTAAATGATGGCAGGACAGGAGAACTAGGAAAGCAGGCAAAGTTTCTGCAGACGGGCTCTGGTATCATTGATGGTGCCTAGAAGTGGCAGGAGAATGCAAGAAGGAAATTATCCTCTAGTGAGCATTTAATACATTACAGCAAATATTTTTTAATACACATGATCTCACTTAGTCTTCACAACAATCCTATGAAATATGAATTATTATCTCAAAGTAAAACACAGTTAAACTAAGTTCCAGAGAGGCAAACGTATCCAATACTACACCACTGATAGAGGTGGTGGTATGCCCCTAAAATGGGATCTAAAACCCTGCCTGTCTGTCTGGTATCACAACTTACACTCTTTCTGTAGAATCTCCTATCTCAAATGGTACCTCTGTCGTTGGGTATATAGCAACAAGACAACCATTTTGCTTTCGGGGAGAAGGCTTTGTGACATGATTCTAAGCTAATTCCTCTCTGATTTTATGGGAAAGTGGTGGCAGTGTTAGAAGCCAGGCGAGTGCACCTGTGTAAGACTAAAATGGGTTAGTTTTTAAAGGCAGCCATGGTACTAATGAAAAGAGCATAAATCCCAGAAACATTTTGTATGATGAATTGAGAAGATAAAGTAACCAACTAGATATATGAAATAAAGGAGAGCCAGGCATTAAGGAATGCCTCTTCTGGCATGAGAGACTGGAGAAAGAACCATCAAACAGCATACAGAATATAGAAGGGGAAACAAGCGCCAGGTAAATGTGACATGAAAGCAACAATACATATTTTAGTGATTATTAGATTCAGGAGAGAGAAGTCAGGGATTTTACAACCGCACATTTCCTATATTTCTGGTAATTAATATATTTCAGGCCCAGGCAAACTACAATATAAAGGGCTATAAAACTCATTATCAGTGAGATCAGGACAGCTCTGAGGACGATTATTTGGGATCGTTTAAATATACCATACACAACTGTAAGTTCTGAAACAGACACTACTCTTGTGATGGGAGAGATGCAAATCACGCTTGAGAGTCCATTTATTATAGCTGTTGTCTGAAAGGTTGTTAGGGCAAATAAGACATTACAAAGAGTAGGAAAACAGATTTATTGCCATGACATATTTTTATGTGCTTTAACTATTGCACAATTTGAAATAATTGTCATAATAATACTTCTTATAATCACTATTATCAAGTCTGAACATCATTTTTACTTATGGGAAGAAAGCCACAAAATCTGAACATCAGTGTAAAAATTCAGAAGCTAGAGAGGGGTGGCTGGAAACATGAAAAATTCAAAATAGAATCAAAAACAGTTTCTTTTGCCTTGTTTTGGGAGCTTTCATACTTATAGAATTATCTTGAGTTGAAAACAGAATTTTATTATTTATTTGAAATAATTTGACATTTTTGACTCTGAAGTCATAAGTAATGCCATGAATGTATTTCGTACAGAAATAATGTGCATACGAAAACACACCTATACACATGTCCCAGTCCAGGACGCTGATGGTCATGTGCAGCTGTCAATCTCATTCCCATCAATTCTAGGCCTGTTTCATTCAGGGATTCGTATTACAGCTATCAACTCATCCCTTCATTCACAAGGTTTATTGAGTGCTTACCATAATTGTGGTAGGCATTATTCCAGTTCACTATATTGACTTAAGAATAAAACTGAAAAAAATATTTTCCTAATAGAGAGAGAAATGTAAATTAACAGAGAAATGTAATTTCTAGAAGGGATAATGTGCTACGAAGAGTGATAAGTAAAAAGGCCTGTTTTATGTAAACAAGCTTGAAATACTGGCCAGGGATCCAATCATGTAGCATTTTAAAGGGCATCATTAGGGATATATGTTGGAGTAAGACACATAGGATTTGCTGATGGGTTGGACATAGGTAAGACCCCCAAATTTTTGGTCTAAGCAACCAAGGGACTATAATAGGAAAGATTTGGAGAGGAACAAGTTTAGATGGAATATCAAAAAGTTAATTTAGTAGATATCTATTTTGAAACATTAAGTAGACATACAAGGAGAGATTTATAGCTCTTTGATATCTAAGTAAGAAATCATAGGGAATTCAGGGCTGGATAAATATCTGGGAGACTTTTGCATATGTTAGCTTTTATTATTATTATTATTATTTTTTATTTTGGAGACAGAGTCTCACCCTGTCACCAGACTGGAGTGCTGTGGTGCGATCTTGGCTCACTGCAACCTCTGCCTCCCAGGTTCAAGTGATTCTCCTGCCTCAGCCTCCCGAGTAGCTGGGACTACAGGTGCGCAGCCATGCCCAGCTAATTTTTGTATTTTTAGTAGAGACAGGATTTCACCATGTTAGCCAGGATGGTCTCCATCTCTTGACCTTGTGATCCACGCATATCGGCCTCCCAAAAGTGCTGAGATTACAGGTGTAATCTCACCGTGCCTGGCCTGTTTTTTTTTTTTTCTTAAATCTGTAATCCCAGCACTTTGGGAGACTGAGGGGGATGGATCACTAGAGCTCAGGAGTTCGAGACCAGCCTTGGCCGGGCATAGCGGTACACACCTGATGCCTGTAGTCCTAGCTACTAGGCAGGCTGAGGTGGGAGAATAACTTGATCCTGGGAGGTGGAAGTTGCAGTGAGCTGTGACTGTGCCACTGCACCCCAGCCTGGGTGAAAGCATGAGACCATGTCTCAAAAAAAACATATATGGGACCCGTTGAGAAAACCTGAGTGGAGATATGGATAAAGAAGGGAAGAGGGCTGAAGATGTATTCCTAAAGTGTTCCAACATCTAGAGGTCTTGAAAAGGAAGATGAGCTACAAAGTAGACTTTGCAGGGGCAAGCGGGTCTTGAATCAGTAACTGTTGATATTCTCCATCATAATTGAGAATCAGTGTACTTGGAAAATAAAAACTTTTAAAAAAGAATACTAAGGAGAATGGGTACCATTGAGATTTTCAAAATCTAATGTGTAGAATTATAAATTACTATAAACTTACAACATTTGCAATAGACAGTACATTACTGTCAACCATTTAATTAAAAAATCATTTATTAAACATATACTTTTAGCTTTGCGACAGTAGCTTACATGACATATGTCATGCTGTCTCTTAAAAATATTAAAATCCATATATGTGACAAGTGACTATCCTATGGTTGCATTAATCTTCTAAATAATAATGTGCATTTATATAAAACTTAAAATTTTACAAAACATTCTTTGACTAACCCAGAAAACTGTGTAAGATTGGGAAGGTAAATATTATTGTCACCATTTCCCTAACAAGCACTCTGGATTCAGAGAGGCTAATTGATATGAATAGTATTATCCAGCTAGGAGCTAGCAGATCTGTGACCTGAATGAAGATATGAGGGCTCCTAATCCATTGCTGTTCCCAAGAGTAACATTTATTATGTTGTTTCATTTCTTATGTACACATATAATTGGATGCCTCCATGTATGGGTTGTGCAGGTTGTGCATCATGTGGATAAGCTATGAATCGTCCCATCACACTGGGCAGTAAGCAACCTGAGCAAAATAAGCAGTAGCTGTTCTTAAAAATCATACTTTGCCTCAAATAAACTCTGAAACATGGAGATGTAAGAGTTAAAACCAGTCTGTCATCTCACTGAAGATAATTATCACCTTGCCAAATCATAAAAAAGAAAACATTAAATTTTCAAAATCATTATTATAATTGAGAAGATGGCTAAATATAAAATCTGCAGGTTTTTATCTGATTTAATATTTTATGTCTACCTTTCATTTTCTATAAGCATTTTTCTTAATTCATTTTTTCTTTGACTTATGTTCACTTGCCCAAATATTCTCTTAACACCATTTCCAAGTCTCCACCCTATTTTCTTCCTATAGGCTCCCAGACCCATCCTTCCTTTCACCTTGAAACACTATTGGCCATTAGTGAACCAATGATCAGTGGCACTGGCGTTTCCTGGAAGCAGGACCCATATGGACTTTCATCCCTCCAGAGTCCATTTTGCATTACGTTCTTTGATTTACCACATTTTTTTTTCACTAATTGTCAATTTATTTTTCTTCATGGTTTAAAGCTGGGAATGCTTACCATATTGTGGTAGACTGAACTGTGGGTTTGCATCACCATTTTGCCTCCTCATGTTCCTGTTCTTTTGAGAAGTTCATGAAAGGCTTACAGTCCAATTCATTCTCCCCTAAACTCCTCCTTAAAAAAGAAAAGAGTGAAACAAATTATTTCTTTTCTATTCTCCTGAAATTTTCCCAGCCATAATATACCCTGGCTGATCTACTGAAACAATTGTTACCTTTCTTTTCCCCTCTCTGACCACTAACCACTTTTGAAATAAAATAATCAGGTTTAGAAGTCAAGAAAAGAAAAAAAAAAAGTCTTTTTTTTGGGGGGGAGATGAAGATCAGCTGTAATAGCTGCATTATAAAATGCAAACTAAATGAGAACATTTGGCTTGTTCCTTTTGTAATTAACGTTTATTACTATCATTTGATTAGAGAATAAATTAGATAATTGGAATTAAACTTAACTATGACATTTGGGACAGTGGTTTCGCTCCTTGTGGCACTATCATCCTCGACACAGGGGAGCAGGAACAGTGTTATCAAATAACTAAAAAGTCAATCGCTAATATTTTGGGATTTGAGGGATGATGGAAATATATCTAGAAAGGGACATCACAATATCAATATCATGAACATTTTAATATAAACGGATATGTAAGATAGACTCAGTTTCTCATGAGAAGGCAAAAACAAACAGATGACGCTGGCCTTTTCTATTTCATAGACTAGACATGAGTATCAATAAAGGTAAGGTACTTGGAAGTACTTTGGAAAATAAAAGATTCAAACAAAAATGTAACTTACGGGTTTCTGGAATTCTTTACAGGGACTTTCATTAAAAAACAGTGCAGAAAGCTTAAGGATCTTAGAATCTAAACAATGTATTTCATATAATTTAATTTAAACAATCTCTGTGCACCAAAAATATACATCATTCATTCTTTAGTATTTTAGGTAGAAGTAAAATCTTGAATAAAGCACAACTGGTATGAAATATCAAATATTACCAAAAGGTTTGTTTATTCATTGAGAATTCTATTATTTGTTGTCTAAATCAGTTTGAAAAGTCAATTATTACCTTCATTTGAAAGACAATTAGTTGATTTGACATATTCAAGAATGTTTACTGACTGACTTTTGATTTAATCATATTTAGTACCACTCAAGATAAATTTTAATCTGATTTACCTGTTTTTTTTTTTTTTTTTTTTTTTTTGAGACGGAGTCTTGCTCTGTCGCCCGGGCTGGAGTGCAGTGGCCGGATCTCAGCTCACTGCAAGCTCCGCCTCCCGGGTTCACGCCATTCTCCTGTCTCAGCCTCCCGAGTAGCTGGGACTACAGGCGCCCGCCACCTCGCCCGGCTAGTTTTTTGTATTTTTTAGTAGAGACGGGGTTTCACCGTATTAGCCAGGATGGTCTCGATCTCCTGACCTCGTGATCCGCCCGTCTCGGCCTCCCAAAGTGCTGGGATTACAGGCTTGAGCCACCGCGCCCGGCCGATTTACCTGTTAATAGTCATGCAGAACTTTACAAAACATAAATAAGGTTATAAATACCATTGTTACGTGAATCTGTAAATCTTAGCCACTTTATGTTCATTCCTTCCCAATTAAGAAAGAAAACTGGTAATGCTAATTATAATAAATTTATTAAATTGGTTTTAATAAAGTATACTGATATTGTCTACTTTCAAGTATTTGAGAGCATACCAACTCTCAAATTTAGTAAAAATTTACCTTTTAAATTTAAAAAATGTGAAGATATTTTATGAAGTACTATTGAATAATTATTCTAAAACTTTTTAGCATATATCCAAATGACTAATTACATCTTTGATGGTATTTAACTATCTTGTTTCATGTTTCTTGACATCTTGATGACATACATATTTGGGCATAAATCATGTTAAAATGGGTCATGATTCCAGGAAACCAAGTTATTGGAAACTTTACTCATATCCTTTTATCTTTGATCATCAATTTTTAGGATTTGGACTTGTTCATTATTATTATCTTTTGAAGTTGGGTTAAAGTGTTTCTATTCCTCCAAAAGAAATTCACATATCTACACAGAAATATAAAAAAGCAGAATATTAAAATTAAGAATTAAATTTATATATAGCATTGTAATAACTTTGAAAACAGGTGCAATAATTTTAAGAGTTAAATTGTTCACATTTACTATTTAACTTTTTTCTCATTGTACTTAAATCTGTAGTTTGTCAACAGTAATAATAAATTTTTGGTTGAATAATTAATATTGAGTCTCACTTTGGGAAATTCATAATATATGAAAATATTTTTGCTCCTATTAGCTAATATTCTTTTATCTTATATGCATTTTAAAACTTTATAACCTTATATATTGGCATGATGGAGATACTGGTCAGTTATAAAGTTTGTTCATTAATAAATAATTCACATATTCCAATTTTAATTCTTTATACAACTTGCTGAATTTCAGCATAGGTATGAATGTGGAAAATAAGCAGAAAAATTATTTTTAACAAAGGAATAGCATAATGATGATATCCAAAGACTTTTTTAAAAAAAGGCAAGAGAGAAAACAAAACTGAGAATTTTGTTAACATGAGGTAATTTGCTAGTATTCGTCCAGGATCCCAGAATATTCAAACATACAAACTAGGTGAAAAATAAAACTGCCCTCTAGAAATAAGTCAAAAGATGAAACAACCAGCATAAACATGTAAAATATTCCACAGTTAAGAAAAAAAAAAAAAAAAGTTATTGTATAACAATGGGATTTGTATACCAAAAACACGAATACCTATATGTGTGTCTGGTTGTGGGGAAATGAAAACAACCATGCAATTTCATAGTGACAACTATAGAACCTTGGCAGTATCCAATGCATCCCCCCAAATTACTGATAGATTATTGCTGATACTAAACATGCAGAGATAATTTAAATGAAGTCAAACAGTGTGCATATGAGATAAGTCACTGAACTGTGTTTCACAGTGAAAAACTGGGAGTAAGGTCTCTCTGTTGTTCTGTATGTAACAGGATATTGCAGGATATTTTTTCTGTTTCCTGGAATTATAGGCCAAAGCTGAAGATGGAGGGGAATGAGTATGCAATATATGTTTATTAAACCAGCAATAAGGTGCTAGTTGTTGAGGCTGGTCAAATTCCTGCAGAGCTTAAGGAGTAGATTCTAAGTTACCCAGCTATACCATGCTCTACCTCCAACACCTGGGACTCTGGTGACGCAAATGAGGGGTCTAGGGTGCAAAGTTAAAGGAGCACTTGCCCAACCCTGAGTGAGTGCCTTCAAAAATTTTGTGCTCTAGGCTTCTTTCCCATTGGACAAGGGTTTGGCCTGTAGACTTGATAAGATATGCCTGTAATTGGGTAAACAGGGGAAAGCATAATTTGAGAGAAGCAGGGCTAAGGAAATAGAGGACAGGGGTCTGAGAAGAGAGGGGCAGTGGAGGAGCCTATCCGCCTACTGTTTGCCATGGCAGGACTGCAGTTCTCTTGTGGATCAGGTACACATCTAGGATGACATTTAGGTTTGAGCCATCATCTTCCACCATTCCTACTGCTCCCCAGATTTTTCTGCTGCTGGAGAAGCCTCACTTTGCAAGTAGCTTTCTTGGTGCAGTACTTGGCAGGATGGCTTAAATAGAGGTATGTTTTAGGTTTTTCAATTGACATAGGAAATATGCAACCCTGCTGTGCCAAACAGTGGGCCTGAAGCTGCTCCATTGTCACCCTTCCTTTATACCTATTCCCTTGTACATCTGTTGTGTTTAAAACTCTCTGATCTGTATGTTGATTTGTATCGATAATGTAAATGCTAGAAAAAACTTGGAGCTTTTGTCATATATATGAATGTATTTAGTACAGCTCTTTGCAGGTGGTATGATTCATTCAGAGGGCTGCTTTACATCTTAGCCAAAGTCTCTTTGCTGAGAGCTTCTTCAACAAGATGCAAATAGTATGTGCAGAATCCCCAAAGTTAAACTGTTTGTATAATTCATTAAAACAGCCAAGGATAAATTACAATAACTCTTGTTTTTCTTAAAACCTAAAATTGTAGAGTGCCATTTCTGAAGGTTATCAGTTTCCACACAATTTGTACTTGTCAATTCCATCTTTGATGAAAAATATTTTTCTAACTCTCTCGAATTTGATAGAGCTGTGCTTTATATAGCATAACTTCGTCAATAACATGAGCAATAGTAGTACTGAGGTGGCATCAGCAAACCAATAAATGATGAAAACTTTGCCATACAGTTACATCATCTCAGTAGTCTTACCACTTGTCCACTTTAACTTTTTAAATTTAAACTTTCTTTATGTCACTTGGAGTAAAGGCATCTACAAGATTGCTCACAACAGCAGCAAAGTCACATTTAAGCTATGTGTCTCATTTGTAAAATTTAAGTTTGCAGTATTGCCAAGTGTTGGTTAGTTCATATTCAAAACGACAACAAAATGTCAGAGCACTCAGTGATGCAACAAGTGTAGTATTCCCGACTGGTACGGTTTCAAGGACTGGTAAATAATGTTTTGCTAGCTAAAATGCATACCATTCTGTATAGGAATTTTGCAGTGGGGATTGTAAGAACTGTTGCCTGACTTTTCTAATTGAATATCAACTTTGTATTGCTTCTGATCATGTCTATTACCATTCAGAAAGTTATTCTCACTATCAAAGACACTTGGTATTGACTGTTCTTGTATAATGATACATTGCACACTATACAGAGATGTACTTATCGTCTTTCAAGAATTTAAAATATAAGATAACAATAATAATGTAGGTTAATATGATTTAAAACACATTGTCAAATGGAATAACTGTCTCCCCCATGATAGCATTCAAGTATGGGGGTACCAAATCAGCAAAGTTGATAATTTTTCCACACATTGATACATAGAAGAATTAATAAAGATAGGAAATCCAGCAACATTTCATTTTATTTGTGGGATATCTTGTGTGTGCACTCACATGTGCATGTGTGGCTGTCTGAAACTTTAGTAAACTAGAAGCTCCTAAGATTCAAATTGGTCTGTTTTTCTACACATAATAACTTACATTTATAAATACCTTTGTAACCAATATTGTTATTTTGATACCAAAATATTACGAGATTTTAAAGGGGGGGCATAATTATTATATCCATTTTTCAGGTAAGTAAACGAAAACACAAAAAAGTTTAGAGACTTGACCAAGATGGTATTACTAATAAGAAAATCAGGTAGTATTAGTTCATTGAACTTTCATTTTCTAGTTAAACATGCATTTGCTGATTCTGTTAACCTTATTTTAGTCACCAGTCACTATGTACAGAAGGATTAAAGGCATGTTCTTTGCTCATTCAGACTGAGGATGGGGGAGATATTTTTTAGACATAAACTATACATACATATAGTAAGTTCAATGATACATTTATATAAATAACAGCTGTAGAATCCCAGTAAATTAACTAGCAAGTTCTGCAGACACTCTAAGTAGATTTTATTGAGAATATGATTGTTAAGTACTTCTGAGTTGAGAAAATCAAAATGGTAAAATTAATCTGATCTAGAGGTAAAGTTGGAAATGCACATGGGGCCAGATTGTAAAGAATGTTTACATCAGGTTAAGAATATTTGATTTTTTACTCTTTTACCCATTCGCTTTTTGCCACTTCCTGTTGACCTCCAAGTACTACCAAAACAAAAAACAAACAAACTAACAAATTCTATAAAATGTGGAAAGAATGCTTAAAATGTAAAAAAAGTCAGGAGAGCATTGCTATAGAAACGAATTAAAAATATTTCCAGAAATAGTTTCTGTAAGTCATGGTCAAATGCTGCCAAATGATAAGACAGGATGAGGGCTGAAGATTATTTTGTGCATTTATCAATTTGGAAGTTACTGAAGATTTCAGTGAGAACACTCAGAAGAGAGTGGTATTTCCATAGCCACTCAATTAAGTCCCTTTTCTTGCATAGAATTGTGTTTGGAAACTTAGTTCTTTCCTTAATCACATTTTCCTGTCATGTTTCAAATTTGCTCAAGGTTCACTTCTCTGCAAATGAAACTGAAAAATGAATCTAAACTAGTGCATTTCATGAGAGTAGATGGATTAACTTATCCCTCAATGAAAACTTGCATTTAATAATTGCCTAGATAACTTTTGTTTTATATACCAGAAAAGGCAAAAGCCCCTTCACTGATATGCTGCAACGAGGGAGGTGAGTGAAATGCTGGGGGCTGGGTGTCACTCTTGTTTTTAGAAGGAATGCTACTAAGACATTACCATATGCTATATGAAGAATAAGCCATTGGCATCTATGGTAATCAATAGCTTCTAAATTTGCCTTCAGTGTAAAATAAGGCAAGAATTTTAATTTGAGAATGTCAAATAACTGCAGGAACTTACACTTTCCATCATGTTACTTCCCTTGTCAGAAACTTCCAATGTTTCTTGAGTGATAAATTGTATAACCTTAGATCATCAATGTAAACTGGTCATCAGTTTCCTCTTCTATACAAATGGCATGATGCTTTCTTTTTAGTATCATTTGGGATTAATAAAACATAAATAAAGCAGTTAATACAGTGTATGCATCTTCAAATATGATCATTACATAGGAAATAAAAGACAAATCCATAGGCTCATTTGCTAACCTAGTACCAAGCTAGTACACTTCCTGATACTACCCTAAGCTTACTTTGCATTTGGAATATATTAAGCGACTTACCTTTTAAATAAAAATTAATCTTTTCTACTTCTGTATCAGTTTATATATATATTTTGATTCACCTACAATGTTCTAAACTGATCATCTTCATTCATTAAAACACTGCAGACACTATTTTTAATGTCAGGTTTTTAAATCACCCCTGTTTATTATAGCCAAAAGCTATTTTATTTCATGAATCCCCATGACACAGCATTCCTACCTTTTACAGAATTGCATTTTTATGGCAAATACCATAGGTTGGTCCACTCAATACCCCTTCCACATTCCTTGACTTCTTTTTCCTGAATCATAGAGGCTACAAAATAATAAGTAACAAAATCGGGTCATGAAGATTATCCATGTGTCGTTGCCTGTACCTTTTTAAATTTTGTCAAAGATGGAAAGGAAAATGAATTTTGGTACTGAATTCCTCCTTTGGTGCCTGCATTTTTCATGAACTCTCCCTCCTATATAAGAGTAATTTTCAAGTAGCTACGTAGGTATATTAACAACTAGAGTCGTATCATTCCCTTGCTAATTATAATTCATATTCTGACTTCAATTTATATTTTCTATTGAGTAAGGACAGCTAGAAGGAAACAAGTAGTATAGAAGCTGGAAGAAAAATAATAATTCCTATTTATATACCAGATACATTCATGTTTATTGTCTTTATTGTGTCTTTTAATCATTTTAAGATGTTTGCTAAATAGTTCCAATCTTGCAGTATTTTACAGATGGATAATTGAAGCCTTAATATTTGGAATCTAAAAAGATTGAACTCAAAGAAACAGAATAGAATGGTGGTTACCAGGGGCTGGAGAATGACATTTGGTCATAGATTACAAAAATATGAGTTGGATAAGAGGAATAAGTTCAAGAGCTCTATTGTATAACATGGTGACAATAGTTAATAACAATGTGTTCTATACTTGAGAATTGTTAAGAGCGATTTTAAGAGTTCTTAACACAAATGAGTAATATATGAGGTAATACATATGTGAATTAGTTTGATGTAGCCATTCCATAATGTATACATATTTCATGTTGCACACCATAAATATATACAGTTTTTGTCAATTAAAAATAAATGAAATAAATTAAGACAGATAAAGTAGGTAATTTTGTTAAAATCACACACTAGGTTACGATGCTGGGATTTAAATCTGTGAGTTTTTGATTTTATGATCTCAATCATTTTCAATTTTACCACATTGCCTCATTCATTACTTTAAATGTGAAAGTGTGTATTACCAGGCACAAGACACCTTTTACCTTTACCAATTAGATCTTATCTAGCCTAGTAACCACTTTTTAAAATGCTGTAAAGATTATCCCAGTGGTTTTCTGGTGTATTAGTCTGTTTAGCACTGCTGTAAAAATCTGCACAAGACTGGATAATTTGTTAAAAAGAAAAAAAAAAGAGGTTTAATTGAGTCACAGTTCCATATGGCTGGAGAGGCCTCAGGAAACTTAAAATCCTGGCAGAAGGCGAAGCAGGCATATCCTATATGGTGACAGGAGAGAGAGCATATGAAGGAGGAACTGTCAAACATGTATAAAACCATCAGATCTGATGAGAACTCACTATCATGAGAACAGCATGGGGGAACCACCCCCATAATCTAATCACTTCCCTCTTTCCACGTGTGAGTATTACTGGTCCTTCTCTTGACACGTGGGGATTACAATTTGAGATGAGGTTTGGGTGGGGACACAGAGCCAAACAATATCATTCTGCCCCTGGCCGTTCCCAAATCTCATGTCTTTTCACATTTCAAAACCAATCATGCCTTCCCAACAGTCCCCCAAAGTCTTAACTCATTTCAGCATTAACTCAAAAGTCCACAGTCCAAAGTCTCATCTGAGACAAGGCAAGTCCCTTCTGCCTATGAACCCGTAAAATCAAAAGCAAGTTAGTTGCTTTCAAGTTGTAACGGGGATACAGGCATTGGATAAATGCTTCCATTCCAAATAGTAGAAATTGGCCAAAACAAAGGGCCTACAGGCCTCATACAAGTCCGAAATCCAGTAGGGCAGTCATTAAATCTTAAAGCTCCAAAATAATGTTTTTGGACTCCATGTCTCAAATCCAGGGCATGCTGATGCAAGGGATGGGCTTCCACAGCCTTAGGCAGCTCCTTCACAGGCTGATATTGAATGTCTGTGACTCTTCCAGGCACACAGTGCAAGCTGTTAGTGGATCTACCATTTTGGGGTCTGAAGGATGGTGACCCTCTTCTCAAAACCTCACTAGGCAGTGACCAATGGAGACTCTGTGTGGGGGCTCTGACCCCACATTTCCCTTCCTCATTGCCCTAGCAAAGGTTCTCCATGAGGGCCCTACCCCTACTGCTGCCTGGACAACCAGGCATTGCTATACATTTTCTGAAATGTAGGTGGAGGTTCCCAAACCTCAATTCTTAACTTCTGTGGACACGCAGTCCCAATACCATGTAGAAGCCACCAAGGCTTGGGGCTTGCACCCTCTGAAGCAACTGCCTAAGCTGTACTTTGGTCCCTTTTAGCCACAGCTGGAGCTGGAGCAGCTGGGACACAGGGCACCAAGTCCTGAGTCTGCAAAGAGCAGAGTGGCCCTGGACCAGGCCCAAGAAACCATTTTTTCCCTCCTAGGTCTCTGGGCCTGTGATTGTAGGGGCTGCCACCAAGATCTCTGACATGCCCTGGAGATATTTTCCCCATTGCCTCGGTGATTAACATTCAGCTCCTCATTACTTATGCAAATTTCTGCAGCAGGTTGAATTTATTCTCAGAAAATGGGTTTTTCTTTTTATTGCATCACCAGGCTGCAAATTTTCCAAATGTTTATGCTCTGCTTCCCTTTAAAACCGAAGTTCCTATTTCAGATCACCTCTCTGAAGTTCAAAGTTCCACAGATCCCTAGGGCAGGGGCAAATTCCACCAGTTCCTTTGCTAAAGCATAGCAAGAGTGGCCTTTGCTCCACTTCCCGAGAAGTTCCTCATCTCCGCCTGAGACCACCTCAGCCTGGACTTCATGGTCCATATCACTATCAGCATTTTGGTCAAAACCATTAAATAATCCTAGGAAGATCCAAATTTTCCCACATCTTCCTGTCTTCTGAACCCTCCAAACTCTACCAACCTCTGCCCATTACCGAGTTCCAAAGTTGCTTCCACGTTTTCTGTATCTTTATAGCAGTACCCCACTCTTTGTACTAATTAACTATATTAGTCCATTTTCACATTGCTACAAAGGACTGCCTAAGACTGGGTAATTTATAGGTTTAATTGACTCACAGTTCTGCATGGCTGGGGAGGCCTCAGGAAATGTAAAATCACAGCAGAAGAGGAAGCAATCATTTTTTACATGGTGGCAGGCGAGAGTGCATATGAAAGACAAACTATCAAACACTTATAAAATCATCAGATCTCATCAGAACTCACTCACTATCATGAGAAAACATGGGGGAAACTACCCCCATGATCCAAACACCTCCCCCTCTCAACACATGGGGATTATAATTCAAGATGAGATTTGGGTAGGGGCACAGAGCCAAACCATATCATTTGGAGATTACTTTCACTAGTTCATGAGAATCATTGGGCATATTTCTTCCTGACTCTGTATTCAGTGACTTCATGCTGATAGCTTGAAATTGATCATGTTGGGAATATTTACACTGTGGAAATTGGCAAACTTCATGAATCAGGGCTTTTCCTCTTTCTCCCCAAGCTTTGTTTTTAAACATTTCCCAGAACACCACTAGTCAAAACACTTTCATTTGGAATACATCTTTTCATAATTTTAATATTAACACTTTTCTTTTGCTATTATACACAATTCAGGACTATTTCATCTGTTGACATTTGAGAAATCATTGTCATGTCCTTTATGTTTCAAAGACATCCCACTATTAAAAAAAAGCCCAGTAATTTCAATTTTTCCCTATTTACTCCTAGATCTTCTTTGCTCTTTTTTAAAATTGCAATTTCAATGTGCAGTCCTACCAAGAACTATCACATTGAAGTAGTTTGAGTGTCTGTAGGGAGGCTTTTTTTGTTGTTGTTGTTGTTACAATAGCATTCCATTGAATAACCTGGAAATAAATGAACTGCAAGGGTAGATCTGTGGTAAACCAGTGAGCCAGAGTACTGGATAATCTCCAATTTTGCCACTATGGTTCATATATAATTTTAAGTATTTAATATATGATAATCCAAGAAGTATGAAATGAGGAACATTTCTGAACTAAGGGAAAAAACAAATTAATAAATTATCTGAAATCAGGATTACTTTCTAGTACCTACTATATGGCCTATTGGCACATAAAAACAAAGTCAAGTTATCTGGGAAATAGCAAGAGAAAGTTTTAATATTCTAAGCTTGTAAAAGCTGATAGAAGATCTATCTCAGATGAGTTCCATGTCAGTGTATACACATACTAGTCAAATGCTTCTTAAAATTAACTCCTGTGCAAAGTAACTGTGTTTTCTTCTTCACATGAAATATAAACTGTATCGAAGTCACAAGTTGTATTGAAGTCATTGTATTGAAGTATGTATTGAAAAGTCACATATTTTCAAGATTGCATGTAGTTCCTCATCTTCCTGAGTTCAGATTGAAATACTTTATAAGCCAGTAAAAGAGGAAACAATGGAGCCATTTTTAGAAAATGACTAGTGATACCAACATCTTCCTGGCCAAAGTTTCAGGAATTTCCATTGAAATAGTGTGATTCAGTTTGATGGAAGCCACAGAGGATGGAAATATAACAATATTAAATTTCACCTCCTTCAAAAAAGCTGTCTAGAAGGTAAATAAAGATAATGCTGACTGATTCAATCGGCCACACCCTGAGTGAATGGGTCAAAGAATGGCATCAAAAGAAAGTATGGGGAGAAATGGAAGTCATTTCTACGCCTACTGTCTGCTTGGAACCTTGGGAAAAATGCCTACATCCAGAAATGTGTGATTTGGTCAAGCATAAAACGAGGCACTGCTAAAGTTTATTATACTAAAGACAGCAACATCAAATGGAATGAACAACGACATTTCCGATGAAAGAAGTTTCTTTTGGGACTGTTTTTTCCTTCCACTTCCTGTCAGGCTATAAGATCTGAAAATGATAAGGAATTCAAAGCATGACCTATATCAGTTTCTAGTAGAATCCATATAAACTCCATTTGGCTATAAGTAAAAATTGACTAAACATGTATTTTTTCCAAAAGAAGAAATAAATGAAGAAATTATTCATCCATAAAAAAAGACAATGACAAAAGAGAAAGAAATGACAAAAGAAAAAATAAAACATTGAAACTTGTTTGATCAGGTAAAATGGAACCTGATATTTATGGTAGCTAATTAAAAAATAAGGTGAGTTCATCTACTGAAAGGAAAAACATAACCAGATTGTGTAAAAATATTTAACAATATTTTGCTTTTAAGAAAAATTCAATAAAATGACTCAGGCCCACAAACTTTAGGCAGACTTAAAGAAAGGAAAAATAATAAGGCTAACGTTAGACAAGATGAATGTAATAAAATAAAGTAAATTTCACATAGAAATATTGGACAATCATATATTTTTAAGTGCCCCCAAATTGAACACCATAGCACACAAATAAGCATAAGATGGTTAAGTCCAGTGGAAGAGAGACAAGTATGATTATAGAGGGAGACTTCAGTGTATTTCTAGCAATCATATACAATAACATAAGAATATGGAATGCTGAATACAATGCTGTATTATCAGTGTAGTATCCAGTATGCAATTTGCTGTTTGTCAAATGTACAGTGGTACTTATCACAAATTAAATGCATATAAATCAAAAAAGAAAAGCTTAGTTAAGCATGTCAATTAGAAATCATGCTAACTACATTTTCTAGCCAAAATGTAATATTAAAACTATGCATCAACTGAAAATACTTAAACATAAAACTCCAAATATTCATGTTTGAAATAGCTTCTTAAAAATAACTTTTTGAGTCAAAGAAGGACCCTTAATTGAAGGACACACTATTTGGTTTGCATGATTGAGAGTGATTTATAATACTTAAAATGGGCTAGCTCTCTAAATATAATTATATGCTATTATTTAGTGTATGAAGCAGAAAAAATATTGCTGAGTTAAAAGTTTCACATTCAAAATATTGTCTATTATTTTTAACCCTATCTTCTATGTGATGATATATTAACTGGTTTAAATAGCCAAGAAAATCAAATAAAAATCTATTCATATTAATAAGAATTAAGCAAATTAAATAGATAAAAGGTAAATGAACAAAAATATGTGACTGTTCTATAAACTAGCCAAAATCAAAAGGAAATGTAATAATATGTTAGGACCAAAAACAAGTCTCAACGAACTTTTAAAAATAGAAATTACACAAAATATTTTCTCAGACTACAATAAAACTAGAAATCAATAAAAAGAGAAATTTTGTAAACTATACAAATTAAACAACATGCTCCTGAAGAACCACTGGGTCAAGGAAGAAATTATGGTGGAAATCAAAACAATTCTAGAACCAAACAAAAATTCAAACACAATATATTAAAATCTATGGGATACGGCAAAAGAAGTGCTAAGAAGAAAGCTGATAGAATAAATGCCCACATAAAAAAGTAGAAAGATTTCAAATAGACAATTTAAAGATGCACTTTAAGGAGCTGGAAATGCAAGAACAAACCAAACCCCTAATAAGTGAAGGAAAGAAATAATAAAGATCAGAGGAGAACTAAATAAAGTAGAGGCAAATGAAAAAATGCAAAGGATAAATGAAATGAAAAGTTTGTGTTTTGAAAGATAATCAAAATAAATAAACCACTTGATAGATTAACCAGGAAATAAAAGAAAGAAGGCCCAAGCAAAATCAGATATTAAAAAAAGATATTACAACTGACATCACAGATACGCAAAAGATCATCAGACACTATTATGAACAATTATACATTAAAAAATTAGAAAACCTAGAGGAAATAGATAAATTCCTGGACTCATACAACTGAACAAGATTGAATCAGGAAGAAATTAAAAATGTGAACAGATCAATAACAATAAGATTTAATTAGTAATAAACAGTCTCCCAACAGCAGAAGTACAGGTCCTAATGGTTTCACTGCCAAATTCTATCAAACTATCAAAGAAGAACTAACTCCAATTCTCCTCAAACTATTCCAAAAAATTGGAGAGGAGAAAATTCTACCTAACTTATTCTGTGATGCCAGCATTATCCTGATACCAAAACCAGACAAGGGCACAACAAAAGAAAACTACTGGCCAATATACTGATAAACATAGATACAGAAATTCTCAACAAAATACTAGCAAACCAAATCCAACAGCACATAAAAAAAAATATACCACAATCAAATGGGATTTATCCCAGGGATGCAAGAATGGTTCGATGCATGCAAATTAATAAACATGATACATCACATCCACAGACCGAAGTACAAAAAACATATGATGATCTCAATAGACATGGAAGAAGCATTTAATAAAATTCATCATCCCTTCATGGAAAAATTTTTCAACAAACTAGGCGTAGAAGGAACATACTTCAGCATAATAAAGGTCAAACATAACAAACCCACAGGTAATACCATGCTGAATGAAGAAAGACTGAAAGCCTTTCCCCTAATAACCAGAACAAGACACAAGGCTGACAACTTTCACCACTCCTATTTAATATATTACTGGATGTCCTAGCAAGAGCAATCAGGCAAGAGAAAGAAAGAAAAGGCAATCAAATTGGAAAAGAGGTCAAATTGTCCCTCTTTGCTGATCATACGATCTTATATATAAAAAAACCTAAAGATTCAATAAAAAAACTCTTAGACCTGATAAATTCAATGAAGTTGCAGAATACGAAATCAGTGTACAAAAATTGGAATCATTTCTATATGCTAATTAATGTACTAATAAATTAATCAAGAAGGCAATCCCATTTACAATAGCTACAAAAATAAACAATACCTAGGAATAAATGTAACCAAGGAAATGAAAGATTTCTAAAAGGAAAACTGCAAAACACTGTTGAAATAAATTGAAGGGGACACAAAGGGAAAGACAGTCGATGCTCGTGGATCAGTAGAGTTAATATCCTTCAGATGATCATACTGCCCCCTTGTGATCTACAGATTCAATGCAATCTCTATCAAAATACCAATGAGATTTTTTACAGAAATAGAAAACATAATCATAAAATTTGTGTGGAACCTAAAAGAGCCCAATTAGCCAAATCAATCCTGAGCAAAAAGAACAAAGCTGGAGATACCACACTACTTGAACTCAATATATTACAAGGCTATGGTAACTAAGATAGCATAGTACTAAAACAGACACAGAGACCAATAGAATAGAATACAGAACCCAGAAATAAGTCTACATATTTACAGCCAACTGATTTTTGACAAGGATTCCAAGAACATACATTGGGGAAAGAGTCTCTTCAATAAATGGTCTAGGAAAACTGAATGTAGAAAGTGAAACTAAATTCATCTCTCTCACCATATCCAAAATCAACTCAAAGTGGATTAAAGACTTAAAGGTTAGACCTAAAACCATAAAAACCCTAGAAGAAAACCTGGGCAATACCATTCAGGACATAGGCATGGGCAAGGACTTCATGACTAAAACACCAAAAGCAATGGCAACAAAAGCCAGGATAAACAAATGGGATCTAATTAAACTAAAGAGCTTCTGCACAGTGAAATAAACTACCATCAGAGTGAACAGGCAACCTGTAGAATGGGAGAACATTTTTGCAATCTACCCATCTGACAAAGGGCTAATATCCAGAATCTACAAAGAACTTAAACAAATTTACAAGAAAAAAATCAAACAACCCACCAAAAAGTGGGCAAAGGATATGAAGAGACACTTTTCAAGAGAGGACATTTATGCAGCCAAGAAACACATGAAAAAATGCTCATTATCACTGGTCATCAGAGAAATGCAAATCAAAACCACAATGAGATACCATCTCACACCAGTTAGAATGGCGATCATTAAAAAGTCAGGAAACAACAGGTGCTGGAGAGCATGTGAAGAAATAGAAACGCTTTTACACTGTTGGTGGGATTGTAAACTAGTTCAACCATTGTGGAAGATAGTGTGGCGATTCTTCAAGGATCTAGAACTAGAAATGCCATTTGACCCAGACATTCATTACTGGGGATATACCCAAAGGATTATAAATCATGCTACTATAAAGACACATGCACACGTATATTTATTGCGGCACTATTCACAATAACAAAGACTTGGAACCAAGCCAAATGTCCATCAATGATAGAACTGGATTAAGAAAATGTGGGGGAATGGAGCAAGATGGCCGAATAGGAACAGCTCCAGTCTCCAACTCCCAGTGCGAGCGACACAGAAGACCGGTGATTTCTGCATTTTCGACTGAGGTACTGGGGTCATCTCACTGGGGAGTGCCGGGCAATCGGTGCTGGTCAGCTGCTGCAGCCCGACCAGTGAGAGCAGAAGCAGGGCGAGGCATCGCCTCACCTGGGAAGCGCAAGGGGGAAGGGAATCCCTTTTCCTAGCCAGGGGAACTGAGACACACAACACCTGGAAAATTGGGTAACTCCCACCCCAATATTGCGCTTTAAGCAAACGGGCACACCAGGAGAACATATCCCACACCTGGCTGGGAGGGTCCCACACCCACGGAGCCTCCCTCATTGCTAGCACAGCAGTCTGCGATCTAACCGCAAGGCAGCAGCGAGGCTGGGGGAGGGGCACCCACCATTGCTGAGGCTTAAGTAGGTAAACAAAGCCGCTGGGAAGCTCGAACTGGGTGGAGCTCACAGCAGCTCAAGGAAACCTGACTGTCTCTGTAGACTCCACCTCTGGGGACAGGGCACAGCTAAAAAAAAAACAAAAAACAAAAAAACAAAAAGGCAGCAGAACCTCTGCAGACGCAAACGACTCTGTCTGACAGCTTTGAAGAGAGCAGTGGATCTCCCAACAAGGAGGTTGAGACCTGAGAAGGGACAGACTGCTCAAGTGGGTCCCTGACCCCTGAGTAGCCTAACTGGGAGACATCCCCCACTAGGGGCAGTCTGGCACCCCACACCTCACAGGGTGGAGTACACCCCTGAGAGGAAGCTTCCAAAGTAAGAATCAGACAGGTACACTCGCTGTTCAGCAATATTCTATCTTCTGCAACCTCTGCTGCTGATACCCAGGCAAACAGGGTCTGGAGTGGACCTCAAGCAATCTCCAACAGACATACAGCTGAGGGTCCTGACTGTCAGAAGGAAAACTATCAAACAGGAAGGACACCTATACCAAAACCCCATCAGTACGTCACCATCAACAAAGACCAGAGACAGATAAAACCAAAAAGATGGGGAAAAAGCAGGGCAGAAAAGCTGGAAATTCAAAAAATAAGAGCGCATCTCCCCCTGCAAAGGAGCGCAGCCCATCACCAGCAACGGATCAAAGCTGGTCAGAGAATGACTTTGACGAGATGAGACAAGAAGGCTTCAGTCCATCAAACTTCTCAGAGCTAAAGGAGGAATTACATACCCAGCACAAAGAAACTAAAAATCTTGAAAAAAGAGTGGAAGAATTGACAGCTAGACTAATTAATGCAGAGAAGGTCATAAACGAAATGACAGAGATGAAAACCATGACATGAGAAATACATGAGAAATGCACAAGCTTCACTAACCGACTCGATCAACTGGAAGAAAGAGTATCAGCGATTGAGGATCAAATGAATGAAATGAAGCGAGAAGAGAAACCAAAAGAAAAAAGAAGAAAAAGAAATGAACAAAGCCTGCAAGAAGTATGGGATTATGTAAAAAGACCAAATCTGCGTCTGATTGGGGTGCCTGAAAGTGAGGGGGAAAATGGAACCAAGTTGGAAAACACTCTTCAGGATATCATCCAGGAGAACTTCCCCAACCTAGTAGGGCAGGCCAACATTCAAATTCAGGAAATACAGAGAATGCCACAAAGATACTCCTCCAGAAGAGCAACTCCAAGACACATAATTGCCAGATTCACCAAAGTTGAAATGAAGGAAAAAATCTTAAGGGCAGCCAGAGAGAAAGGTCAGGTTACCCACAAAGGGAAGCCCATCAGACTAACAGCAGATCTCTCGGCAGAAACTCTCCAAGCCAGAAGAGAGTGGGGGCCAATATTCAACGTTCTTAAAGAAAAGAATTTTCAACCCAGAATTTCATATCCAGCCAAACCATGTTTCATAAGTGAAGGAGAAATAAAATCCTTTACAGATAAGCAAATGCTTAGAGATTTTGTCACCACCAGGCCTGCCTTACAAGAGACCCTGAAGGAAGCCCTAAACATGGAAAGGAACAACCGGTACCAGCCATTGCAAAAACATGCCAAAATGTAAAGACCATCAAGGCTAGGAAGAAACTGCATCAACTAACTAGCAAAATAACCAGTTAATATCATAATGGCAGGATCAAGTTCACACATAACAATATTAACCTTAAATGTTAATGGACTAAATGCTCCAATTAAAAGACACAGACTGGCAAACTGGATAAAGAGTCAAGACCCATCAGTCTGCTGTATTCAGGAGACCCATCTCACATGCAGAGACATACATAGGCTCAAAATAAAGGGATGGAGGAAGATCTGCTAAGCAAATGGAGAACAAAAAAAAGCAGGGGTTGCAATCCTAGTCTCTGATAAAACAGACTTTAAACCATCAAAGATCAAAAGAGACAAAGAAGGCTGGGCGCGGTGGCTCAAGCCTGTAATCCCAGCACTTTGGGAGGCTGAGACGGGTGGATCACGAGGTCAGGAGATCGAGACCATCCTGGCTAATACGGTGAAACCCTGTCTCTACTTAAAAATACAAAAAACTAGCCGGGCGACGAGGCGGGCGCCTGTAGTCCCAGCTACTTGGGAGGCTGAGGCAGGAGAATGGCGTAAACCCGGGAGGTGGAGCTTGCAGTGAGCTGAGATCCGGCCACTGCACTCCAGCCTGGGCGACAGAGCGAGACTCCGTCTCAAAAAAAAAAAATAATAATAAAAATAAAAAAGAGACAAAGAAGGCCATTACATAATGGTAAAGGGATCAATTCAAGAAGAAGAGCTAACTATCCTAAATATATATGCAACCAATACAGGAGCACCCAGATTCATGAAGCAAGTCCTTAGAGACTTACAAAGAGACTTAGACTCCCATACAATAATAATGGGAGACTTCAACACTCCACTGTCAACATTAGAGAGATCAATGAGACAGAAAGTTAACAAGGATATCCAGGAATTGAACTCATCTCTGCACCAAGCGGACCTAATAGACATCTATAGAACTCTCCACCCCAAATCAACAGAATATACATTCTTCTCAGCACCACATCGCACTTATTCCAAAATTGACCACATAATTGGAAGTAAAGCACTCCTCAGCAAATGTACAAGAACAGAAATTATAACAAACTGTCTCTCAGACCACAGTGCAATCAAACTAGAACTCAGGACTAAGTAACTCAATCAAAACCGCTCAACTACATGGAAACTGAACAACCTGCTCCTGAATGACTACTGGGTACATAACGAAATGAAAGCAGAAATAAAGATGTTCTTTGAAACCAATGAGAACAAAGATACAACATACCAGAATCTCTGGGACACATTTAAAGCAGTGTGTAGAGGGAAATTTATAGCACTAAATGCCCACAAGAGAAAGCAGGAAAGTTCTAAAACTGACACTCTAACATCACAATGAAAAGAACTAGAGAGGCAAGAGCAAACACATTCAAAAGCTAGCAGAAGGCAAGAAATAACTAAGATCAGAGCAGAACTGAAGGAGATAGAGACACAAAAAACCCTCCAAAAAATCAATGAATCCAGGAGTTGGTTTTTTGAAAAGATCAACAAAATTGACAGACCGCTAGCAAGACTAATAAGAAGAGAGAGAGGAATCAAACAGACGCAATAAAAAACGATAAAGGGGATATCACCACCGACCCCACAGAAATACAAACTACCATCAATAAGAGAATACTATAAACACCTCTATGCAAATCAACTAGAAAATCTAGAAGAAATGGATAATTTCCTGGACACTTACACTCTTCCAAGACTAAACCAGGAAGAAGTTGAATCCCTGAATAGACCAATAGCAGGCTCTGAAATTGAGGCAATACTTAATAACCTACCCACCAAAAAAAGTCCAGGACCAGATGGATTCACAGCTGAATTCTACCAGAGGTACAAAGAGGAGCTGGTACCATTCCTTCTGAAACTATTCCAATCAATAGAAAAAGAGGGAATCCTCCCTAACTCATTTTATGAGGCCAACATCATCCTGATACCAAAGCCTGGCAGAGACACAACAAAAAAAAGAGAATTTTAGACCAATATCCCTGATGAACATCGACGCAAAAATCCTCAATAAAATACTGGCAAACCGGATTCAGCAGCACATCAAAAAGCTTATCCACCATGATCAAGTGGGCTTCATCCCTGGGATGCAAGGCTGGTTCAACATTCACAAATCAATAAACGTAATCCAGCATATAAACAGAACCAAAGACAAGAATCACATGATTATCTCAATAGATGCAGAAAAGGCTTTTGACAAAATTCAACAGCCCTTCATGCTAAAATCGCTCAATAAATTCGGTATTGATGGAATGTACCTCAAAATAATAAGAGCTATTTATGACAAACCCACAGCTAATATGATACTGAATGGGCAAAAACTGGAAAAATTCCCTTTGAAAACTGGCACAAGACAGGGATGCCCTCTCTCACCACTCCTATTCAACATAGTGTTGGAAGTTCTGGCTAGGGCAATCAGGCAAGAGAAAGAAATCAAGGGTATCCAGTTAGGAAAAGAAGAAGTCAAATTGTCCCTGTTTGCAGATGACATGATTGTATTTTAGAAAACCCCGTTGTCTCAGCCCAAAATCTCCTTAAGCTGATAAGCAACTTCAGCAAAGTCTCAGGATACAAAATTAATGTGCAAAAATCACAAGCGTTCTTATACACCAGTAACAGACAAACAGAGAGCCAAATCATGAATGAACTTCCATTCACAATTGCTTGAAAGAGAATAAAATACCTAGGAATCCAACTTACAAGGGATGTCAAGGACCTCTTCAAGGAGAACTACAAACCACTGCTCAGTGAAATAAAAGAGGACACTAACAAGTGGAAGAACATACCATGCTCGTGGATAGGAAGAATCAATATCGTGAAAATGGCCATACTGCCCAAGGTTATTTATAGATTCAATGCCATCCCCATCAAGCTACTAATGAGTTTCTTCACAGAATTGGAAAAAACTGCTTTAAAGTTCATATGGAACCAAAAAAGAGCCCGCATTGCCAAGGCAATCCTAAGTCAAAAGGACAAAGCTGGAGGCGTCACGCTACCTGACTTCAAACTATGCTACAAGGCTACAGTAACCAAAACAGCATGGTACTGGTACCAAAACAGAGCTATAGACCAATGGAACAGAACAGAGTCCTCAGAAATAATACCACACATCTACAGCCATCTGATCTTTGACAAACCTGAGAGAAACAAGAAATGGGGAAAGGATTCCCTATTTAATAAATGGTGCTGGGAAAATTGGCTAGCCATAAGTAGAAAGCTGAAACTGGGTCCTTTCCTTACTCCTTATACGAAGATTAATTCAAGGTGGATTAGAGACTTAAATGTTAGACCTAATACCATAAAAA
This sequence comes from Rhinopithecus roxellana, assembly GCF_007565055.1. Classification (NCBI taxonomy): domain Eukaryota; kingdom Metazoa; phylum Chordata; class Mammalia; order Primates; family Cercopithecidae; genus Rhinopithecus; species Rhinopithecus roxellana. The sequence goes on along the minus strand of NC_044549.1, from coordinate 12,167,483 downwards.
CCCTAGAAGAAAATCTAGGTAGTACCATTCAGGACATAGGCATGGGCAAGGACTTCATGTCTAAAACACCAAAAGCAACGGCAGCAAAAGCCAAAATTGACAAATGGGATCTAATTAAACTAAAGAGCTTCTGCACAGCAAAAGAAACTACCACCAGAGTGAACAGGCAACCTACAGAATGGGAGAAAATTTTTGCAATCTACTCATCTGACAAAGGGCTAATACCCAGAATCTACAAAGAACTCAAACAAATATACAAGAAAAAAACAAACAACCCCATCAAAAAGTGGGCAAAGGATATGAACAGACATTTCTCAAAAGAAGACATTCGTACAGCCAACAGACACATGAAAAAATGCTCATCATCACTGGCCATCAGAGAAATGCAAATCAAAACCACAATGAGATACCATCTCACACCAGTTAGAACAGCAATCATTAAAAAGTCAGGAAACAACAGATGTTGGAGAGGATGTGGAGAAATAGGAACACTTTTACACTGTTGGTGGGATTGTAAACTAGTTCAACCATAATGGAAAACAGTATGGCAATTCCTCAAGGATCTAGAACTAGATGTACCATATGACCCAGCCATCCCACTACTGGGTATATACCCAAAGGATTATAAATTATTCTACTACAAAGACACATGCACATGTATGTTTATTGCGGCACTATTCGCAATAGCAAAGACTTGGAATCAACCCAAATGTCCATCTGTGACAGACTGGATTAAGAAAATGTGGCACATATACACCATGGAATACTATGCAGCCATAAAAAAGGATGAGTTTGCGTCCTTTGTAGGGACATGGATGCAGCTGGAAACCATCATTCTTAGCAAACTATCACAAGAAGAGAAAACCAAACACCGCATGTTCTCACTCATAGGTGGGAACTGAACAATGAGATCACTTGGACTCGGGAAGGGGAACATCACACACTGTGGCCTATCATGGGGAGGGGGGAGGGGGGAGGGACTGCATTGGGAGTTATACATGATATAAATGATGAATTGATGGGTGCTGACGAGTTGATGGGTGCAGCACACCAACATGGCACAAGTATACATATGTAACAAACCTGCACGTTATGCACATTTACCCTAGAACTTAAAGTATAATAAAAAATAAAAATAAAAAAAATAAAAAAAGAAAAAAAAAAGAAAAGGAATGAAGGAGGAAAAAAAAGGGAAGGAAGAGGAGAGGAAGGGAAAGGAAAGGGGAAAAGAAGGAGGGAGGGGAAGGAAGGAAGGGGAGAGAAAGGGGAAGGGGAGGGAAAGGGGAAGAGTACGAAAGCGGAAGGGAGGGAGACAAGAAGGGGAGAAGGAAGGGAAAAGCAGTGGTGAGAGGGGACATCCTTGCATTGTTTCTCACCACTAAATATGATGATAGCTGTAGGATTTTTGTTGATGTTCTTTATCAAGTTGAGGAAATTCCCCTCTATTCCTAGCTCACTGAGAATTTTTGTTATGAGTAGGTATTAAATTTTGTCAAATGCTTTTCTGTATCAATTAATAAAATCATGTGAATTAAAAAAAAAAAAAAGAAAATGTGGCACATATACACCATGGAATACTATGCAGCCATATAAAGGATGAGTTCATGTCCTTTACAGGAACATAAATGAAGCTGGAAACCATCATTCTGAGCAAACTATCACAAGGACAGAAAACCAAACACCACATGTTCTCACTCATAGGTGGGAACTGAACAATGAGATCACTTGGACACAGGGCAGGGAACATCACGCACCAGGGCCTGTTGTGGGGTGGGGGGATTGGTGAGGGATAGCATTAGGAGAAATACCTAATGTAAATGAGTTAATGGGCACAGCAAACCAACACAGCACATGTATACATATGTAACAAACCTGCACATTATGCACATGTACCCTGGAACTTAAATTATAACAAAAAATTTAAAAGTAAAAAAAAAAAAGACTTAAATGTAAGATTCAAAACAATTAAACTCTTAGAAGAAAACAGGCAAAGCACTTCAGGACATTGGTTTAGGAAAAGATTATGGCTAAGTCCTCAAAAGCATAGACAACAGAAACAGATTTGGACTATATTAAACTAAAAATCTTCTTCACAGCAAAGCATTAATCAGCAGAATGAAGAGACAACCTGTTGAATGGGAGAAAATATTTGCAAACTCTTCATCTGACAAGGGACTAATATCTAGAATATATGATGAACTCAACAGAAAAAATAAAACAAATAATTCCATTAAAAAGTGGGCAAAGGACAAGGGAAATGTAAATCATAACCACAGTGAGTTATCATTTTACCCAGGTTAAAATGGCTATTTTTAAAAAGACAAAAAATTACAGGTGCTCATAAGGAAACAGAGAAAGATAACTTTTATATACATTGACAGGAATATAAATTGTACAGCCACTATGGAAAACAATATGGAGATTTCTCAAAAAACTAAAAATACAATCCAGCAATTCTACTACCAGATATGTATCCAAAGGAAAAGCAATGAGTATATCAAAGCATATCTGTACTTAAATGTTTATTGCAGCATTATTCATAATAGCAAAGATATGGAATCAACCTAATTGTCCATCAGTGGATAAACAGAAAAAGAAAATGTGGGATACATACACAATGAAATACTATTTTCCAATAAAAAAGAAAGAAATCATGTCATTTGCAGTCATATAGATGGAACTGGTGGTCATTATGTTAAGTGAAGTAAGCCAGACACAGAGACAAATTTCATATGTTCTTACTCATATGTGTGAGCTAAAAGTAGTTGATCTCATAAAAGAAATGAATGTGCGTGTAAATGAGGCAAAGAAAAGTGTTTGGTTAATGAGTACAAACATGCAGTTAGTTAGAAGGCATAAGTTCTAATGTCTGATAGCAGAATATGGTAACTATAGTTAGCAACAGTGTACAGCACATCTGTTTTTATTTTTTATTTTTTTTTAAGTTTCAGGGTACACACGCAGGAGGTGCAGATTTGTTACACAGGTAAACGTGTGCCATAGTGGTTTGCTGTATTTATCAACCCATCACCTAGGTATTAAGCCCAGCATGCATTAGCTATTTTCTCTAATGCATATTTCAAAGTAGCTAGAAGAATTTGAAATATTCCCAACACATGGAAGTGATAAATACCCAAGCTGATAGATACTCTAAATAGCCTGACTTGGTCATTACACATTTTATCCATGCAACAAAATATTATATGTACTCTCTATATATGTAAAATACTATACATCAATTTTAAAATAAAAAATGATATGAAACACACAGGAAAAACCCGAATAAGAAATGTGTGGAACTCACAGGAAGTCAATTATAAAATTTTATTGACAAACATGAAACATCTAAATTAATTGAGAGACAATGTATTTCCCTGTGGGAAATCCAGTCAGTCATTTCACATTCATCTATACTCAAATTGCTATTCTAATAAATATCTTAACTTTTTTGCTATCTCACAAAATTGCCCATGCTCACTAAGGAGGAAAAAACAGGAGAGAATAAAGAAAATTTTGGCGAAGAGTGGTAAAAAAAAATCCTTGCTCTACAAGTTGTTAATATATTATAACATTTACAATAGCTAAAAGTAATTTCTGCTGCAACAATCAAATAAGAGAGCAATTAAATAGAACTCATCATGTTAAACAGAAACACCCAGTAGATGGTAAAATTAATGTTTCATAACAATTGGGATAGAATGACTTTCAAAGACGTGGCATTAGTATCAAAAGGTTGACTCTAGAAAAAAAGATTATGATAACAACTCATCACACATGATACATAAAGATGAATTTCAGCTTCATCAAAAGTCTAAATTAAAATAAATAAGGTAATAAAAATCAGAAGATATAAAGAAATGCCAACAGATCTTTAGATGGAAAGTTGCAAGCTTACTGTTGGTTTTAGAAAACCGAAACCAAACCAAAGTAAAAAAGTTGAAATGTTAAACTACATAAAATTTAAAATTACTTATCATCAATAATTTCCATGAAACAAGTGCAAAGACATCAACAGAGGAGAAAATTTGCAGCATACAACAGACAAAGCTTTGGAAAAACAAACACTTCTATAGTAATATGAGCAAAAAACACTGCCAGATAACTCAAAAAGGAGAAATTCAAGTAACAATAAAAATAAGAAAAATACTGATATTCAACTTTCTAGATAATCAAATGGGAAATATACTAAAATCAAGAATTGAGATATATAATTTTGGCTATCAACTCAGGAAAATTTTTTAAAAAGCTAAGATATACTACTCAATGATACTCATTTTTTTTAAATTTTTTTTTATTTTTTATTTTATTTTATTTTTTTTTTTTTTGAGACGGAGTCTCGCTCTGTCGCGGCCCAGGCTGGAGCGCAGTGGCCGGATCTCAGCTCACTGCAAGCTCCGTCTCCCAGGTTTACGCCATTCTCCTGCCTCAGCCTCCCGAGCAGCTGGGACTACAGGCGCCCGCTCAAATTTTTTTTTGAGAATGTTGTCATAAAATTTTAGAGAATTTTTTTTCTTTTTTGAGCAATAAGGTCTTGCTGTGTTTCCCAGGCTGCCTCAACACCTGGGCTCAAGCATTACTCTCATTTCAGCCTCCCGAATAACTGGGACCACAGGCATGTACCACCAAGCCTTGCTTTTATTTTATTATTTAAAAAGTTTTATAAATATATGCATGTTTTCGACAATGAAGAAAATGTTATTAAAATCAAATCGCATTTTTGTATGTCAGAAACACCTGCACGGTGAGAAATAAGAAACAAAATACTTTTTAGTTTTAAGTGTAAATATTACAATTCATTATTATTTTAAACTTGACAAATAATAAAAAGATAAAACACATAAATGAAATCAAAGGAGGATACAGTTTTTTTCTCTAATAACTTAGGGTCAAAGAGCAACAAAATATATAGCTGGAAAATGATAGGACTGAGTTGTAATGTGGAGCTGTGTGCCCAGTTTCACCATTTATCTGTTCTTGGCTATAAAACAAACCATCTCTGGAAATCACTTCCCTCTTCTGTAAAATGGGGATAATCCTTCTTGTCCACCCTTGAAAATAACATGTAGTAAAATATCTGAATGAAACCGTAAAAATAATCAGTTTATTCTCAAGTTACCATGATTGTACTCATGGAAATATATATAGTTCTATATTATTCTTCTACCTACTCAATTGTTTGTATACTGGGCAGAAGAATTCCTTCTATTTTTCATTTTGGAAGATCTGATCTGACTTTTATATGCTTTAGAATTCATTCACTCAGAAAGCACTTCCCTACTGTAACATGAATTGTACGTATTTTGTATCTTATGTCAAATTAGATGCTTATTCTGAGTAATGTTCCAATATATGACACTGGTTTTACTGTAACCTTTCTGAATATCACTGCAGAAGTGAAATTGTCTACTTACAATTTCATAATAGTATGATGCTTTCATATACTTTTTTTTTTCATTAATTTTAACCATGACCTGAGAAACTTGGGATATAACTTTTTTTTATTTTATTATACTTTAAGTTCTAGGGTACATGTGCACAATGTGCAGGTTTGTTACATATGTATACATGTGCCATGTTGGTGTGCTGCACCCATTAACTCGTCATTTACATTAGGTATATCTCTTAATGCTATCCCATCCCCCTGCCCCCACCCCACGACAGGCCCCAGTGTGTGATGTTCCCCTTCCTGTTCTTCCAAGTGTTCTTACAGAGAATACTGTAAACACCTCTATGCAAATAAACTAGAAAATCTAGAAGAAATGGATAAATTCCTGGACACATACACCCTCCCAAGACTAAACCAGGAAGAAGTTGAATCCCTGAATAGCCCAATAACAGGCTCTAAAATTGAGGCAATAATTAATAGCCTACAAACCAAAAAAAAAAAAAAAAGTCCAGGACCAGACGGATTCACAGCCGAATTCTACCAGAGGTACAAGAAGGAGCTGGTATCATTCCTTCTGAAACTATTCCAATCAACAGAAAAAGAGGGAATCCTCCCTAGCTCATTTTATGAGGCCAGCATCATCCTGATACCAAAGCCTGGCAGAGACACAAGAAAAAAAGAGAATTTTAGACCAACATCCCTGATGGACACCAATGCAAAAATCCTCAATAAAATACTGGCTTTCATATGCTTTTTAAAAAGTGCCTCAATCTGGACAGAATTTCCCCCCTTAGATCCTGAGGATAGCAATGATGTTCAATGAGATGTTGCACCTGCTTTTAGTGAGAGGGCAAATCGGGAATATATATATAGAAAGGAAGTTTGCATAGAATTGAGCTAAATCTTGGTAAACTTCTTTAAGACAAAAATAAAGTTTGTAAGTATTTTAATCCATACACTTGAAGGCCCTTTCCAGGATTATGACTAAGATAAATAATATTTTCTCTCTTCTGATATCTTCTAAAATTGATGGCTGAGGGAACTTATCAGGAGAAAGAGGGGAAAGGAAAATTCACAGATGAATTTGAGAGAAAATGGTTTTTGGAGCATTTGAAATCCTGGTTCCTTTTCTCAAAACAGAAAGGCTCCAAATCTAGACTTCATTTATGAAAGGTAAGAATAGACAGCTCCATTGCTTTTATTTCAACCAGAATTACTAAGATTGAAGGGTCCTCCTTGGCTTGTCAAGCAGCTGCCAAGATTCTAAAAAACTGCTAAAAGATACCTTGAATTATTAGTGCTGTATTGTGGTAGCTGCACTTGATAAAATGTAAACAGAATGTTGCAATGGGCAATTTCCAAATCTGCGACTTATTATTTCAAACATTATTTAATAAAAAGGCATGAAAATATGCAACTAACCTATTTACTTTTACGTGTACCATAAAACTGATCTTCCCTTGCTTATAAGCATGTGCCAAATTTGTCTTTTTCTGATGTTACTTAGCTATTAATATAATGGTCAGGAATTTTGCTTCCTATGATAATCAGAAAAAAATCAAGCCAGGAGCGGTGGCTCATGCCTGTAATCCCAGCAGTTTGGGCGGGCCGAGGCAGGAGGATTGCTTGAAGTCAGGAATTTAAGACTAGCCTAGGCAATATAGTGACATACTGTCTCCACAAGGAAAACGGAAAAATTAGCCTCACATGGTGGTGTGGGCCTGTAGTTCTAGCTGCTTTGGAGATTGAGATGGGAAGATCACTTGGCCCCCAAATTTCAAGGCTGCAGTGAGCTGTGATCATTCTACTACTGCACTCTAGCCTGGATGACAAAACAAGACCATATCTCAAAAAAAAAAAAGAAGAAAGAGAAAAAGAGGAAAGAAGCAAGGAAGGAAGGAAGGAAGAAGGAAGGGAGGGAGGGAGCAAGGGAGGGAGGGAGGGAAGGCGGGAGGGAAAGAAAGAAAAAGAAAGAAAAGGAAAGAAAGAAGGAAGGAAGGAAGGAAAGAAAGAAAGAGAAAGAAAAGAAGAAAAAGAAAGAAAGAAAGAGAAAGAAAGAAAGAAAGAAAGAAAGAAAGAAAGAAAGAAAACAAAGCCATGCTTTATATATTTTCCTAAATATCACAAATGACTTAAAAACAAATTGTTAAAGGATCAAAACATAATTATAAAATAAGGACTTTTCATGTCTAGGTATTTGGATGTAATCTTGACTAGTTTAATGTATATACTGCTTTTTACTTCTACAAACTATCTATCTCCAATACGAAAGGAAAATATCTTGGATCCCCAAAATCACTAAGGAAAACTCAAGCTGCAAGCTGCTTAGGGCAAACCTGCCTCCCATTCTATACAAAGTTATCCCTCTGCTCACTGAGACAGCCTCCTTTGAAAAGGCTAATCAGAAACTCAAAGGAATGCAACTGTGTGTGTCTCACCTATCTGTGATCTGGAAGCTCCCTCCCCACTAGTCTTCCTTCCCTTGCTTCAAGATATCCCACCTTTCCAGACTGAACCAACGTACTTCTTACATATATTGATTGATGCCTCATGTCTCCCTAAAATGTGTAAAACCAAGCTCTGCCCTCACTAGCTTGTGCACATGTCATCAGAACTTCCTGAGGCTGTGTCACAGGCACACCCTCAACCTTGGCAAAACCAACTTTCTAAATTAATTGAGACCTGTTTCAGATTTTCTGAGTTCACACAAACAAGATTTTATTCCACTAATTTTTCACTATAAGTGTGCTACTACACTGATATACTATAAGGTATAAGATGAAGAGATAACAGAAAAAGAAAAAGAAAGATTGAAGCTAAATTAGCGCCAAAGACCTTTGAATCCTAGGTAAGCTAGAAAGTTAAGCCTCTGCAAAAGATGAGTGCTTATTAATAACTCCAGATTTAACTCAGATATTTTTGTTCAATATTAGTTGACATTGTTTTGAAATAGATGAAAGTTTGATATAAGGAAAATGTAACCCCATATTCATTTCCAAAAAAGGAATAGAAATAACTATAGTAATGTAAATTTATATTGTATACAAAAAATAAAGGCAGTTTAACACTAAAGTGGGTTATTGAGTGAGGCTATATACTTTTCTTTTCTTGATATTTTGTTATATAAGAGAAACAGCCATCTGTCTTAAAGACTGTAGGTACAGAAGATTACATTAGGAAGCTTCTCTGGGGGTTTATTTTGTCTTTTAATTTTATGAAACAGGTTGAAAGAGAGAAATGCCATAGACAGAGTTACCAATGAACAGAGAAAGACAATTTTTTGAGATGATTTCTAGAAAATTACCCCTACTCAAGGGTAGTTGTAAAGGGTTACATAACATGGCTTGTTTACAGTTGCTCTTAACTTAGGCAACTGTGAGGAGAGTCACAGAAGTTTCCTTTTGATACTGTTTGTGCTGAGCACTACGGTTCAGTCTGAAGATACAGAGACAGAAAAGACTCCATTTCTGCCTTCCAGGTACTCACTAGCCTAACTGGAGAGAACAGACATGTACATAAATAAAATACAAATAGCATGGTGAATGCACTATGGATATTTACAAAAGGTTCACAGCTAATTTAGAGGAGTGAATTGCTTTTTAGCAAAGGAAGAAGTCTGGGAAGGAAAACAAATCCATGTAAATTTTGGCAAATGACTAAGAATTTGCCAGGTCGAAGGAAGGATATTCAGAGCTGAGAGAAGAAAGGAAAACCTATGTCAGAGAAGTGTGAGTAGTTCCCTGTTGCTGAGCATAGGGAGTGGGCTGGCAAGGAAGAGTGGCTGGAAGTAAAGTTGGAGCAGGAATTCAGAGGAAGAAGGACTTGGAAGGATGAGCTACAGGGCTTGGCTTGTTTCCAGAATGACATGAGGAGCCACTAAAGGATTTTAAACATGAGACAGAACTAATCCCTAAAATCAATTTAGTGGCAGTATGGGGAAAACGAATAATGAGGGCAAGGTTAGATTCAGGGAGATGAGTCTGGAAGGTATTGAAAGAGTCTAGGCTAAGCATATTGACTAAGTAAGTAATGAATGATCAGTAAAGTAGAGTATATTCGAGACACCCATCTAACAGTAGACTGCATCCGGTTGAGTCTGGAGGAAAACTTTAAAAAAGAAATTTGGGAGAGTCTCTCTGATAGAATATGGACTATATGAGGCTTAAACATTTAGGGGAGAAAGATGAGTTTAATTATGAACCTGTTAACTGAGCATGGAGGTCATTCATCTGTCCATGTCGCCATCTTGAGGGCTTTTAGTTTAATAGGGAGGATTGGGCTGGATATGCAGAAGAGAGGGGAATTTACCCCAATGCCAGGATGTATCCTACTGGTGCTACTCAGTGGACTACTTGTACAAGCTCATGGAATTACATAATGTTGTATCAGATAGTGAGGGTTTTATTCTTTCAATTTCCTTTCCCTTTGGATTAAACACTTCAAAGACTTCTAGCTTGGTGGAAATTTGTTCTTAACTTTTGCTCATCTACTTTTTACTTCAAGAGAATGTTAGCCTCAGGCTCAAGTCTTTTAGCTGACAATAAATACCTAATTAAAATGTAATAGTATCACTATGTTGTTTGCTAGATTCTTTTTATCATTTCATCTTATTTGTGGCAGTAGTATCAATTTTCCATTAACAATATTGATAAGAATTTTATTTTTATTTATTGATATTTTAAAATATGATTCAATTTAAAGAAATGATATAAAGAAGAAATATTGTTGCATGCGGGTATGAAAAAAATCACGAAGGCAGTATGTATAAGGACGTGGATACGTAAAAGGGGACTATTAGTGGGTAATGCTAGAACTGAGAGTCACCTTCACATTTGGAGAAACTAGGATTCATCATCTCATTTGGAGTTGCTGAGATTACAGTAGCTGATGAAATTTTTGTCTAAGAAAGTCTAGGAAAGATTCCCAACTCTCACTGATGGGCTTCAATGGTCTGCTAATTGTCTAAAATTATCTGCAAATATTTGTATCTATGTGCATTTTTCCCTTGGGGAGAAATGACATTGTTTGTTTTTATTTTCATTTTTTCCTGTTTTTGTTTTGAGACTCTCAAAGGGATCTTTGACCAAAATATAAAATGGAAGTGAATGAACAAGAGAGCTAAGAATGGGCAATGGAAAAGGATCACCAAATGAATGGAGAAGTAAAAATCAAAGAGACAGTAAGGGCACCAGAGAGTGCTGTTAGAGGCTTCACAGGAAAGACAAGTATCTCTGAGCCTCAGGAAAAATAAGGCATGAATGATTAATGGTTAGCTCTGTCCAGCGTTACTGAGTCGTTCGGTGAGCTGAGGTTTCAGGGATCAGTAGCTTCTGATTTAATAATATAGTGACTGTTGCCAAAGTAGTTTCATGGGATGGTGGGAGTGGAATCCAGCCTGTGATGGGAGAGGAGTTAATGGGAGTGGAGGAGCTGGTGACAGGAAATAAAAAGTAGGTTTTTTTTTTTTTTCTTTTTAAGAGAAGATAGCTGAGCAAAGATCAAATGGGACTCTAGCTATGGTGGTGGGGGCTCAGTGTCATGACAGCTTTGCTGTTTTTATGGATGGGAGTGATATAATCTTAATACCTTTAAATAACAAAGTCATGAAATACAGAAGAGGCTCAAGTTGCAGGTGGTTAAAAGAATTGTTTATGAAGTAAAATTCAGATTGGAGTGGGGGCAGTTGTGGGACCCAGAGCAGAGAGGGTGGACAGTTTGACAATAGGCCTAGAGGGAAGCAGAGGAGCTGAGCAGACAGACATACAGGAGTTGGAACTGGTGAGGGAGATTCACTTCTGAGAACCTCTGAAGTCCCAGTAAAGAACTGTCCTGAGACTGAAGGGAGAGGGGGCAGAGACAGTGTTAGTTTGGAGCATGTGGGAAACTGGAGGGAGTGGCAACCAATGGTAAGAAAGATTTGATGAGAGGTTGACGATCTGAACGACATTAAGACCTGAGACTTTATGATGCCATCAACTGCAATCGTTCATACAACTGTCCCGAGCACACTTAGCTTTAGGAATGTAGGATGCTGGCCAAAGGACAGATCCAAATCTGGGAGTTTCTGGGAAATGACACTGTCCCTGTTCCTCATCCTGCTAGTTCCCTCTCTTACTGGCACCAGGCATGCCATCCCCTACCACTTATTAAAGGATTTGCTCCCACAGTAGTCCTTTTTGTGCCCTTGTCAACTTTGCCTTCTGTGTAGTTTATCCTCATTGGTCTACTTCTGACATTAATAACTCCCATTTTCAAAACAAGTCTCCATGGCCCACTCCAGGTACTTTTAATCTTCTTTTTGAAACTTTTTCAGAGTTGTGTTATACGTAGTATTCATTTCCTTGTCACCCATTCTTTATTTTCTTTTATATTTTAAACTACATTTTTTTTTTCAGATTCATATGTGAAGTTTTATTTAGGGGTTTGAATAGCTAATCTATGTGCACATGATTCAAAGGTATTAAAGTATATAAAAATAGAGTTTATCTTCCTTCTATCATTTTACCCTACCATCCAGTTTCCCTCCTTGTAGAAACTACTATTATCTACTGTTTTTAAAATATATTTTCATGGAAAGGCTTATTTTTCTTTGTTCTGTAATAAATGATAGTATTTCAAACATACTGCATTGCAACTTTTTCTGCTAACTTAGCAGACTTTGCAGATCTTTTAATTTTAACATATGGAAAGCTACCTAATAATTTTAACACCTGGACAGCATTCCATTGAATATATATACAGTTGTTCCCAGTTATCTATTAGGCATAGGCCCGAGACCCCCCCACCCCACCCCAGTGAATGCCTGAAACCATTAATAACTCCAAACTCTCTATATATACACTATGTTTTTCCCTATCCATACATACCTATGGTAAACTTTAATTCATAAATTAGGCACAGTAAGAGATTACCAACAATAACTAATAACAAAAATTAGAACAATACTCAGAATGACATGCAATTTACAACATGATTTTTGTATGTCTGAGATTTGCCATTTAATATTTTTAGACTGCAGTTGACTGCCGGTAGCTGAAACTAGGGAAAGTGAAACTGAGTAAGGAGGGACTACTATATATAGATTATTTGGCTTGTGTTCTGTGTATATGTATTTATGTTGTTTTCAATTCTTTGCTTATATACAAAACTGCAAAGAGTAACTGTGAACATCTATTATTATTTTACTTGAGTGCAGACATATCTGTAGGATAAATTCCTAGAAATGGAATCACTAGGTCACCAATCTATGTTCAACTCTTAAAGATCAATCTTGTCACCACCATTTTGACTGAAATAGCTTTTATGAAGGTAATGTAGAATTCCAAGATAATTCTTTCCCTTTATATAATTTTGTACTTTAGCAACATTGGACACAGCTGATCATCACTTCCTTTTTTCTTAAAAAAAAAAATACTTTCTTCTTTTGGCTTCCATAATATCACACCCTTCTGGATTTTTCCCTATTCCACTAACTGCTCCTTCTCAGTTTCCTTTTATGGCTCCTACCCTCTTCAATATCCATATTTTGGACTGCTCTAGAACTCTTTTCTCAGCTTGATCCTTTAAATACATTCTCCCCTGAAATTATTTCATAAAATCCCATTCTTTTAAATGCCATTTATATAATGATGACTCACACATTCTTATCTCCAACTCTGGCTTTTTCCTTGAGCTCTGTCCCATCTACCCCTGTTATGCCTGCACCTGGATATCTAGTAAGCGGCTCAAAATGTAACTGTTTCTTGTCTTCTCTTATCAGTTGGTAACAACTGCATTTTTTCCTGTTGCTCTGGTCATAAATCTAGACATGAGCCTCGATTCCTTTCCTTCCAACACCAACCATATCTAATCTATCATCAAGTCTTATCACCTTTGCCTCCAAATACATCCAGAATTCACACACTTCTCACCATCTCTACAATACATCCTGGTTAAAGAATAGGCTGGCAAACACTAGTGACCGCCTGACAGCTTTCTTCCTTCCCCTCTTGTCTTCCAACAGACACTCTCCACAGAATAGCAAGAAGTCATTGGTGAAACAGTTTCCTGCTGAAATGCTTTCACATCTTCCCACTGTACATAGAAGAAAATAGGAACTCTGTACCCTAGGTTAAATGGACACATATTACTTCTGAGAGAAGAAAATAACACAAAGAAATTGGAAAGATTATGAAATTCATAGAGTTTTCCCTTTTTCATACTCACTGATGTAATTTTTGCCTATTTATGTTCATTTCTAGGCTCTAAAATATGTCTCTTTTGTTCCTTTTCAAGTGGAAGGATCATGTCTGTTTCAGATGTCAATTTTGAGTTTTCCTACTGCACTTCAAGGGTTCTTCACTTTTAGATCAGAAATTAGTATTTCTTCTCTAATTTAAAGCTGAGGGAATGGAAAAGCAAAGTTTCCACTTACAGGGCACAGGAACTGTGGTTCTAGGTTGGATCACTACATATGTTTCTCTAGGGGTTTCTGGACCTGGCCACTAAAAGATTAATAGTGCTTTAAGCTAACAACCAGAAGGCAACACACAGCATCTTGTTTACCCTGCCTCAAACAGCATCCCGTCCATCTTTCATATAGGAAAAAAAAAGAGAATCCTGCCATGGTTTTGCAAATATCGCTATGTCCATGTTGTTTTACATTATCCAGTTATTACTAATGTACCAGAGAGTGCCCTTCAAACATCCTTAAAATGATTCCAGTAAAAGTTAATCAAATTAAAAAGAGACCACATTTGCTAGATAAGAAAATTTAAACTATCACTCCTTTTATTTCGGATTAAGAAGTAAGTTGGCCAGGCGCTGTGGCTCACACCTGTAATTCCAACACTTTGGGAGGCCAAGGTGGGCAGATCACAAGGTCAGGAGATCGAGACCATCCTGGCCAACGTGGTGAAACCCCGTCTCTACTGAAAATACAAATCATCTGGGTGTGGTGGCACATGCCTCTAATCCCAGCTACTCAGGAGGCCGAGGCAGGAGAATCACTTGAACCAGGGAGTCAGAGGTTGCAATGAGCCGAGATTACACAACTGCACTCCAGACTGGTGACAGAGAGAGACTCCCTCTCAAAAAAAAAGAATCAGTCATAATTTTGAAAGTCTTTGGAAAAATATGCACCCAACTTTAAATAAAAACAAAATATTTTCTAAGAAAAGTATGTGTATAATTTTAATTAACAGCTTTATAGTAGTCTTTATAAGAACAATAAAAACTTAATATAACTAGTTAAGTAAAACATTCATTTTTAAAAAGTGAACAAGTTGACTTTACAAATGTGCTGTTGCTCAATCCCACCCATTTATATAATAAAATTTGGCTAATGAGGCAAAAATGGCAGAAAGTGCATTCTTCTTTGAAGTCCTCATTCCAACAAATAAGTTATTTGTATGTTGTTGAAAGGAAATAACCCCTTAATATAACTTAAGCTCATTAGCTCTGTAATAAGCCCACGTGGATGAAGCGTGAATAAATGATTCATACTAACTGAAAAATGTGTGGAAAAATATGCTGAACTTCCTTGCATTAAAAATTAGTAAAATAAGTTATTTTCACAGGAACTCCTAAGTTAACATCAGGCAAGTGTAAAATTTATTCTAGAAACATCTGAGTTTGTTCCTTCATTGAACCATCTCTCCCAAAGCTTAGTAAACCCCTTTTGATGGCAAACAGTGAATAAATACTTTCATTCTCAAGACTGACTTTGAAACAAAGATTAGAACGGGGTTGGGGGGGAAGCAAGAATGACTCTTTCCTTACAGAAGGCACGAAGTGGTGATGCTTGGACCCGTTTATGAGTTTTGGGAGGGGAAAATGGAGAGGAGGAAGAGGAAGAGACTGTAAGCCCAGAGGCGATGGCAGAGTCTTCCTCGTGTTTGCTTCTGCTGTAGATACCCTCACTTTATCAGCGGAAAGTAGCCCAGAGTCCATTCCACCTCTCACAAGAACACACAGACAAATGGGGCACACCAAACGTAAGCATCATTAGACTGTTGATCATCAAATCAAATTTCAAAGACTTGTATGTAAACGGAACTAGGGCGAAACCCATTTTAAAATTTGTACTGTTTTCCTGTTCTCTCTCTCTCTTTCTCTCTCTCTCTCTCTCTCTCTCTTTTTGGCATAGCACATCTACTAAAATTTAATCAAATTGCAATAATTATATATCTGTTCCAGAAGATGGGGGAGAGGTTAATGCCACCTGCTTATGTCATCTTAAATATTCACCTAACAAATCATCTTAACTATATTACCATCGTCAAGGTGCCTGGGAAGTAATTAACATGCAGGAAAAACAAAATCTACTCCGTAGGGCTTCTTCCAAAGTGCCTGTCCTTAGGAAAGGCTCTCTTATCCAGGGCCCCATCAGTGGCCACCTCTTTCATGCAAACTGAAATAACCTCAACATCAAATCCAGCATTGGAATCTCCCCAAATGCCCATCTCCGTTTGCGTTTTTTTCTCCTCATCCCTGAGGTCTCCCAGCCCCTTTAGGGGCAGGAACCCTGAGGATGAACCCTCATTCTGCCGGCCTCTCGAATTCCTCTTTCTCTTTTGCTTGATCGCCCCTCCAAACAGGAAGGCGCCAACAACCCTACCTTGAGTCAGACCTGCGGCAGCCAGGCAGGCTGCAGCTGCGAGGTGGAAGCTCTCTCTGACCCTTTTACCTCAATGGTTCGTACCCGCGGGAAATTAAGTTGGAAAACTGCAAGCGATTTCCGATCTACGGCTCCTTCCAGCTCCTCACATTTATCTTACCGTCCCCCACGTGAATCCTCCCAAGATCCCACCGAGAGATGGATTCGAAGACTCTCCCCTCTTTCCACTGCTGGATTCTGGCCCGTGCCCGGTCTCTCTCCACCCCAGCGGCTCCCTGAGGTAGGAGCGCCGGGAGCCTGCGCCCTAAGTGGGATCTCGCAGGCTTGGACTGCCACCCCTCGCCCTTGGGCCCGGGTCAGACCCCTCCCTCCCTCCCAGCCTTGACCACTGTCTCCGCCTAGCACCACGAAACTTCGCCCCCAGGGAGCAGGGGTTGTGGGCAGAAAGAGGAAAAGGCAGTTCTTGAATTCCTGCGCTGTTGGATCAAAGTAGTGTGGGAAAGGACTTGGCGCCGGCTTCCCAGCGTTTCCGCGGAGAGCAGGCGCTGTCCAGCCTCCCACTCCCCATGTCCCCACGCCCCTTCCCCACCTGCGCGCCAGCTGCGGGCGTGACGCGCACTCCCGGGCTCAGCGCTGTTCCGCACACTCACCCCGGGCTCTCCCTGCAGCAGTCGGAGCTGGCAAGGTGGCGCCCCCAGCCCCGGGGCGCTGGAGGGCAGGGGCGACCCCACAGGGCGGGAGGACAGTGGCGCCTGTCGCCAGCTTTCGGGGCCACGGCGGTGACTGCGCGCTGGGGAAGTCTTGCGCCGCCCTTGCGGGTCCCAGACGCCTGCGGGCAAGCGGAGGTCCGAGGCTCTCCAGCACGCCTAGCACCCCTGTCTTCTTGCCTTCCTCGCTTCCTTCCTTCAACACCCCTCTCTCCCTTTCTCTCTTGCTTCTGTCACTTTTTCGTCTCCCTGCCTGTTCTCTCCTCCGTCTTCTCCCTCCCCTTTCACTGATGCGTGGAAAAGGGCGGGGGAGAAAGAGTCCCGTCTCTTTAACTTGGGTGATACCTTGGAGATTATCTGTTCATGGAATCTGAAAAGGACGTGAATCACTTTTCCAAAAACATTTAAAATAAAATGATTTTTGCCTCATATTTTTTCATCTTTGCGTCTTCTTCCCAGTGACTCTTTTTATCCAGCTGGGTGGCTGACAGTGAGAGAGGTCAGATAAAGAAAGCAAAACGGGAATTATAGGTAGCGGACTTCAGAAGTGGGATCGTGAACAGCCCTTAGGTGGGCCCAGGAATTAATTTACCCACAATTTCATAAAGAAGGCATTTTCTGAAAAAGAAGTGGTGTTGGAGCATGAGAAGGAAGATAGGCAAGATAATAGGGTCAGGATTTATTCACAATTTTATTCTCAGGCATCTCTGGTGGTTTATCCAGGAGATGCCTTAGCATATGCTTGTAGTGCTTTGACCTGGCAGAATACGTGAACTTTTCAGTTTCTGGCCTTAAATCTTTTTCGACTAATGTTTGGTAGCCTGAAAAGATTTCAGTTAGCCTGCCAGGAATTCCCCAAACCTGCTTTAAAAGACCTTAGAAACTTGAATGCTTCTTGGAAAGTGGCAATTTTTCACCACTGGAACAGATCTCCAATGCTGAGAAAGGTGGGACAGATTTTTTTTTTTTTTTTTTTTTACACAGAGCACCGCCTACGTAGTCCACAGATGCACCTTCCCAAGACTGAGTTTTACTCTGAGACTGATTGTCTTAGATTCATATTCCCAGAAAAGAGCTACTGTTAACGAGAGAGCTTTTCTCTTCTCCCATTTCCCAACTCTAAGTTGATCTTAGCTAGATGAGTCTTTCTTATAGACCAAGCCTGTGCTTTCCAGCCCACATTCCATCCATTGGTGAAGTCATCCATGATATTCTTCTGGTGTCATATATTTAAATGAGCTAGCATATATCAAACACTAAACATGATGCTTGGCACTTAGTACTCAGAAATGTTAGCAGAAGTATGGATAATGACGTCAGATTATCATTAGCATTTATTTTGTTTTAATTCTCTCACATAATTCTTTAGCCTCAATTTCCTATCCCGTGACTTGCACAGTTCTTGTGTTTGTCCCTTACAAATATATGACAGTGTGTTTATGGCTACTCTTAGCAGAGGACAGTGAAAATAATTTCAGAGGAAGTCCTGATTTATAACTTTCATAATAGGACACAGTAATTTCTCTGGAAGGTATGATATTGACCGCCTTGATTTTACACTTGTAACTGAAAGTAACTTGTAACAAATCTTGTAGATGACAGCCATGGATAAAGTCCAAAGTTATATTTCCTCAACAAGCAGATTAAGAATATCTCCACTTTATACACAGACTTTCTGCAATTATAGTGCAAACAGCAGGTTGTCCAATAGGAACCAACCTGCAATCTGGAGAATCGAAGACCTCAACTTTAAGGTGTTTCCAGATGACATATTTGAACTTACACAGTTGGAGTTTACAATTTAATGATGTATCTTGGGAGTAGTTATGTTAAGTGAAGGTGCGGAAAATACCCCATCTATGATGCAAAAGGAATATACAGTTTCAGATGCTTCTGCTGTTGCTACTGCAGCAAACAAATTGGTTAGGTATCGGTGATGAAAATGCACCTTGCGTGCTGCACCAGGACATTGTGCCCTAGAGGTATTCCATTTGCTATTCAGTGCACAGATACTTAACCTGGCAGGCAGGACACAGTCACAGCACTCAGCAAGGGATTCTCTGAGGAGCGGATGCCATAGAATTAACACTGTAGGCTGCTTCTTTAGATAGACTACATTTTAGAGACCTCACTCTCAGTGAGAAAGAGGCCAGAATCTCAGTTAACTTTTAAGTTCACTGCTTTTAAGTTGTTTAAAGTGAATTAAAGTTCAGACAAGTTCTTTCTGAATGCTTAGGAGAAAGATCCAGAAAACATTGGTGCTTTTAAGATCTTGTTTATTTCTAATTTTAGATACACAGAATGAGGGACATGTCTTAATAGGCAACACACTTATTGTCTGTTCTTTGAGCTTTTGGCAGAAAGGATATTTTCTTAAGGACAAATTGCACTAATTTGGTGATATCGATCTCAGTTTAAGACGAAGTTGAATCTCTCTTGTTCTTTTCAATTAAGCTGACTGTGAACTGTAAAAAACAGTCACAAAGTGTAAAATTAAGGAAAAAAAATCCAAGAAGTTGTAAAAGGATGTAAGTAGTGTAGACAAAACTAGTACAAATAGTGCAGGCCTAAATAGCATAACCCTTAATAGTTTATGTTCTTCTTGAGTTACTTGGTTAACTGAGGAAGACTAACCTCATTTCAGGTATCTCATAAGATATACTGACTCATCCCATGACATCAAAAGGTCAGTTTTTAGGTGCATTATTTTAAGTACCTTTTCACTGTATTTTGAAAAAAAATACTGCAGAGTAAAATAAAAATTCGCAATGCAAATAAAGCAATCAAATAAGCAACTGCTTCCTGGCTTATGGAAAAAACATTTTAGTTTTTTTTATAATTAGTCAGATGACTGTGTGCAATCATTAAATTCAGGTAATTGCTTACTTCTCCTTTTGGAAGGAAGTCAAATAGAAGGATATGAGAATGTTAAATAAATATAATTATAATATAATAATTCCATAATATGTAGGTTAAGACTGGATTGGAAATAATCCATTGCAAAATAATCTTTATTTGCTTGTAAGTAGAAAATATCCCTAGGCTATTCTCTAGAAAATATTATCATATCTAAAGCACTGACCAAAAATTGGGTTTATAGTTTAAATTCATTTTTTATAGAAATATTTTTTAAATTTTTAAATTTTTAATTTTACTTTTTTTCTTCAAGTCTTATTTTAAGTTCTGGGGTACATATGTAGGATGTGTGGGTTTGTTACACAGGTAAACATGTACCATGGTGGTTTGCTGCACAGATCAACCCATTGCCTAGACATTAAGGCCAGCATCTATTAGCTATTCTTCCTAATGCTCTTCCTCCCCCTGCATACCCCCTAAAAATGACAGGCCCCAGTGTGTGTTGTTCTCCCACATGTGTCCATGTGCTCTTGTCATTCAGCTCCCACTTATAAATGGGAACATTCAGTATTTGGTTTTCTGTTCCTGAGTTAGTTTGCTGAGGATAACAGCTTCCAGCTCCATTCATGTCCCTGCAAAGGTCATAATCTTGTTTCTTTTTATGGTTGCATAGTATTCCATGATATATATGTACCACATTTTCTTTATCCAGTCTGTAATTGCTAGGCCTTTGGGTTGATTTCATGTCTTTGTTATTGTGAACAGGGCTTCAGTGAACATGTGTGTGCATGTATCTATGTAATAAAATGATTGCTAGGTCAAATGGTATTACTGCTTCTAGGTCTTTCAAGAATCACCATGGTCTTCCACAATGGTTGAATTAATTTACACTCTCACCAACAATATAAACACATTCATTTTTCTTTACAACCTCGCCAGCATCTGTTATTTCTTGACTTTTTAATAATTGCCATATCTGACTGGTGTGAGATGATATTTCATTGTGGTTTTGATTTGCATTTCCCTGATGACCAGTGATGTTAAAAATTGTAGACATTCCCATTCTAGTTAGATAAATTTATGAGTTATTTTCCAGACATATGCAATATGTCTGGAATGTGACAGATAGTGAAGGAGATGACTGAATGAGAAGGTCCCAGGTTGGTCATTATGCAACAATCTCGTCTTAGGCTGTAGTTAGCTCATCTCTAATATTGGGTGGGTCCGTAGTGAAGAAAAGAACACAAGCATCAAAATGATCTCTTATCTGTTGCCACAGTGTTCCTTGGCTCCAGAACTGAAAGAATTGTAGCACAACGTTTTGCACATGACAATGAGTGATATGACTGGGCAAAAATGTTAAACACTATGTGATTTGCATCTACTGTGATGGAAAAGTAACAGTTGATCAAATTTACTTTAAATAGATACTAATGATACTAAACTGCTATATAATCAAGCTCTCCAGCTAAAAACCCATTATCTCAAGACATAGTCAATGTCAGTATATCCATGCCTCTTGAAAATTGTAATGTTATTCTCAGTTATATCATAGTTGTATTTTACCTAGAGTCATTGTTTGTATTAGTCTTAATACTTTCAATACCATTTCATAATCTCTCACTTATCCTGTATGTGGTAAGGCAATAAGAAAATTTTAGTTATATCTCTGCATTCATGATAAATCTGGTCATAAATGTCACAAAGGACCCTTGCAGTAGACTTGAATTAAATTGGCTGTTAATTTCATCTAACCATTAACCTGCTTGATGACTTAAAAAGATATTTAATTTCAATTCAATTCAATATCTTTCAATTTCAACTTCCTAAAATTTAATATGAGAATAAGGCAATTCTATCTGTCTCCAGAAGTTACCTTGAGTATCCCAGAGTGTAGTATATGGACTTTCGTAAAAAGGGTAATGTATTTCACAATATAAGACCAAATCTATGTGATGAATCTAGCAATAAAATCAAAACAAAACCATCTGGCTTTTGTTGGGGTATCAATCAAAACACCTGATGGAGTATCTTAGAATCTGCTAATCTTTGGGTTAAAATTTTGTCCTGTCAACACAAAGCAAATTTTAAAGGGAAAATATTTCATAGAAATGTAAATTGCTACTATAAAGCTTCAGGACAACCAGATAGGGTGACTTGTATGCATTTCTACCAGTGGCTACTCCGCCAATTGTAGTACCCTATGATAACATTCAGAAAAGTTGTATATATATATATATAAGGTAAACAGGTTTTTCCCTCTTCTCTTCACAATTGCTACTGGTCGTTTTTATGTAGTTATATAGATAATACCAAAACAAAATAAAGATGCTTTTGAAAAATCAGGATAAAACCCATACTGGATAATTGCCAGTTCTTCATAGTATGTGTAAAATAGTGTAATTAATGTCTACTCCTGGAGTTTTACTAGAAAAAAAGAATAGACCCTGAGTGCTTGACATGGAACCCAATTATCTCAAAACATTAGCAATTAGGAGATTGTTTAATATGTGTGCTTGATGGAGAAAAAAATTACGATTATTTAGAAAATACTATTTGTTACATCTTTATATGTATTCTTCTGGTGAATGTGAAATGAGACAAATTAACAGCTTGCTAAAGGCTAAAGCTGTTGATGTATTATTATTGCTTAATTAAATGCAATACTGAAGGGTTTTAATACAATTTGTTCAAAGCTCATTGCCAATTCTTTAACCATTTAAAATTCCTTTATCGTAATAGCACAAAGTTGGAAACAGCCCAATCCAGCTGTAGATTAACATGAATATGCTCTACTGTTACAATTGTAGTCCTACTAAGATCATCTGATGAAGTAGAAACTTTCTTTGAAATAGAGTTGACATGTAAGTCTTTTAGTTTTCAAAGGGAGAAAAGTTTTTCAATATTTTTAAATTATAAAATGTTTCTTATATGATCTTGAAAAGCGCATATTTATATGTGTAATTGCATTAGTTAGTTTGTTTTAAAGTATGTCTTAGTCCTTCTTTGGGAAGAAGACTCTCCCAAACATTTAATTATTTTTTCCATATGATGCCTCACACTATGCCTATCTTATCATTTGTCATACTTTATTATATTTTATCTCTATGTGTATGTTTGTGCATGTCTCTTCCTCCAGAGTTTTAGCTGCACTAAGGAAAAACTGTTTTTTTCATCTTTGTTTACACTTAGTAATTTGCCTAGTACCTAGGAAGGAGAGGCACTCAGTAATATTTGAAATGCATGGGTAAATGAAGGTATCAGGTACATATCTTTAACCTTTACATCAAGTGAGACATATCAGCTGCTATTTTCCAAAAAATTAGTATTTAACAAATGGTACGAGTTATCAAGAGTCTTTTCCAATATCACCCAATGATGTTACATAAGATAGCCCTCTCCTCCTACCCAGCTATCCACTCTCTGCTTTATATGTTGGAAGTATCTTCAAATGTCTGGTGTTCTTTGGATGTCCATTAATATTCAATGGCAGACACAGAAGCTCTGTGTGCCAAGGTGTATCTTCTTAAGACAGGGCTTCATTAAATTTTGTTGGTTAGTGAGCTGGTTATTCCATGAGCAAAAGAGAAGCTATTCTCTGGGCTGTTCAATTACTATAGTTAAGAATCTTCTAGTTTTCTAGTTTTTTTTTTTTTTTTTTTTTTTACTTGGAGATATTCTGGGAATAGTAAGGGGTAATGGAACTAGAGATTCCACTCTTTATTACTACGTAGATCTGTATTTAATCCACCTGTGCTATGCCTTGTACCTAGTCAATCTCCAATTTCTCTCCTGGAATGAGAGTAGAGAAAATACTGCCTAGCTACAAAGCATGGTCTTGGGACCCAGCCATGGTTTTCCATAGCATAAAAGACTTATAACCTGTTTTCAGCTCTGTGCTACACCTCACCTTTTCAGATGTCATGTGTTTTTTTAGTGCCAAGCCTTTCATGAGTACTCAACGGTGCACCACCACTCATTTATCTGCTCTCTTTCATTATCTATAACTTCTTCTATCTCCTAGAAAATACAGAACTGTCTTTTCTGTTTTCATGTTATTTCATTCCTGTGGCTTAATGTCATTTCCTTTCTTTACTACCATTTTAGCAGGGGTGTTATGGATGAATGCACAAAAACATGATGCTTAATTAACCTTTCAAAGTTAAAGGAGAAACTCTCTGTAAAATAGATAGGCAAATATTTGGTCCTAAGTATTATGAAATATTGTATACTATGCTCTGTCACAGAATGGTATTACAACATGTATAGTTTATATGTGTTTTTCCTATGTTATTGCCGTAACTATAAATCTCCGTTTAAAATATTGACAGAGTAATGATTATTTGCTTTCAGTTGCATGTTTTTTCTTGCTCTTCCTCTCCTTTTTGAAACTTCAATTTCTATTAGTCTCCTGTTTTCTACACATCAAGCTTTATTTTCTTTTCTAAATGGTGACAGAACCGTGAGAGAATTATGTTACCGTGTAATGATTTACCATTGGCTTGAATTCAGTTATTTATGTTTACTTGCTCCTATATTGTGTATAAAGTAAAAAATATTTGCCATTTCATAACTCTTTGATATGAAATAGAAAGGACAAGCTTTTTTAGCTACATCCTCTGGTGGGGGCTAGAAACTATCCTATTAAATAATGCAGTTTGAATTATCATATTGGCAGAGCTTCACTGGAATATGGCAAACTGGCAGTAATTATCACTTTGCATGATAATGATTATTACTACTAGTTCTAGTAACAGTCACTATTTGAGTCCAATACCATGCCAGATACAGGAACCTCATATGTATTGTGAGAGTAAGAGAGAAGTATTAGTGTCCCCATTTCACACACTACAAATGGTCTTTCCTAGGGTCAACCAGCTAGTAAGTGGGATATATTGGGTTGAAACCATCTTATGACTGATTTCAAAGTATAGTTTTCCCTTAAAATACCATTAATAAAAAACAAGTATGCATAATTATGTAATTTTAAAGTCAACAATGCTGCTAAGAGTAGTTATGTGGACAATTAATATTTTAAAGTTTGAGTTGCTGTTTTTATAGAATCTCTAGCACAATTCTACCAGCTCAAATTCTATCCCCTTACTTTGGTGCTCAGCTTTGTCCCCAGGCCTGTTCTTTTTCTTCTGCCCATTCTCTGCTTCTTTACTGTTTCACTAGTAGAAGCTCATAGCCCAGGTACAGCCTTTTTTGTATAACAGCTTTACTGAACTGTAATTTATATACTATAAAATACACCCACTTAAAGTCTGCAATTCAGTGCCTTTTAATATGTTCAGAATTGTACAGCCAACATCACAATAAATCTTAGGTAATATTTGTCATCCCAACAAGAAACTCCATACCCATTAGCAGTCACTCTCCACGGTCTGTCCCCTTGTCCTAGGCAACCCCTAATCTACCTCCTATCTCTATAGACTTGCCTATTTTGGACATTTTATATAATTGGAACCATATAATTTATAGTCTTTTGAAACCTACTTTCACTTAGCATATTTTTCAAGGTTCATCTATGTTGTAGCATGTGCCAGAACTTTGTTCAGTTTTATTGTAGAACTGCATGGATATCCCATATTTTTGTAGGAATGACATATATTTTTATTTATCCCCTCATTAGATGGAGGGCATTTGAGTTATTTCCAGTTTTGACTGTTATGAATAATGATGCCATGCACACTTGTGCACAAGTTTTTGCATAGTCATATATTTGTATTGAATTTATCTCTATCCTTAGGAGTAGAATTGGTGATCATATGGTAACTCTATATTTAACCTGTTCAGGGACTGCCAGATTGTTTTCCAAAGCATCTGTACCATTTAACATTCAATGTGAGGGTTTCAATTTCTCCATATCCTTGTCAAATGTGTCTTTTTAATTATAGATCTCCTACTGGGTGTACATGGTACCTCACTGGTGTTTTGATTTGTATTTCCCTAATGAGTAATGATGCTGAGCATATTTTCATGTGCTTATTGGCCATTTGTATAGCTTTTGAGAAATAGCTATTCAAATATTTTGTCTATTTTTAGTTGTATTATTTAATAGTAAGAGTTTTTAATCTATTCCAGATATAAGTCCTTTATTTGATATATGATTTGCAGACATTTTTCTCCAATTCTATGGGTTGTCTTTAAAATTTTTTAAAATTCAAATTATAGTAGTATATATTTATGGGATATGAGGTGATGATATGTTTATGAATACAATGTAGAATAATTAAATCAAGCTAATTAACATATCCAACACTTTAAATACTTATTGTTTTTTGTGGTGAAAACATTTGAAATTTGTTCTCTTATCACCATGCTGTGCATTAGAACTCAAAAACAAAAACAAGAAAAGAAAGAAAACTCAAAACTTATTTTTTCTGTCTAACCGAGGCTTTGTATTACCCCCGGTCCTTAGCCTCTGGTAACCACCATTATACTCACTACTTCTATCAGTTCAATTGTTTTAGAGTCCACATAAAAGTGAGAACTTGTAGCATTTGTTCTTTTGTGTCTACCTTATCTTATTTAGTGTAATCTTCTCTAATTCCAACCATGTTGTTGTAAATTACAGAATTTCTTTCTTTTGTAAGGCGAAATAATGTTCCATTGTGTATATATACCACATTTTCTTTACCCATTTTCTACTGATAAACACTTAGCTTGATTCTATATCTTGGCTGTTGTGTATAGTGCTACAATAAACATGAGTGAACAAATATATCTTCAACATACTGATTTCAAATCTTGCAGGTAAATGTCCAGAAATATGAATGCTGCATGATATAATAATTCTATTTTTAGTTTTTAAGGGGATCTCCATACCATTTTCCTTAATGACTGTACTAATTTACATTCCCACCAACAGTGTATAAGGGTTCCCTTTTCCTCACATCCTTACCAACACTTGTTATCTTTAGTCTTTTTGATAATTACCATTCTGAATAGGTGGGAGGTGATATCTCATTGTGATTTTAATAACATTTCCCTAATGATTGGTGATATTGAGCATAATTTTACCCATACATTGGCCATTTGTATGTCTGCTTTTGAGAAATGTCTATTCAGGATCCTTGTCCACTTTTTAATCAGATTATTTATTTTTCTTCTACAGAGTTGTTTGAGTTGCTTATATATTTTAGGTATTAGACCCTTATCAGATGTATTTTGCCAATATTTTCTCCCAATCTATAGGTTGTGTCTTCATTCTGTTGTTTCCTTTGTTATGCAGAAGCTTTTGATTTTGATGTGATCCCTTTTATCTATGTTTTGCTTTTGTTTCCTGTGCTTTTGGGGTCAAATCTAAAAAATCACCGTCCTGACCAGTGTTGTGTGAAGTTTTTCTGCTATGTTTTCTTCTAGTAGTTTTATGGTCTCAGGTCTTATGTTTAAGTCTTTAATATCTTTTGAGTTGATTTTTGTGTGTGGTGTAAGATACTCAATACCCGATTTATTCTTTCGCATTTAAATAATCAGTTTTCCCAGCACTATTTATTAAAGAGACTGTCATTTTCCCGTTGTTTTTTCTGGGCACTGTTGTCAAAAATCAATTGGTGGTACATCGCTGTGTTCATTTCTGGGTTCTTTATTCTTCTGTTCCACTGGTCAATGTGTATATTTTTATGCCAGTACCATGCTGTTATAATTACTATATTTTCGTTGTGTAGTTTGAAATTAGATAGTGTGATGCCTCCAGCTTTGTTCTTTTGGTTCATAGTTGTCTTTACTATTCAGATTTCTTTGTGGTTCTTACACATTTTAAGATTTTTTTCTGTTTCTAAGAAAAGTGACATTGGAATTTTGATAGGAATTGCATTGAATTTGTGGATTGCTTTCAGTAGTATAGACATTTCACAATTCACATTTTCACCATACGAATTCTTCCAATTCATGAACATGAGATATCTTTTCATTTATTTGTGTTTTCTGAAAGTTCTCTTAACATTTTATAGTTTTCAGTGCATAAGTCTCTCACCTTTTTGGTTAAATTTATTTCTAAGTATTTTCTTTTATATAGCTTTTGTAAATCGGATTGTTTTCTTGATTTCTTTTTTGGAAAGTATGTTGTTAGTGTATAGAAATACTACTGATATGAGTATGTCAGTTGAGTATCCTGCAACTTTACTGTACTCCCTTATTAGAGTTCTAACAGTTTTTTTGTCAAACCTTTAGGGTTTTCTATGCACAGTCATGCAGTGCATGAGAACATTTTGGTCAACAATGGATCACATATATGATGGGGGTTCCACAAGATTGTAATACTGTATTCTTATTATACCTTTTCTGTGTATAGACACACAAATGCTTCTCATTGTGTTACCATTGCCAGTAGTATTTAGTATAGTAACATTCTGTACAGGTTTGTAGTTTAAGAGAAATAAGCTATAACATACAGCCTAGGTGTTTAGTATACTGTACCATATAGGTTTGTGTAAGTACACACCATGATGTTCACACAATGACAAAATTGCCTAAGGATGCATTTCTTAGAACATATTCCCATCATTATGCAATGTTTGCTGACTAAGATCATATAATCAGCAAACAGTGAAAATTCCACTTCTTCTTTTTCTGTTTAGAAGCCTTGTTTCTTTCTCTTGCCTAATTGTTCTGGCAAGAACTTTCAATGCTGTGTTGAACAGAAGTGGCAAAAACGGGCATTCTTGTACTTGTTTCAGATCTCAGAGGAAAGGATTACAGTTTTTCCCCACTGAGTGTAATGTAACCTGTAGTTTTATCATATATGATCTTTGTTGTGTTGAGGTACGTTCCTTCAATAACTAATTTGTTGAGAGTTTTTATCATGAAAAGATGTTGAATTTTGACAAATGATTTTTCTTTTTCTTTTTATTTTTTTAATGAAGAAGTATTTTATTATTTTGCTGCAAAGCTGTTGCTTCACCATATAAAAATAGCACCAGCAAATGCAGTGTATTGCAAAATCAAGATAGTGGTGTGTCATCTGACACTGGAAAAGCAACAAAAACTTCTTCACTCCCAGTTATTTCCAATGGAAAGATCATTAAGTATTTCATCCCAAATCCAGGTATGGATATATGCAAGTTACAATATTATATAAGGCTTAAGAATAACAACGTTATCTTTGAATTATGTAATTTTTAAAACTAGTTTTTACCATGGATAATTTAATGAATTCTGAACACTAGAGCCTAGTCTAAAATCTATAATCATTAGAAAGTTAAAGGGCATTTTCCTTCATTAGCAGCGTTAACAGTAGTGTTTTTCTTCCCCATCGGTAGTGCTAAAAGTTGCTATTCTAAGTCTTCTATCCACCACTAATTTAAGACAATCTGCTGGGTTGCAGTATTTCATACTAGTTTATTTAGCGGTTCCATTTTCACTCCTCAATAGATTTGATGTATTTCTCATATGCTTCTTCACTCATAAGTTCATCTAGTTCTGAAGGGTTACTCAGTGTCATCTTGATCAGCCAACCATCTTCATAACAAGATTTGTTTACAAGTCCTGGATTTTCTGCAAGAGCTTCATTAATTTCAGTTACTTCTCCTGACTAGCAGCTTTCACATTTTCCAAAGCACCAAACTCATCTTGTTTGTTCAATTTTGTCCCAACTTCAGGTAGACTACAGTAAACAACATCTTCCAATGCTTCCTGTGCAAAATTGCTGATTCCCACTGTTCCAATACCATTTTCTGTTGTTACCCATTCATGTTTCTCTGTGAATTTACGCACCGAGAGCAGAGGGGGTCGCGTGTGCAGTGTCCGGAGGGCGCCCGCCCCCAACTGCCAGGGCCTCAGCGGGCAGGGCGCGGCGGGTGACGGGACCGCGCGCAGGGTGCAGAGCAGGTCCCGCACGCTCCTCACCACTCGCAGTGCCATGTTCGCAGGGACGGGGGTCGCCGACAAATGATTTTTCTGCATCTAATGAGATGCTCATATGGTTTTTGTCCTTCATTCTGTTAATGTGATCATCATAATGTGTTAAACCATATTTGTGTCCTAGGTATAAATTCCACTTGATCATGGTGAATGGTCCTTTTAATGTGTTGTCAAATTCCATTTCCTAGTATTTTGCTAGTATTTTGTTGAGAATTTTTTCATCTATGTTCATCAAAGATATTGGCCTGTGATTTTCTTTTTTATGATACCCTTGTCTGGCTTTGGTAAGACAGGGTAATGTTGGCCTCATAAATAAAGTTTCAAAGGATTCCCTCTCCATCAATTCTTTGGAAGTTAAGAAGGATTGGTATTAATTCTTTAAATGTGTGGTGGAATTCGCCAATGAAGCCATTAGGCCTGAGGCTTTTCTTTGATAGTGGACTTCCTATTACTGATTAAATCTTCTTACTTATTTTTGTTCTGGTCACATTTTCCACGGGTTGTCTTTTAACTTCCTTAGATAGTGTATTGTGAAATCTTCAAATTTGATGAAGTTCAATTTATCTGTTTTTATGGTGTTGTGCTTTTGTGTCGTATCTAACAAGGCTTTGCCTAAGCCATGGTCAGAAAGTTTATTCCTATATGTTCTTCTAAGAGATTTAGAGTTTTAGCTTTTACACTTATGTATTTGACCCGTTTTGATTAGTTTGTGTGTCTAATGTGAAGAAGAAATCCAGCTTTAATGTGAATATTCAGTTCTCTCAGCATTATTTGCTCAAAAGATGATTCTCTTTCTGAATTGTTTTATACCTGTTGAAAATCCACTTATCATAAATGTAAGGGTTTACTGTTGGGCCCTCAATATTATTCTGTTGAGATATGTATTTATCCTTATGCCAGTAGTACCCTTCCCTGATTACTGTAGCTTTGTGATTAGTTTTGAAATTCAAAAATGTGAGTTGTCCAAATTGGTTCTTCTTTTTCAAGATTGTTTTTACTATTCTCCATCTCTTGAATTTGGAGACTGAAAATGGTAAAATTTTCAAGCGAATTTTAGAATTACCTTGTAAATTTCTTTATCAAAAGGAGTTTTGATAGGGATGGTGACAAATTAGATTGACTTAGAGAGTATTGTCATTTTAACCATTTTTGTCTTCCAATCCTTGAACATGGAATGGCTTTCCAATTATTTAGGTCTTTTTAAATTTCTTTCAACACTATTTTGTGGTTTTCAGACTATAAATTTTATAGTTCTTTAATTAAGTTTATTTCCAAGTATTTTATTATTTTTCATACTACTGGAAATGAAATTCTTTTTTTGTTTCTTTTTTTTTGGATTATTTATTGCCAGTGTGTAGAAATACAGCTGAATTTTTTAGATTGATCGTATAACCTGTAACCTTGCTGAACTTCTTCAATAATTTTAATAAATTTTAAGTAGAATCCTAGAAATTTATATAAGATTATATAGCTCTGCAGTTACAGATTTACCGTTTTCTTTTCAGTTTGCCTACTTTTTGTTTTTTCGTTTTCTTGTCTAATTGCCCTGGATAGCACCTCTACTATGACACTGAAAAGATGTGGTAAGGAGAATATCTCTTTTTTTCCCTGATCTTAGGAAAAATCATGTAAGTTTTCACTCTTAAGTATGATGGTAGCCATAAACTTTTCATAGATCCTTTTTCTTATAAAATTGAGGAAGTTCAACTTTATTCCTAGTTTTCTGAATTTTTTCACTAATGAGTGTTGATTTTGTGGCTTTTGTCCTTTATTGTATTATTAAGGTGTATTGTAATAATGAATTTTTGAATGTAAAACTAACCTTACATTTTTGTGATAAATCCAACTCAGTAATGATATGTTGCCATATGTTGTGGGTTCTATGTTTCTAGTATTTTGTTGAGGACTTTTGTATCAATATTTATAAAAGACGTTGGTATGTAGGTTTGTGTGTGTGTGTGTGTGTGTGTGTGTGTGCATGTGTGTGTTTTGCACATAAGGTCTTTTTAATTCAGAACACTGTCCTCATAGAATAAGTTAGGATACGTTACTTTTTTAGGTTATGGAGAATTTTGTACACAATGGTATTAATTCTTAAATGCTTGGTAAAAATCACCAGTTAAGCTATTTGAGATTCTGCTTTTCTTTATGGGAAGTATTTTAATTACAAATTCAATCTCTTTACTTGTTATAGATGTAATCAAATTTTCAATTCCACCTTGAGTCAGTTTAAATTTTTTTTTATCTATACTTTTTATTATACTTTATGTTCTGGGATACATGTGCAGAACATGCAGGTTTGTTACATAAGTATACATGGGCCATGGTGGTTTGCTGCACCCATCAGCCTGTCATCTACATTAGGTATTTCTTCTAATGCTGTCTCTCCCTTAGCTCCATACCCCCGGCAGGCACCAGTATGTGATGTTCCCCTCCCTGTGTCCATGTGTTCTCATTGTTCAAATCCCACTCATGAGTGAGAACATGCAGTGTTTGGTTTTCTGTTCTTCTGTTCCTGTGTGGGTTTGCTGAGAATGATGGTTTCCAGCTTCATCCATGTCCCTGTAAAGGATATGAACTCATCTTTTTTATGGCTGCATAGTATTCCATGGTGTATATGTGCCACATTTTCTTTATCCAGTCTAACACTTATGGGCATTTGGGTTGTCTCCAAATCTTTGCTATTGTGAATAGTGCTGCAATAAACATACATGTGCATGTGTCTTTAGTGGAATGATTTATAATCCTTTGGGTATATACCCAGTAATGGGATGGCTGGATCAAATGATATTTCTAGTTCTAGATCCTTGAGGAATTGCCACACTGTCTTCCACAATGGTTGAACTAATTTACACTCCCACCAACAATGTAAAAGCATTCCTATTTCTCCACATTCTCTCCAGCATCTGTTGTTTCCTGACTTTTTAGTGATCACCATTCTAACTGGTGTGAGATGGTATCTCGTTGTGGTTTGATTTGCATTTCTCTAATGACTAGTGATGAGCTTTTTTTCTTATGTTTGTGGGCTGCATAAATATCTTCTTTTGAGAAATATCTTTTCATATCCTTTGCCCACTTTTTGATGGGATTGTTTGTTTTTTTCTTGTAAACTTGTTTAAGTTCCTTGTAGATTCTGGATATTAGCCCTTTGTCAGATGGATAGATTGAAAAATTTTCTCCATTCCGTAGGTTGCCTGTTCACTCTGATGATAGTTTCTTTTGCTGTGCAGAAGCTCTTTAGTTTAATTAGATCCCATTTGTCAATTTTGTCTTCTCTTGCTATTACTTTTGGTGTTTTAGTCACGAGGTCTTTGTCTATAGAATTGAATAAGTAGAAGAAAGAAATTCAGAGCTCAAAGACAAGGTCTTTGAATTAACCCAATCCAACGAAGACAATGAAAAAAGAATAAGAAAATACGAACAAAGCCTCCAAGAAGTCTGGGATCATGTTAAAACACCAAACCTAAGATAACCAGTGTTCGTGAGGAAGAAAAGAATTCTAAAAGCTTGGAAAACATATTCAGGAGTATATTGGAGGAAACCTTTTCTGACCTTGCTAGAGACCTAGACATCCAAATACAAGAAGCACAAAGAACACCTGGGAAATTCATTGCAAAAAGATCTTCACCTAGGCACATGCTCATCAGGTTATCCAAAGTTAGTGTGGAGGAAAGTCTTCTAAAAGCTGTGAGACAGAAGCACCATGTAACCTACAAAGGAAAATCTATCATATTAGTAGCAGATTTCTCAGTCAGAAACCCTACAAGCTAGAAGGGATTGGGTCCCTATCTTCAGCCTTCTCAAACAAAACGATTATCAGCCAAGAATTTTGTATCCAGCAAAACTAAGCATCATATATGAAGGAAAGATACAGTGTTTTTCAGACAAACAAATGGTGAGAGAATTTGCCATTACCAACCCATCACTACTAAAAGGAACTCTAAATCTTGAAACAAGTCCTGGAAACACATCAAAACAGAACCTCTTTAAAGCATAAATCACACAGGACCTATGAAACAAAAATACAAGTTAAAAAGCAAAAACAAAAAGCAGAAAAAGCACACAGGCAACAAAGAGCACAATGAATGCAATGGTATCCAATATGGCAATACTAACATTTAATGTAAATGGCCTAAATCCTCCACTTAGAAGATACGGAACCACAGAATGGATAAGAACTCACCAACCAACTATCTGCTGCCTTCAGGGGGCTCATCTAACACATAAGGACTCAGATAAAGTAAAGGAGTAGAAAAAGGCATTTCATGCAAATGGACACCAAAAGAGTAGGCTTATATTACACAAAACAAACTTTGAATCAACAGCAGTTAAAAGAGAGAATGAGGGACATTATATAATGGTAAAAGGCCTTGTCCAACAGGAAAATATAGCAATCCTAAACATATATGCACTGAACACTAGAGATCCCAAATTTATATGAGAATTACTAATAGACCTAAGAAATTAGACAGACAGCAAGCAACACAATAATAGTTGGGGACTTCAATACTCCACTGACAGCACTGGACAGCTCACCAAGACAGAAAGTCAACAAAGAAACAATGGATTTAAACTATACTTTGGAACAAATGGACTTCACAGATGTATACAGAACATTTTTATCCAACAACTGCAGAATACATATTCTACTCAACAGTGCATAGAACTTTCTCCAAGGTAGACCATATGATAGGCCATAAAGCAAGCCTCAATAAGCTTAAGAAAATTGAAATTGTATCAAGCACTCTTTCAGACCGCAGTGGAATAAAACTGGAAATTCACTCAAAAAGGAACCTCCAGAACCATGAAAATACATGGAATTTAAATAACCCACTCCTGAATGAGCACTGGGCCAAAAACGAAATCCAGATGGAATTAAAAAAATTCTTTGAACTGAATGACTGTAGTGATATAACCTATCAAAATCTCTGGGATACAGCAAAGGTGATACTAAGAGGAAAGTTCGTAGCCCTAAGCACCTACATCTTGAAGACTGAAAAAGCAAAAACTGACATTCTAAGGTCACACCTCAAAGAACTAGATAAATGAGAACAAAGAAAACCCAAACCCAGCAGCACAAAGGTAATTACCAAGATCAGAGTAGAACTAAGTAAAATTGAAACAAAAAAGACAATACAAAGCAAAATGAAACAAAAAGCTGGTTATTTGAAAATATAAATAAAATTGATAGACTATTAGCAAGATTAATTAAGAAAAGAAGAGAGAAAAATCCAAATAACCTCACTAAGAAGCGAAACAGGAGATATTACAACTGACATCACTGAAATACAAAAGATCATTCAAAGCTACCATGAGCACCTTTACAAGCATAAACTGCAAAACTTAGAAGAGATGGATAAATTCCTGGAAAAATATAACCATCCTAGCTTAGATTCGGAAGAATTAGATACCCCGAACAGACCAATAACAAGCAGTGAGATTGAAATGGTAATTGAAAAATTACCGCACACACAAAAAAAGAAAGTCCAGGGCAGATGGATTCACAGAAGAATTTTGCCAGACATTCAAAGAATTGGCACCATTCCTTTTGACACCATTCCACAAGACAGAGAAAGAGGGAACCTTCCTGAATATATTTTATGAAGCCAGCATCACCCTAATACCAAAACCAGGAAAGGACATAACCAAAAAAGAAAACTACAGACTGATATATTTGATGAATATTGATGCTAAAATTCTTAACAAAATACTAACTAACCGAATCCAACAACATATCAAAAAGATAATCCATCATGATCAAGTGAGTTTCATACCAAGGATTTAGGGACAGTTTAACATACACAAGTCAATAAATGTGATACACTACATCAACAGAATTAAAAACAAACATCACATGATCATTTCAATAGATGCAGAAAAAGCATTTGACAAAATTCAGCCTCCCTTTATGATTAAATCTCTCAGCAAAATAGGCATACAAGGGACATATCTTAATTAATAAAAGCCATCTATGACAAACCCACAGTCAACATAATACTGAAAGAGGAAAAATTGAAAGCATTTCCTTTGAGAACTGGAATAAGACAAGGATGCCCACTCTCAGGAACCCTCTCCAACATAGTACTGGAAGTTCTAGCCAGAGCAATCAGACAAGAGAAAGAAATAAAGGGCATCCAAATTGGTAAAGAGGAAGTCAAATTATCACTGTTTGTTGAATATCTGATTGTTTACCTTGAAAACCCTAAGAACTTCTCCAGAAAGCTCCTAGAACTGAGAAAAAATTCAGCAAAGTTTATGGATATAAGATTAACGTACACAAATCAGTAGCTCTTCTATACATCAACAGCAAACAAGTGGAAAATCAAATCAAGAACTCAACCCCTTTTACAATAGCCGCAAAAAATATATACTTAGGAATATACCTAACAAAGGAGTGAAAAGACCTCTACAAGGAAAACTATGAAACAGTACTGAAAGAAATCATAGACAAGACAAAAAAAATGAAAACACATCTCATGCTCATAGACGGGTAGAATCAATATTGTGAAAATGACCATATGGCCAAAAGCAATCTACAAATTCAATGCAGTCCCCATCAAAATACCACTGTCTTTCTTCACAGAATTAGAAAAAAAATTTCTAAAATTCATATTGAACCAAAAAAGAGTCCACATAACAAAAGTAGGACTAAGCAAAAAGAACAAATCTGGAGGCATCACGGTACCTGATTTCAAACTATACTATAAGATTATAGTTATCAAAACAGTGTGGTACTGATATAAAAATAGGCACATAGATCAATGGAACAGGATAGAGAACCCAGAAATAAACCCAAATACTTACAGCCAACTGATCATTGACAAAGCAAACAAAAATATAAAGTGGGGAAAGACCGTTTTCAACAAATGGTGCTGGGTTAATTGGCTAGCCACCTGTGGGAGAATGAAACTGGACCCTCTTTTCTCACCTTAAACAAAAGTCAACCCAAAATGGATTAAGGACTTAAACTTAAGACCTGAAACTATAAAAATTCTGGAAGATAACATTGAAAAAACCCTTCTAGACATTGGCTTAGACAAGGACTTCATGACCAAGAACCCAAAAGCAAATGCAACAAAAACAAAGATAGATAGCTGGGACCTAATTAAACTAAAGAGCTTTTGCACAGCAAAAGGAACAGTCAGCAGAGTAAACAGACAACCCACAGAGTAGGAGAAAATGTTTGCAACTGTACATCTGACAAAGGACTAATATCCAGTTTGTTGTAGAAGCAAACTCAAACAAACCAGTGGGAAAAAAACAAACAATCCTCTTAGAAAGTGGGCTAATGAATAGACAATTCTCAAAAGAAGATATGTGAATGGTCAAAAACATATGAAAAAATGCTCAACATCACTACGAGTCAGGGAAATGCAAATGAAAACCACAATGTGACGCCACTTTACTCCTGCAAGAATAGACATAATAAAAAATAAAAAATAAAAAAAACAGTAGATGCTGACATGGATGCGGTGAACAGGGATCGCTTCTACCTTGCCGGTAGGAATGTAAAGTAGTACACCCATTGTGGAAAACAGTGTGGAGATTCCTTAAAGAACTGAGAAAGTACTACTACCATTTGATCCAGCAATCCCACTACTGGCTGTCTACCCAGAGGAAAAAGAAGTCATTATTCAAAAAAATACTTGCACATGCATGTTTATAGCAGCACAATTCATAATAGCAAAATCATGGAACCAACCTAAATGAATACAGAAACTGTGATTATATATATATATATATCACATATATATTCCATATATGTGATATATATATATTCCATGTATGTACATATATGATGGAATACTATGCAGCCATAAAAAGAAATAAATTAACAGCATTTGCAATGGCCTGGATGAGAATGGAGACTATTATTCTAAGTGAAGTAACTCAGGAATGGATAACCAAACATGATATGTTTTCACTGATATGTTGGAGCTAAGCTATGAGGACACAAAGGCATAAGAATCATTCAATGGACTTTGGGGACTTGGGGGGAAGAGAGGTAGTGGGGTGATGGATAAAAGACTACAAATATGGTGCGGTGTATACTGCTCGGGGTGATGGATACACCAAAAGCTCACAAATCACCCCTAAAGAGCTTACTCATATAACCAAATGCCACCAGTACTCCAATAACTTATAGAAAAATAAATAAATAAAAATAAATTTAAAAACAGCTGTAAAGTAAAAAGGCTTGTTTTTATGGCCCAGCATATTGTCTCTCCTAAAGAATGTTCCTTGTGTGCTTCAGAAGAATATGTACTCTGCTATTGTTAATGGAGTGTGCTATAGATGTGGGCAGGTCTAGTTGGTATATAGTGTTGTTCAAGCCTTTCTTACTGATATTTTTTCTAGTTGTTCCATACCTTAATGATTGTGGGGGTAGTATATTCTTTGAATCTTATTGTTGAATTGTTTTTCTGCTATGTCAGTTTTTGCTTCATATAGTTTTGGGACTATGTTGGATCTGCATTTATCTTACTTGGATTTCATTTTACTTTTGAATATGTAGATTTATGTTTTTAATAAAATTTGGGGGGTGGGCTGAGAGGAACCTGCCAGCCAGGATAGGAGGCAGTCACTTGTTTGGAGGGTCTCCAGATGGGTATTTGCAATCTATTCTTGAGCAGGGAGTAGACTCCACACCCAGACCTGAGAGGTGAGTATGATGTGTGCTCCAGCTATAAGTGTGGTTGTTGGGTGCTCCCCTTTCACAGGACTGGACTGGGAGGTGTGTGGCCTAGGAGCTATGGTTTTATCCTGGGCAGGGAGTTTAATGGCATTAGCAGTCTTATGATGTGAAGACAAATTGCTTGTGACTTGCCTGGCTGTCTCAGCTTGCTACCAGTAACAGGCCACAGGAGGGAGCCCACTAAGTGGAGAGCATGGAATGGAGGCACTACTGCATGCTAGCATTTGGAGCCCAAACTGCCCCTTCTTCCCTATGTTAACTCATAGAACATCATCAATTGCTCCATTTCTTCGTGGAGAGGTCTCCAGAACTGCGTTCTAACTCCCATCAGGGCCAGCACTTGCACCTGCCTTTGCATGACCCAAGTGCAGACTTGTTTGTCCTAGTCCTGCCAAGCTTTGCAAACCCACCCCCATCTTGGAAGCAGAGCACAGGATTGGAAACACCAGAAGTTCCAAGGCCCAGCCCATCACCTGGGACACCCAAGTATATCTCCTGGTTATCAAAGATCAAGCATAAACTCGACTGCTACCACTGCAGCTGGCTTTCACTGACAAGTGCCACCTACTGACTGGCAGGTCAACATGCACAGCCCATTACAACATCTGCTGACACAAGTGCACGGTGCTCGTAATGTCCCACAAAACAATTACACAAAGGAGGAAGAGAGAGAAACAAAATGGCCACACACTTGGACACCAAGCCATAAAGACAAAAAGAAAAAAAGAGAAAGAATCTACAAAGCAACTAGATAACAGTTAAGATTATGACAGGAAAACAAACTTCACATATCAATGCTAACCTTGTATATAAATAGGTTAGATGCTCCATCTAAAATATATAAATTGTAGAAATGGATAAAGAAACAGGAACCAACTATATATTCTTACAAGAAACTTGCCTTACTTTTAAAAACACTTACAGATGGAATGTAAAGAGGTGGAAAAAGAGATTTCATGAAAATGGAGAGCAAAAGTGAGCAGTAGTGGCTATACTTATGTAGATAAAGCAGACCTCAAATAAACAATAGTTTTAAAAAAAGACAAAAGAAGGTCATTATATAATAATAAAAGCATCAATTCACCAAGAAGATATAATGATCCTAAATACATATGCACCAGCACTGAGGCACCCAGATTCATAAAACAATTATTAGACCTAAAGAAGAGATAAACAGCAATACAATAATAGTGGATGACTTCAATGCCCTACTGACAGCGTAAGACAAATCATCAAGACAGAAAATCATCAAAGGAACACTGGACCTAAATTGGACTTTAGAACAAATGGACCTAACATATATTTGTAGAATACACAATTGTAGAATATACATTCTTCTCATCTGCACATGAATCATTCTCCAAGAGAGACCATATGTTAGGCCAGAAAACAAGTCTTAAAAAATTTAAAAATTTAAGATCATGCCAAGTATCTTTTTGGACCATAGTGGAATAAAAATAGAAATCAATGTCTAGAGGGACTCTTAAAATGATACAAATATATGGAAATTAAGCAACATACACTTGGGCCTTTGGCTAAAGTAATCTTTGGGTCAATGGCTAAATAAATACAAAAAAGTTAAAATATTTTTAGATGAATGAAAATCAAGATATAACATACCAGAACTTTTGGGATACAGCAAAAGCAGTGCTAAGAAGGAATTTTATAGCATTAAATGCCTACATCAAAATAATAAAAAGATCACAAGTTAACAACCAAAAATTTTACCTCAAATAACTAGAAGAACAAGAACAAAACTAAGCCAAAAACCAGCAGAAGAAAAGAAACAACAAAGATTAGAACAGAACTAAGTGAAATTGAGAACAAGAGAACAATACGAAAGAGCCATGAAATGAAAAGTTGTTTCTTTGAAAAGACAAACAAGATTGATAGATCACTAGCAAGATAAACCAGGAAAAGAGAAGATCCAAAATGCACATATTCAGAAATGAAAAAAGGAGACATTACAACTGATACCACAGAAACAAAAAAACAATCATCAGAGGCATGTGAAAAACCATACATGCACAAACTTGAAACCTGAGGAAATGGATAAATTCCTGGGAACATACAACCTCCCAGAATTGAATGATAAAGAAATAGAAATCCTGAACAGACTAATAAAAGTAGTGAAATTGAATCAGTAATTTAAAAAATCTCCCCCTCTAAAAAGCACAGGAGCAGATAGATTGACAGCCAAATTCTATCAAACATCAAAAGAAGAAATGATACCCTTCCTCCTAAAACTCTTCCAAATAATCAAGGAGAAGGTATTCCTCCCTAACTCATTCTATGAGGCCAGTATTACCCTGATATGAAAGCCAGGCAAGAACACAGCAGAAAAAACTCCAGACCAATATCCCTGATCAACATAGATGCAAAAATCCTAGCAAACCTAATACTAACAAAGCAAGTCCAACAACATATCGAAAAGATAATTCATCATGATCAAGTGGATTTTATTCCAGAGATGCAAGGATAGTTTAACCTATTCATATCAATAAATGTGATTTGCCCCATAAACAGAAAACAAAAATCATATGATCATCTCAATAGATGCAAAAGAAGCATTTGATAAGATTCAGAATCCTCTTGATATAAACCCTCAACAAGCTAGGCATAGAAGAAACATACTTCAAAATAAAAACATCCATGTAAGACAGACCCTCAGCAAACATCATATTGAATGAGGAAAAATTGAAAGTATTTCCCTTAAGAACTAGAGCAAGACAGAGATGCTCATATTCACCACTCCTATTCAACATACTACCAGAAGTACTATGATTGCCAGAGCAATCAGGCAAGAATAATTCAAGAATAATTATATGGATGTTCAAAATAATAACATCCATATAAGACAAACCCTCAGCAAACATCATATTGAGTGGGGAAAAATTGAAAGCATTTCCCTTAAGAACTAGAGCAAGACAGGGATGCTCATATTCACCACTCCTATTCAACACAGTATTGGAAGAACCTGATTACCAGAGCAATCAGGCAAGATAAAAAAAAAGGGTACCAAATTGAAAAAGAGGATGTCAAATTATCTGTTTGCTGATGATATAATCTTACATATGGAAAACACTAAAGTGTCCTCCAGAAGACGCCTAGATTTGATAAATCTAAAGTTTCAGGATACAAAATAAATGTAAAAAAATCAGTAGAATTTCTACACACTAGTAACAATCAAACTGAGAACAAAATCAAGAAACCAATCCCATTTGCAATCACTACAAAAAATTAAATACTTAGGAATATATTTAACCAAGAAGATGAAAGATCTTCACAAGGAAAACAGCAAACATTGATGAAGGAAATCATAGATGACACAAGCAAATGTAAAAACATGGCATGTTCATGGATCAAAAGAATCAATATCATTAAAATGATCATACTTCCCAAAGCAACCTACAGAATCAATGCAATTTCTATAAAAAATCAACATCATTTTTCTCAAAATTAGAAAAAAATCCTAAATTCATATGGAATCAAAAAAGACCCTAAACAGCAAAGAACACCTAAGCAAAAAGAACAAAGCTAGAGGCATTACATTACTGACTTCAAATTATCTCAAGGCTATAATAACCAAAATAGTGTGGTTCTGGTATAAAAATAGACAAATAGATCAATGAAACAGAATGGAAAACCCAGAAATAAAGCCACATACCTAAAGCCAACTGATCTTTGATAAAGGCAACAAAAACATACATTGGGGAAAAGACATCTTATTCAATAAATACTACTGGAAAAAATGGTTTGCCATATGAAGAAGAATTAAACTGGATTCTTATCTCTCACCATATACAAAATTAATTCAAAATGAATTAATGACTTAAATATAAAACCTGAAACTATAAAAATAATAGAAGAATACCTAGGAAAAACTCTTCTGAACATATGTCTAGGCAAAAAATTCATGACTAACACCTCAAAAATGAATTTAACAAAAACAAAAATAGACAAATGAGATTTAATTAAATTAAAAAGCTTCTGCATATTAAAATAAATAATGGAGTGAACAGACAACCTACAGAATAAGAGACAATTTTTGCAAAACATGCATTCAACAAGGGAATAATATTCAGAATCTGCAAGAAATCCAAACAGTTAAACAACAATTTTAAAAATCAAATAACCTTATTAAAAAGTGAACAAATTATGTGAACAAACATTTCTCTAAAGACATAGAAATTATCAATAAGCATAAGAAAAAAACTCAACATCGCTAATCAGAAAAATAAAAACTCAAACCAAATGAGATATGATCTTACACCAGTCAGAATGGATATTATTAAAAAGTCGAAAAACAACAGATGTGAGGCTGCAGAGAAAAGAGAACACTTATGCGTTGTTGGTGGGAATGTAAATTAGTACAATCTCTATGCAAATATCTAGATTAGGTAATTAGTACAATAAAAAACTATATGTTCTCAATTATAAGTGGGAGCTACATAATGTACACACATGAACATAGAATGTGGAATAATGGACATTGGAGACCTGGAAGGTTGGGACAGTGGGAGAAGGGTAAAGGATGAGAAATTATTTATGTACTTTATTTGGATGATGATTATACCAAAAGGCTAGATTTTACCACTACACAATATATCTGTGTTACAAAACTGCATTTGAACCCCCTACATTCATACAAATTAAAAAATAAGTTAAAAAATAAAATAAAATTTGGGAAGTTTGCAGCCATTATTTCTTTGGATAGTTTTCTTCTTTTCTCTTAAATTTGATACTCTTTGCCAGAGTAGTCTTTGAGACTCATTTTTGGTTTTCATTCCAACCCAAGAGGACCCTCTTACTACCCATCTCTGTCTCTAGCTCTCTTTGTAAGATTTCTATATGGGAAATTGTTTAGCTCACACTCATGGAGCTCCCATTATTTGTTTTCAAGATTGTCCCTAAGCTTGAAATTTCCCCATACTCTTTTCCAAATAAAGTCAGGTCTTTTGGGGAGTGTTTCAGAGCTCTCTCTTCTTACTGTCTTCTCTCCCCATGAACAAAATCTGTGCACCACTGCTCTAAAGCTGAGTGTAGGGATATTGGTTCACTTGTCTTTGAGTGACACACCGTTTTACAAGCAGGAAACTGGTTGGAATTGCATACCTTTGTTCTTCTTGGTTTGTTCCTCCCAGCATGGAACAGACAAGCTCACTCAGATTTATGAGTGAGCTGGGATGAAGGTTAACAAGGTCTCAGCATGGTACAACTCCTGTGACTGGGGTTTAGCTTCTGTCCTAGAACAGGGGCTAGTTGAAACTGTCAGGTATTCTTGCCTTGGAATAGGGCTACTGTAACAGAGAGCTGGGTGGCATGAGAAACGCTGATAGCCTGCCTCTCCTGGGAGATATTCTAGATTTTAATTGACCTTAATTCTCCTAAGAGATATTGCAGCTGGAGGGAGAGGGAGTCTATGTTCTTGGTTGCTCCTGACTAGATTGAAGCTTCTACTATGCTTAGGTGAGAGGGAAAGGAAAGAAATGGGTCATTGTTCACATGCCACAAATGCTCCTTTTCCTTATTGTGTGATTATTTAGATTGTCTGGAATAAATGTTTCTTTATTTGTTGTATGCTTTTAGGATAGTTTGCAGTTTTTAAACATATGCAGACATACACACAAACACACACATACTTTTCTTTCTTTAAAAGGTATGCTTTCTTCACTGGAGACGGGGTCTGTGGAGTTTCTTACACCAACATTTGGAAGATAGGCTTAGGATTGGCAGGGAGGGGTTTGCCTCCTTGCAAACTATAACGTCTAGACAGCAGTTCTTAAAGTGATCAGTGGACACACAGTAGTCTCTGTGACATTTTCAAGTTTATCATAGGCTAAAATAATAATAATGATTATTATGATAATGTGTTATGTTATTTTACTTTTTTCACTGTGTTGATGTTTGCAACAACAGTGAAACAGCAATGAGGGATAAAACTATGGTGTCTTGGCATGAATCAAAGCAATGGAATCGAATTCAACTAATAGTCATTGTCCATTACCACCACTCAGGAAAAAAATACAAGTTTTAATGAAGAATATCTTTCATGAAGCAATAAATATTAATTTTACTAAATAACCATTAACCATGTTGTCACTTTTGTTACATACCAAAATATGATAGTTGTTCTGAGAGAAAGCATGTGTACCACTGTTTAAATTACAAGCTAAAACAAGTCTTTCATGAAATAAAAGTTTTTTTTTTAACTTGGAAAAATTATGGAGAAAGTTTGTTTAT
The DNA here is from genome assembly GCF_007565055.1 of Rhinopithecus roxellana. Taxonomy (NCBI): domain Eukaryota; kingdom Metazoa; phylum Chordata; class Mammalia; order Primates; family Cercopithecidae; genus Rhinopithecus; species Rhinopithecus roxellana. The sequence continues at coordinate 12,123,132 of NC_044549.1, read as the reverse complement.
TCAGATTTGAAGTTTTGAGACTTTTTTTTGTCAAAAATGATGAAATGAGCTTGTCACTTCAAGGACATTAAATGGCAGTATTTTCTCAACAATAAAATGTGAGATATCAACCTAAAATTAAAATTAGAATGTCTATCACTTTGTTATTCTAGTACTTAAAGACTTTTATCATAGACTTGGTGATGATATTAATTAACATGATTGTTAAAAATTTAGAGTAATAAAAGAGTCAACATTTTGCATGTATGAAGAGCTAAGTAAATAACTATTTTCCAAATGACCAGTGCATGGTCTTATAAAGTTACGACTGGATAGAGAACTATTCAAAGTCCAAGAGAGGCATATAAATTTTAGTGTAACAGAGTTTATAAAGTTCGTTGACATGGTTTCCTATTCTACATTGCAACTACCTTTTGAGAAACTATGACATGATGAGTATTGATATAGCATTTAAAAATAATATTCACAATCATCTGAAAAGCCTATTAAAATGTTCTTATCTTTTCCTACTACATAGCTGTATAAGCCTGTATTTTCTACATATATTTAAACCAAAACAACGTATACCTTAAATGGAGGAAACATCTGACAGCTAAATTTGTTTTTTGCAATTTATTAGTAGTTTTCACAAAAATCAAGTTTTCTAGATAAGGATAGTTCCACTCTTCAGAGTTTCTATTTTTTTAATTGGGTTTTTTTTTTTTTTTTTTTTTTTTTTTTTTTGGACATTCTATTCATTGGGAAGGAGAGAGGCACCACTAGAATTCCAAATGGAATACATTTGGGATTCTAGATGTTCTGCAGTTAGCAGAACCATCTCACACCAGAAAAAGTGCTTCCATGCCTTATAAATTTTTGATCTCTCTCATCAGATACTTATTTAGATTTCGGCACATTTTATTTCAGTGAGCCTATAGACTAAATCCAGAGTACTTATTAAACAAACCTTTGTACACAGGTTTAATGTACACTGAATTGTTAAGGAATACAATATTATGAATATATAGATACCATTCACTCATTTATTATTTATTCAGTCACTCAACAAACATGTAGCGACTAAGTGTTAGTAGGTGTCTGATGTTATGGGAATACATCCATTAACAAAAATGAAAAAGAAAAAATATTATTGCTTTCATGGAGGGAATGTATTGTCAAGATCAAGATAGTTTAAATTATGCTGTGGTGACAAGCAACGCTTTAAGCTCAGTGGCTTAACACAACAAAAGTTCATTTCTCACTCATGGACACACTGCGAGTCCATCACCGTTTCTAGAGGTAATGGTATTCATGAGTCACTCAGGAATCCAGGTTGATGGAAACTCCTTTATTCAATAATTGTGCCTTCCAGAACACATAGCATCCTCCTTGAATACTTCAGCATGGGAAGAGACCCTACTTTTAATGTTCAGCCTGGACATGGTGCATGCCATTTTGACTAGAAGAACTAGTCACATGAATATAGGCCATATAACCAACTGGCCTTGCCTAACTTTAAATGATCTGCAAAATAAGGGGGCACATTAATGTTTGTGAGCAATAGTATCTCTGGCACAAGATACAGAAAATAAATCACATTTTTTAAAAAACCTGTACAGCATACTGTAGAAAAAAATGTCAAAGAAGAGTAGAGAGTACAGGCTATGATGAGAAAGGTTGGAATTTTAAACAGACAGTAGGATAAGGCCTCACTCAAAAGGTAACATAAACAAAGTTTTAAATAAAGTAAGGGAATAAGCCATATGTCTATCTGGGGAAAATATATTCCAATCAAGTGGACAGAAAGTGCAAAGATGATGGACTAGAAGAGTCCTGGTATGTTAGAGGAAGAGCAATGAGGACAGTCTTGCTGAAGAGAACTGAAAGGAGGAGAGGTTAGGTGAGATGAGGTCAGAGAGGTAAAGTCTGGGGGTGTAGTGGTTAACTTTGGTGTGTCAGGCCATTTTAGGACTTTGGCTTTTATTCTAAGCTGGGAATACACTGAATGTTGTTAGATAGATGAATGTCTTTTTTTTTTTTTTTTTTTTTTTTTTTGTGACAGAGCCTCATTCTGTTGCCCAGGCTGGAGCACGGTGGCATGATCTTGGCTCACTGCAAGTTCCACCTCCCAGGGTCACGCCATTCTCCCGCCTCAGCCTCCAGAGTAGCTGGGACTACAGGAACCCGCCACCACGTCGGCTAAGTTTTTTGTATTTTTAGTAGAGACGGGGTTTCACCATGTTAGCCAGGATGATCTCGATCACCAGACCTTGTGATCCACCTGCCTTGGCCTCCCAGAGTGCTGGGAGAATGTCATATTTTAACAGGATCACTGCTACTGTGTTGAGAATAGACTCTGGAGAGACAAGGTTGGAAGCAGTGAGATCAAGCAGGAGATTATGGCATAATCTATGTGAACATTGTTGGTATCTTTTATTAATGAGCAATAGAGGGGTGAGAAGTAATTTAATTCTGGATACGTTTTGAAAGTAGAGTTGAGATTTGCTAAAGGAAGGGCATGAGAGAAAGGCGTAAGTCAAGACTGAATGGAAGGTTTTAGCATGGACAACTAAAAGAATATTTCAGGTCTGGATAGAATAGAATAAATTTGAGATACTTACTGAATATTTAACTGACAATGTTTAGCAGGCATTAGATCTAAGATTCTAAAGTTCAGGGAAGAAGTGCAGAACGGGGATAATGTTCTGGGCAACAGGCAAATAGATAGTGTTAAAGCCATGACAGGAGAAGGAAGATGCCCAAGAATCAACACACGTGGCAGATACTACAGTAATAAAATATGAAACAATGAGAGGGAGAAAATCTAGATAAGGCAATGAGAATAATTTTTGTAAAAGAATAAAGAGGAGCACTTCCCATTTCTCACAGAAAGTTGCTAGTACTGGCTGGGCGCAGTGGCTCATGCCTGTAATCTCAGCACTTTGGGAGACTGAGGTGGGTGGATCACCTGAGGTCAGGAGTTGGAGACCAGCCTGGCCAACATGGCGAAACCCCATCTCTACTAAAAATACAAAAATAAACCATGTGTGGTGGGGCACGCCTGTAGTCCCAGCTACTCGGGAGGCTGAGGCTGGAGAATTGCTTGAACCTGGGAGTCGGAGGTTGCAGTGAGCCGAGATAGCGCCACTGTACTCCTGCCTGGGGGACAAAAGCGAAACTCCCTCTCAAAAAAAAAAAAAAAAAAAAAAAAAAAAAATAGTTTCTAGCACTGGTATGGGAGGGGGGCAGGTAGAAGTGCTAGGTAGAGAAGGGCGGGGTCCCTGGCAAGGGCTCCACCCTCGGGCTTGTGCCCATGGATCTAAGTGAGAACAGACACTCCTGTTTCCACAACCAAATGTTGCATTTTCCGAGACCACTCTGTCCCACCACACCCCCTACCCTATGGCCATATACACCCGAGAGACCGTAGCGGGCACACAAGCAAGCACTGGACATCAAGAGGAGCAAAGGAGCAGAACACACCGACAGACACCACAGACGCCCGCAGGCCATCGACGGTGGGTCAACATGGAATTCGGGCAGGGACAGTCCGAAGAGAGTCCGGCCGCTGAGTGGCCCACCTCCACCGCAAGACCACCTGCTCACTCCATCCCCCTTCTGGTTCCCCATCTACCTCGCTGAGACAACTTTCACTACTCGATAAAACCTTTCACCCATCCTCCAAGCCCACGTGTGATCCGATTTTTCCAGTACACTAGGGCAAGAACCCAGGATGCAGAAAGTCCTCTATCTTTGCAATAAGGCAGAGGGTCTAATTGAGCTGATTAACACAAGCCGCCTGCAGACAGCAAAACTGAAAAAGCACACTATAACACAAGCCCGATGGGGCTTCGAGAGCTATGAACATTCACTTCTAGACACTGTAGTGGGGTCAGAGCCCCAAAACACTCCCCATGACCCGCCCATCTGCATTCTCCTCCCTAGACGTGAGCCACACCCCTGCCGCAGCCCCTGCTAGAGGGATAACGGAGCTCCTCCTCTTTCAGTACCCTATTACTTCTATCTGAATAACTTTGTTGTACATTTTTTGTGACATACTCCTGCTGGCAATGAATTTTCTGTTTTTCTATGTGTGTAAAATATCTTTTGTCTCTATTTTTATGAAAGCATTCTTGCTGGGTTTAGATGATGAGTTGAGAGATTTCTCTTCTTTTTTAGACACAGAGTCTTTCTGTGTCAACCAGGCTGGAGTGCAGTGGCGCAATCATAGCTCACTGTAACCTCAAATTTCTGGTCTCAGACAATCCTCCTGTCTCAGTCTCTGGAGTAGCTAGGTCTACAGACATGTGCCATCACTACCAGGTAATTAAAAAATATATATATATAGAAATAGGGTCTTGCTATGTTGCCCAAGCTGGTCTTGGCCTCCAGCAATCCTCCTCCCTTGATCTTTCAAAGAACTGGGATGCTGAGATTTTAGGTGTGAGTCATCATGCCTAGCCAAGAGGTTTCTTTGTTTAAAAACTATTGTTTTTTTTCCAGCAGTTTTGTGTTCATAGCAATATTCAGAGGAAGTTTCTGAGATTTCTTATATCTCCTGCCCCCATACGGTTAACATAATTTACATTGGGGTTCATTCCATAGTTTACGCAAGAGTTCATTCATGGTGTTGTATGTTCTAAGGATTTCGAAAAGTGTATAATGACATGTATCTATTATTATACTATCATACAGTGAAGTTTCACTGCCCTAAAAATCCTTTGTGCTCTACCAATTTATCATCCCTCTCTTCGTCCTAACTCTTGGACATCTCTGATCTTTTTACTGACTCTATTGCTTTACCTTTTCCAGAATGTCATACAGTTGGAATCATACAGTACGTAGACTTTTCAGATTAGCTTTTTCCACTTAGTAATATGCATTAAAGTTTCCTTTGTATCTTTTCATGGCTTCATAGCTGATTTATTCTTAGTCCTGAGTAATATTCTATTGTCTGTATGTACCATAGTTTATTTATCCATTCACCCACTGAAGGACCGTTTGTTTGCTTCCAAGTTATGGAATTACGAGAAAAGCTGCTATAGACATCTGTGTGAAGGTTTCTGCATACACATAAGTTTTTAACTCCTTTGGGCAAATATTAAAGAGAACAATTGCTGGATCTTATGGGCAGAGTATGTTTAGTTTTATAAGAAACTAATATACTGTCTTCTGAAGTAGCTGTATCATTTTGCATTCCCACCAGCAATGAATGAGAATTTCTGTTGCTCCACATCCTCGACAGATTTGGTTTTAGTGTTCTGGATTTGGCCACACTAATACCTATGTGATGGTATCTCATTGTTGTTTTAATTTGCATTGTCCTGATAAAGTAAGATGTGAAACATCTTTACATGTGCTTATTTGCCATCTGTATATCTTCTTTGGTGAGGTGTCTGTTAAGGTCTTTGGCCCATTTTTTAATTTCATTTTTGTTTTCCTTACTGTTGAGTTTTAAGAGTTCTTTGTATATTTTGGATAACACTTTTTCATCAGGTATGTCTTTTGCAAATATTTTCTCCCAGTTTATGACTTGTCTTCTCATTCTTTTGACATTATCTTTTCACACAGCAGATATTTTTAATTTTGGTGAAATCTAGCTGACAAATTCTTTCTTTCATGAATCATGCCTTTAGGGTCATGTAAAAAGTCACCACCGTTCCCAAGGTCATCTAGATTTTCTTCTGTTCTATCATCTAGGAAGTTTATAGTTTTGTGTTTTTTATATAGGTCTGTGATACATTTGAATTAATTTTTGTGAGTAGTGTAAGGTTAGTATCTAGATTTATTTATTTATTTTTGCATGTGGATATCCAATTGTTCCAGTATCATTTGTTAAAAAGGCTATTTTTGCTCTATTATATTGCTTTCTTCCTTCATCAAAAATCAGTTGACTGCATGTGGGTCTCTATTTCAGGAATCTCTTTCTGTTCCATTGATCTGTTGTTCCATTCTTTTGCCAGTGCCATAGCATATTGATTAGATAGCTTTACAGTAAGTCTCAAAGGTGAGTAATATTAGTCCTCCCACTTTGTTCTTCTCCTTCAATATGTGTTGGCTGTTATGTGTCTTTTCCCTCTTTATATGAGCTTTAGAATCAGTTTGTTGATATCCACAGAATAATTTGATGGGATTTTGATTGGAATTTCATTGAATATATAGATCAAGTTGGGGAGAATTGAAATCATGACAACATGGAGTCTTCCTATCCACAAATGTAAGATATCTCTCTATTTATTTAGCTCTTCTTTAATTTCTTTTATCAGAGTTTTGTGGCTTTTCTCATATAGGTCTTGTAATATTTTGTTAGACATGTTTGTTAGTATTTTAGGTTTTGAGTGCTATTATTAATGGTATTTTACATTCCACTTACTACTTGTTGTAGCAAAACTTTTGTATATTAACTTTGCATCTTGCCTCCTTACTATAATTGCTTAGTTGTTCCAGGAGCGTTTTGTCACATCTTTCAGTGCCTGGCATCTGCTCCAGGTAAGCAAGTACTTGTGTCCTGTTTGTCCTTGGCTTTATTTGTGTTTGCAAAGATTCAGAGTTTGTTGTTTGCTCTGTGACATCAGTTATCCATTGTATCTCAGTAAAGTTATAATTTTAAAGATTGTCTGAGCTTTTTGTTGTTGTTGTAAGGGTGAGCATAATACTCTTTTCAGTATTCTCTACCATAAATCAAAGATCTCAATTAATATAAAATGCTTAAATATCCTCTGATCCCACAGAATTCTATTAGAAATCAATAATAATACTTGATTCTTATAATTGATAATTGACAATAAAAATAATTAAACTATAACATCAAAATTTGTTCCACATCCAAAATTATGTGGAATATCTAATGCTTTTTTTGAAGAAAAATCCTGTAAGTTTAAATGTTTATATAAAAAATAAAAAAGATTAAAAATCAGTAATCTGAGGTTTTATATCAGGCAGCTGAATCCAAAGAAAGTAGAAGGAAGGGAATAGGTAAGGTAAGAAGAGAAGAGAGAAAAATAAACGAGAAAAAAAATAGGCAAACAATGGAGGAAAGTAAGAATATATTTAAAAATTATTAAACCTCTAGCTAAACTGATCAAAGAAATAAAAAGAGATAACACAATCACAAATATCAGGAATGAAATAGGAGTTATCACCACATATTCTAGAATATTAAAAGGATACTAAGATAATGTTTGAAATTCCATAATATACTTAGAGGATACTGCATCATAAGCAAGTGATGTTTATTGAAATAACGCAAAGTTGGTTTGACATTCTAATATAAAATAATGTCATCCATCATAGTAACAGGATATAGGAGAAAATAATATGATCATTTCAGTAAATGCAGAAAAGCTTTTGATAAAAATAAATCTTCATTTATGATTAAAAGTCCCAGTAAACTAAGTTGAGATCCCTTTTATTAGGTTCAGGAAGTTACTTTCTATTCCTAGTTTGCTTATTTGGTGTAAGTTCATGATGGCTGCCTTGATTCTACTGTCTCCTAATCTGTTAACTCCCAGAGAAACCTGTGGGACTCACTGGATGTGAGCACATATAGGGTGGTGAGGGCTACTCACAAACCATCTCTTCTATAGATGTTGCTTTACAGGATTTTAAACAAATTAAAGATAATAATACATGTCCATTATATAAGTTTCAAGAAACATAGGTTTAAAAAGTCGGATGCCAAAAATCCCCACAAATTCTTCCATAAATATGGTATATTTTCTATACATTTTGTCTTCAATGAACTTTTTTTGGCATTTTAGTTTTTAATAAATTTACATCTAAACGCACATAGAATTACTAAATATTTTAAACATTCCATGGTTATATAGTTTTTTACATATTCATCTCCATAGACTAAAAATAATTTTATAATGTAGAATAACATAATTTACATAAGAACTTATCATGAGAAATTTAGGCTGTTTCTAATTTTTTGCTGTTATAAACAAACCTGAAATGAATATTCATATAATATATATGGCTTTTCATTATCTAATATAAAATTTTTGAATATCTTTCTTGGAGTTATTGCCAATATATCTGTAAATTATATTTTTAAATTTACAGAGTTCACTTCTTCCTTCCTCATTTTTTAGTTTTTAGAAATCTTTCCCTTTTAATATGCTTCCTAAATGATTGTTTATAGTTTTCTAATGTTTTTATTTTAGGTTTCCTTAATATCATAAAATGTAATTTATCTGTGTCTCATTTAGAATATGTTTTTAAATCTTTCACCTATCGTGAGTTTATATGCATTTCTAAGAATACCTGTTCTACTGTTTTCATTGCAAAGATTATTGCCACTGTCAGAGAAAAAACAAAATAACCATTGATGAGTTTTACTATTTTGTTTATTCATCGGCAATTATACCTTTGGTCCCAAACACTGAGACTATCTTTCTTTAACTTATTCCATTTAAACTCATTTCAAAAGAAAATTAAAAAAAGAAAAAGAATAATTTTTTCTTATATGTAGACTTGTAGTAAGCCTCATTTTTGTCTTAAGACTGTGAAATGCTATAATTAGAAGTCAGTTCCCTTGTTTCATAACTCGTAGGGAAGTGGTACTTTGGATTTTGAAATATTGCCTTCACAACTTATCTACTATTTAAATTTGGACTATTCAACTTCTTTTTGCCTCAGTGTTTGCATCTATGCAATGGAGACAACATTCCTCCTATTGCATGGGTTTTGCATAATTAATTAAACAAGTTAATTTATATAAAGAGCCAAGAATAGTGTCTGGTATACAGAAAGTTCATTAAATATTAACTATTATACTTATTTTAAAAACCTGCACTCGCAGAGAACTCCTTGTCCAACACCATTTTGGTACTTTTGCTTGTTTGTTTATTGTTAAGAACTGCACTTCTTACTCAACATTTGGATTATATATACAATCAAATGTTATTTCCTAGAGCTTCCTAATTATCTTTTTTTCATATCGTCTCTTCCACCCCAGAGGCTCATTTCATAAAATTATGCCAATTATGTTTGTTGAACTTTTGAAAATCTGCCTGCCTTAAGTCTGGAGGACATTCAAAATATAACCCAATGCTTCTTTAAAATGCATAAGAATCATTTGGGAGATTTTTAAAAAATGTAGATTCTGATCTGATCAGTTTTAGATGAAGCTTGAGATTGTGAATTTCTAGCAAGCATGAAGGAGATGGCAATGTTGCTGCTGGTTTCAGGACTACACTTTGTATAAGGTACTAACCTATTCCTTTGTGATTAAAACACATTTGCTTACTCACTTAGTCATCCACAAAACATTAAGAAGAAGCTCTTTGCCAGTCATTGAACACCTGACTGGGGACACAATGTTGAACAGAGTCTGAGGAAATGAAGTTTAATCAAATCATCACAGAAATACAAACAAAAGGCCGGGCGCGGTGGCTCAAGCCTGTAATCCCAGCACTTTGGAAGGCCGAGACGGGCGGGTCACGATGTCAGGAGATCGAGACCATCCTGGCTAACACGGTGAAACCCCGTCTCTACTAAAAAAATACAAAAAACTAGCTGGGCGTGGTTGCGGCGCGTGTAGTCCCAGCTACTCCGGAGGCTGAGGCAGGAAAATGGCGGGAACCCGGGAGGTGGAGCTTGCAGTGAGCCCAGATCCCGCCACTGCACTCCAGACTGGGTGGCAGAGCAAGACTCCGTCTCAAAAAAAAAAAAAAAAAAAAAAAAAAGAAATACAAACAAAATTACCTTCTCTCCCTGTCCCTTCTCTGCACACAATGCTGAGAGCTGAAATGTATGTCTTCGTCACGAAGCTCATCTTCTCTGTGGAGACAAGGTGACTGGGTCTCCCACTGGTGTGCCACTTTCTGCATCTTTTTTTCCCCCCACTCATATTTTCTCATTTTCCTCTCCTACTATGTACTTTCTTTTCACCCCCTTGATAACAATGATGTAGATCTACTCAGTGTACCTCTAGGTTGCAGCTTTGCTCTACCAAATGCCCCGACCATCTTTCTCTTTGTACAATGGAGGCTGCTGAATGTAAAGTATGGCTTCCTATCTCTTCATTCATAATTAGTATTTTAAGTATGTTTGAAGCATGAAAGACTTTAAAGAAGTATATTATTGCCATACTGATTATTGCCATATTTACACTGATAATTTAAGGAATTTTAGAATGGCATACAAGCTAATATAAGTATCTAATATTGAATTTTTAGAAAACATGGCTATAACTTTGCACACAAAAAACAGCTATGGTTTGTTTAAACTGTATCAGACTTGCTTTGGTATGTTTCATAAGATAATGTTCAGCTAATTTTCATTAGAAAAAACTGTATGAGACTTGTTTTAATATGTTCAATAAAATATTGCTCAGCTAATTTTTTAAATAAAACATACAGAGATACCCTTCCAAAGAACAACAATAAAATCTCCACTCGATTTCTAGTAAATTGCGTATTACTAATTAAATGAAAACATTCCATGACACGTACTGTGTCACCCCACATATAGTACCATATAATTAAGAAAATATTTGATACCCAAATTTGGAGGTTGGCATTCTAGGACAATGTTTGTTATTAACACATATCATTTTACGTGATTAGCCCATAACATTTCATTGGAAATATTAAATATTTTTTCTAGTCTGTGGCAACCACACATGCAATTTGAAATAATTTAAAATGACTGTAAAACTGCAGCAATGCTATCCAGTTTCAGAAAAAAAGTGATTTGCAATTAACTTGAAGATAAATAGCCATATCTTTGATATTAACCAGCTGCAGTAGAGCTCTGCCAGACTTCACCCCAGTTTAAATGTCTACACTATGCATATTAGAATTTAATAGGTAAGTGTATATATAAACTTCCATCATTAATTTCTTATGTGAATAATAATGTGTGTATAATAAAAGCCAACACAACCCATTTAATATGGGCAGTTTTAATATTCATAACCCTGCTTGCCATTTGGCAAGTCAAAGTAGTCCGTGAAAGTCAGTCAAGCTGGTTTTGGATTAACTAACATTTTTATGCATACATTTGCTTATATAGCTGATGGACACAATGATAAACTCACTCAAGAAACAATTGTGTACTTTCCAAAAATGTACAGTGTGATAAAATGGATTAAACACATGCGATTGAATATGTAGGTTTAGTTTGACCACCATCTGGTTATATAGGTTTAGACATTAGTTTATTTTTCATTAAAATGAAGAGATTAGATTAATTGTTCTCCAAGGTCCAATACTGCTTTAAATTCTTATGGGACTATTGAATTTTCCATTACTTTTATGGTTTGCATTTGCAAAGAATCACGATATTTATGGTGTTTTGTTTCCTCCTACATATTTGCCTTGCAATGGAAACAAACTCACCAGGAGGGCATAGTCCTATCAGTTTAACAAGTCTTCTTGTGTATAGTTAAGAGTGATAGCTTATAGGATACTTTAAAACTTTATTTTCTGTAAAAATTTAAATCTCTGAAAAGATAACTACAAATAAAATGTAGCTCCTCATTGGTATCATCTACAAGGTCATTCAAGTATATGGTTTCCAGAAATAAAATATTATTATTAGCTGATCCCAGGCCCACATAGTGTCTAGAAAATGGCGTGAAATTTTATTTACCGTTCCTATTGAGAATCTCTTAGCTTGGTGCTGGACAATCTAGGAGCCTCTTCCCAGTCTAATCAAGGGGTTTTCTTTTGTGGAATCTAAAGAGTTGAGAGGGTTGGGCAATGGAGAAAAAAAGTAACAGAGAAAAGAAAATTCTGGCCTGACTCATACTGTTTAAATAGCAGAAATTCTGTTTAAAAGGGTGGAAATATCATTCTGATTATTATTTAAGGAGCTTAGAGTGTCAATATAATCAACAGCCTTTTCCATTACACTTGCATTATTGTCAAAGACTAATCTAATCCTGGTTTTATTTTTATTCTTGAGAAGACACAACTAAATCAACCTATGCCTTTTCTTCCCCCCAGGACTTTGGATGATGCTTACATTTTACTCTTAGACCTCTAGCCACCATCCAAACTCAGGAAATCTTTTGATAGCTTGAGTGCTCTTCTCTCTTCTCCCCTCCCTGTTCCTTGCCTCCTCTCCTCTCCCCTTCTCTCCTCCCCTCTCTATACCTCTCATCTGTCCCTACTTCCCTACCTCCTTGCTTCCAATGACCATAAAACTTTAGTCTATTGTTCATACTTAATATATTTGATAGCTTAATAACTCAGCATCTTTTCTTTGAGAGAAACCTGCCTTTAAATTTCATATGGCCTTGCAGAGGTTAGAAGCATGACTACTTCTAGAGGTTAGTATCACGACTACATAGTATGTCATAAAATATTATCTATATTCAATGTAATTGTAGTACTGAGTGATGTTATGGCATTCAAGTTTTTCAAAATCAGTAATTCACATTTATCCATCCATCCATCCATCCATCCATCTATCCATCTGTCCATTTTTCTATCCATTCACAAATGTTATTGCATATCCACTTTATGTTGGTATCAGTAATTCACATATGGATTTATCCATCTATCCATCTGTCCATTTTTCTATCCATTCACACATGTTTTTGCATATCCACTTCATGTCGGTTATTGTATCTTTGTTGTAACAAAGTAATGAGGAAATCACAGTTCTTGCTCTTGAGATGCTGATAGTAGAGTTGTTACTACCTAAACTTTTTTGTTCACCAGAAAAAGTATGACAAAGTAAGATTGCATTTTCTAAACATGCTAGGCGATAGAGACTTTATTTTGTGCTGTGGCAGATGGTAGTTACCTACCGCAAATCCATGTCTTCCCTTATTTTTTATTATTGTACTTCTATTCTGAATTTGGGAGAACAATGATCACAGCCCTGAGTAATGCATAATGTTTGGTTTAATCCAATTGCTAGAATCCTCTTCTTTGTTTTCCTAGTCCTTTTTGAAGTTAAGAATGGCCATTGAGACCTTAACAATTGTATGTTTAGAAGTTTCCTTTCTTAAATAGGGAACAGTGGTGGCCAACATCATTATCCCTAATATTTTTTAGCCTTGAAAGCAGGCAGGATGTCTGAGACATATTTTGATCATAATCTGGTATTCATAGGAAAAGATCACATGATAAAGATGTCACAACAGAAGAGACAGAAAAAGCAATTATTTGATGATGTTATAGAACTGTTGAGCCAACTACAGCTACCTCCTACTTTCAGATTTCTTACTATGTGAGAAAAATAAACCCCCATTAGTGAAAGTCATTATAAATTTGGTTTTCTGTTACTTATAATGGAACACATTTCTAATACATACACATATACAAACAGATCAATGGAGGGTGTAATATGGTAACATAATGGCAACTCTTGCAGAACAAATTTTGTATTTCTAACAAACAAATGAAATGGATCATTGGTGTGAACTTGGATATAATTACTTATCACATTAATTTTTGTTTGTATTTGGATTTGAAATGCAGTACAAAATATTAGTAATTTATTCTTAATAGAGGGTGTAATCTCTTCTGTAGGGATCAGTGGTAGTGGCTACACATTTATATATTTTTTTCCTACTGTCCTTGCCTTCAGAACTAAAAGCAAGTTTATTAACTAAGGATGAGAAAAGTTCAGTAACTTGAACTTCAAAGGTACTCAAGGTCTCGCTACAATATGAATTTTTTTTTTTTTTTTTTTTGAGACAGTGTCTCACTCTGTTGCCCAGGCTGGAGTGCAGTTGCATGATCTCCGCTCATCACAACCTCCTCCTCCTGGGTTCAAGCAATTCTTCGGCTTCAGCCTGCTGAGTAGCTGGGACTACAGGTGTGCACCACCGTGCCTGGCTATGTTTTTCAGTTTTAATAGAGACAGGGTTTCACTATGTTGACCAGGCTGGTCTCAAACACCTGACCTTGTGATCTACCCACCTCAGCCTCACAAAGTGTTGGAATTACAAGCATGAGCAACCGTGCCCAGCCTGCAATATGATTTTTAAAAGTAAGACATTTTATTACTCTTGCTCTGGGTCATGAACTGTTTTTCTTTATTTATATGATTATTTATGTGATTTATATGATTAAGAGACATTTGAGGAACAGACAAAGGGCAAGAATGGTGATTGCAATTTTGTACTTACTTATAAAAAGGGAAAGACTCAATTTGTGTTTTAAATTCTATTCCTTCACAGAAAATATTGATGAAGTGAATCATTAGAGAAATCTTGCTTAACTGAAAAGCAGTTCCAACTTTATTATCAATATAAAGGACTTTATGGGATTTCTATATCTATTTATGATCCGGAAAAGCTAATGCTATACATACTCAAAGGTGTAGTGTTAAACTTGAGATCTCATTAATGGGGGTTTTTCACACTTATTAAAGAGCTAACTGCAAAAAATGACTTCATATTCAAAGGACCTTTATTCAGTTAAAGCAGATGACAATTGCCATGGGTGGAAGTTGAGGTCATATGGAGTTGTTGGTATATGTTATTCGTATAATAGCTATAATGCTAAGAAAACCCAATAAAAGCTAGAAAGGTAACCCTACTATAACCCTGAAGTGTTTTATTTATGGTATAGGCCTTGAGGTCTCATGGAAATAAACCAAGAACGATTTGAAGTTATTTGCAAGTTATTTTATCTTTATTTATAATATCATCCTTTAAGTTGGAAATGTTCAGTTCTCCCCTGGGAGCACTTGCAAGCACGTATTTGTTAAGCACGTAGTGTGTTTCAGCCACCGCTTGTGTTATTGGAGAAGCACAGGTGATATACACCGCTGCTGGTTGCTCAGTGCTTACAGTTCATAGGGGAGAAAAACACTTTAAAAATAACACAGCTCAGTAAGACCGTGGAGCAGAGCTCCTATGTCTGACTGGGAAGGTCAGAAACAGTCAACCACAGCCAGGTGTGGGGGCTCATGCCTATAATCCCAGCACTTTGGGAGGCCAAGGTGGGCAGATTACCTGAGGTCAGGTGATACAAAAACTAGCTGGGCTTGGTGGCCTGCGCTTGCAGTCCCAGCTACTCTGGAGGCTGAGGCAGGAGAATTGCTTGAACCTGGGAAGCGGAGGTTGCAGTGAACTGAGATTGTGCCACTGCACTCCAGCCTGGGCGACAGAGTGAGCTTCTGTCTCAAAAAAAAAAAAAAAAAAAAAAAAAAAAAGTCAACCACCTCTTTCATATCCTATTCAGGACACACTTCTCCATTTGTGCTCTTGATTCAAACTTATCCCAAGTCCTGTAGAACCCTCTGAGTCAAAGTTGTTGTCTTTCTTATCTGTATTTTGAAATGGTTTTTCTCTAGTGTTCTTTTGTCCCACAGCCTAAACATTATCATTCTCACCTCAAAAATATAAGATGTCTTGAGACGGGCCTCTCCAGAGTGACTTACTTTTTCTTATCCTGTTCTTTAGGGCCATGATTCTCAATGTTTCACACTACAATTGAGGTCTTTACTTCCTTTCATTCCTATTGCTGAGACTTTGCCCTCACCACTGCACTGAAACTGCTTTGTTAAATGTGAGGAATGGCCCACACAGATTCTGAGCTCTGTTAGATATGAGCTTTGCCTGTTGCACCCACACAGATTCTGAGCTCTGTTAGATATGAGCTTTGCCTGTTGCACCCACACAGATTCTGAGCTCTGTTAGATATGAGCTTTGCCTGTTGCACTATGTATTCTCAGCCCTCAGAGCAGCATCTCATACAGAGTCAGATCTTAATAAAGTAAATGAATGACTGATGTCTTTTCTTACTTTCTGTTTATTGGTAATACCTTATTCTCTCCTGGTCATTCTTTCCCTCCTTGGTTTCTGTTACAGCGTCCTCTTAGTTCTCCTATTACTTTCCAGGGAATTTCCTGTATTTCATTTATTGGATAATTTTTCCTCTGCCCATACATAAAATATTAGTTCTCTTTCTGAATTTTATTCTTTTTTTATTATGACTCTTCAGGTATTTATGGTTCTCAAATTCATGGTTCTAATCCCCAAGGTTATTTGAGTATATCCAGTGATTATTTGACATCTCCATTTATATTTTTTACACTTGCTGCAAAGTTGCCACGGCCAAATCTTCTTGAAAGTTATGGGAGGCCGAGACGGGTGGATCACGAGGTCAGGAGATCCAGACCATCCTGGTCTACACGGTGAAACACCGTCTCTACTAAAAAATACAAAAAACTAGCCGAGCGAGATGGTGGGCGCCTGTAGTCCCAGCTACCCGGGAGGCTGAGGCAGGAGAATGGTGTAAACCCGGGAGGCGGAGCTTGCAGTGAGCTGAGATCCGGCCACTGCACTCCAGCCTGGGCGACAGAGTGAGACTCCGTCTCAAAAAAAAAAAAAAAAAAAAAAAAAAAAAAAAAAAAAGAAAAGAAATAAAAGAAAAAAGAAAGTTATTTGACCCCTAGAATTTCCTGTCTAATGAAAGACACTATATCCAAAACCCTGTAATCTATTGATAACCGTATAATAATCTCCTTTTTGGCTGAACCCTCCTCCCCAGGCCAAAAATCATTAAGTCTTATAGGTTTAATTTTCTCATTATGTCTGATATCTGATTCTTGAATCAATTGTCTGCAAGAGGGCTTCCTCATCTCTCATTATGGGATACTGAAGTAGGATTTTGAGAGTCATCTGACTATAACCTTCTTTTCAAATTCTTTCTATACCTGTGGCTTGAATGGCCTTTCTAAAGTATAAGACATAATAATACATCTCTAACTAAAATATTTCAATGGCTTCTATAGGGTGCTGTATTAGAAAATTTAATGCAGACTATGTCTAAATGATAAAGTAAATGGACTGAATCTTCTCACTAAAATACAGGGTGAGACTTCTACACTTTTTACCTGCTTTTCTTTTGATTCTCTCTTTTCTCTATTAGCTTCATCCTTAGGCTTATTTTGTTTAGCTGAACATGAGACAAGGAGCTTTCTTTTTCAGAAGAAGTAGAGTTTCAATCAATTCTCACAACTATATAAAAAGGCCCTTAGCTGCATACTGACTGGACCTTCTTCTTTAAACAAATCCCTTGTGTTTTTCTCTGGACCCCCTACGAGGGCAAGGAGAGTGGTGGCCTCTACCTTTGAACTTGGAGTAAGTAAATCCCACATGAACATTTTTCAGCACAATGATAAGAAAATACCTGAGCTTCTGTAATCAAATTAGTTACTTTTTATGGGTATAATGGAAAATTTGGCAAACTATTTCACTGCTTTAGATAAAGAAATTGTTCTAATTTATACAGTTGGGGAGCTGGGAAGCCACAATGATAGTTCTCCATATATAGAACCAAGAAGACTACTTAAGTAGGTGTTTCCTTCAGTGACTCTACCTAAGTGACTTGGAGATGTGAGCAATGGAATGCCTTGAACTCTGTAAAAAAGACACGGTATTAAGTAGAGATCATTAATAGGCATGTATCTTGCCTCAAATGCTTAATAAAATAGTTACCACTTTTACGTTTAATTTTTCTGTTTGAAAACAGTCTTTCTTGTGCTAGTCAGACATTTCCATCTAGGGAGTATAATTCAAATCATCATTTCTGCACTAAGTCCACTTTCTTTAACAATTCCAAGGCTTACTCCTACCACAAGCCATTCAAGTGGGAAACAAAAGAGGGTTTAGCTCATTGTGATCTGGAAAAGATTTTGCCACAGCCTCTCAAATGCCACACTTGTGGCAATTAGATGTTTCGTTTTAAGAAATGTGATTATCTGCTTCTGAATAAATCTGAATAACAACTAAGTAAACAATGCGATAATAAACTCAAATGAAATAGCGTACAATGCCCATCTTTTTTTCCCCTAGAAGGTCTAACATAGCTCCTAGAAATTAATTTCACTCTTTGGCTGTGTATCTGCAAAGAACTTCCAGAATATACTTCATGATTGGAGGAATTAATATGTGAAAATCTACATATGGAGCCTGAGCTGGGCCAGTGCTTACAGCACAGTCACTTCATTGACAGGGACCTAACACCTTTCAGAATCTCACATAGCCCTCATGTCTTAGAGCTTGAGATGGAGAAGAGACCTTCTTATGGGCCTGCCAGGCATCCTCCCACCAGGCACAGAAATAAAGAAAAATCTTGAATTTCTCTAAGGGAAATTGCAGATATCTAGCTAGCCTTAGGAAGTAAATAAGCAACTTGATAAACTAGTTGGTAATAGTAACTTAAAACCATAGTCAAGGAAGTTAGAGTCAGGAGATGTATTGTTCTCTATAGAAACTAAAGGCAACATCTTAACACATTTCCTTGAATTGTTTTTTAGAAATCCAGATCCCCACCAAATTGTCCACTGGAATGCAGACCTCAGGTAAGGAGGAACAGATGACTAAATTCTGACCACCATTCTTTGTTACGAATTTCATCCTGAGGGACCTGGAGAAAGCACACCCACCCACAAGCCAGAGCTATTCTTTTCTGCTGATCCCAAATTTTAGACGAAGCATCACCTTTTTAACCAATTACAAATCAGAAAATCTTTGAATCTACCTATGAACTGGGCCCCTCTACCCGTTTGAGATGTCCTGCCTTTTCAAGTCAAACTAGTGTGTAATCTCCATGTCTTGATTTATGACTTTGCCTGTAAACTCTGCATCTCTGCCTTTTAAACCTCCATCTGAAAGCCATTTGGAAGGTTGAGACTTAAGCATTAGCTGCCTGATCCTCCTTGCTTGATGGCCTGCAAATAAAGGCCTTCTTTTCTCCCACTGCAAATCCCAGTGTGGATATCTGGTCTCAGTGTGTTGGGCAAACAGACTCCAGTTCAGTTTGATAAGAAACTTTGTCAACAAGAATCCCATTGCCTTCTCTATATTTGTGAAAATACCAAGTTTAGCATTTGATGATAATTGATAATGTGCATTATTTCTATAAGTAATTGTAAAAATGTAAGAAATTTTATCAAAAATACATAGTCTTTTACCTAACATAAAGATAAACAAACTCTCAGTTATTTTTTGGAATAAAAAAATAAAATTTGGCAAACTATTTTTCTAACTTAATTTTAACAGTAAGAGAGTTATGTTTTTCAGATTTTGGAAGGAGTTTTTACCTTTCTATAGCTTTAAATCTAAAAATAATGAGGCATAAATTAGTACTGTACCACATTATAATTTTTAATGACTAAAATGATAATCCTGGCTTACCAATAAATGGTTAAATGTATTCCAAATGCTTTGTTTAAGAAGGCAAGAACATAGGCAATGTATTTTTAAAAGATACTGCTTTCAAATATTTTAAAATATAATAAATTTCAATGCTTTAAAAGATACTTTGGTAATCTCTTACACAGTATTCAAAAAGACATTTATTCTCTTAGAAATATCAGTGCTACAGTAATGATCATTTAGTTCAAATCCCTATTTTTTTTAGGTTCAGAAATTTAAGTAACATGGTTACTTAACCTTATACTGATAAAGGGTTTTGAATGCTCAATTTATCTAGGATTGTAGATTCCATAGTCCAATTTATTTCAGTACATAAGGTAG
Source organism: Rhinopithecus roxellana (assembly GCF_007565055.1). Classification (NCBI taxonomy): domain Eukaryota; kingdom Metazoa; phylum Chordata; class Mammalia; order Primates; family Cercopithecidae; genus Rhinopithecus; species Rhinopithecus roxellana. Next base: position 12,103,694 of record NC_044549.1, on the reverse strand, counting down.
TATGGACAAGATTCTCCTTTTTATCTCATCTTAAAGACAGGTAGAAGCTTAAAGTTTCAAATAATAAATGACCAAAGATAAATAATGAACAAACTTACAATTGTATCATCCAAAATTTTAAGTAAAGCCTGAAAAATAAACTTTATTTATAAGAACTTTTATAATATGCCAGGAACTGTGACAGATATGTTTATTTCATTTGTCAGTTTCAGTAACATTATACACGTTTTCAGAGAAGTAAAAGAAAAAAAAAACACAAAAACCTGTAACACTACAACACTGCAGGGTTCTGATTTTCCCAAGGTCATTCCTTTCTTAAGTGGCATATCTGAAATTTGTACTTACGTCTTTCAGATATACTCTATATGATTGCCAAGACCATGTTAATGACAGAAATAATCTATGGTGACTTGTATCAGATCATGCTGGCTGGTTATGAAAATATGAGCAATCCTACACACACATTGGTTTAATTTCACAAATTTGTACCACTTTTTCTAAGTGAATGACTTCCATTGTAGGTAAAGCTTCCCACATAATACTTGTGAATAATAGGTCAGTTATCTCCCCAGGAAGTTCCCCTAAGGAATTGAGAGTGACCTGTTTGAATAGATTTCCACAGTCATCACTTACCGGTTACATCAATTAAAGACTGAGTTCTCTTAAACACTTGAAGGCCTCATAACCACTCCTAAGTTGCACATCACCACAGTTTCTATAAGGACTGGGCAGAAACAAAGTACCATGAAATTTGGTTTCTTCCATCTTGGGATAATGGCCCAACTTTTGGCAAGAGTCCCAAGTCTGGCATGTGTTGGTTGGCCTCTGCATCAATAGCAGAATTCTTTCCTTTATGTTCAGCTGATGATCATGGATGTGTCATGAATTAGTAAGGTGGTGAATCCATGTAGTGATTGTGGCTACTTGGACAATGCAACCTTGATCAGCAGTATAATTCTAGCTAGTTTCATCAGAGAATGTACACTTGGCATTGCTATATACAAAAATGGCTGCAATAGTTCAATTAGCAGCCTGAATTTGTTTTCACACTACATGGCACCAAAGAAATGTGTCTTTAATCTGACAGTCCATAGTTTTTCAAGTGGCTGGCTAAATCTCTAGCCTTTTGCAACAGGTCAAAAGTCAGTGAAAGTGTAGCAAGGTTTATCAAGGGTAGTATTTGACTGATCCTGGGAATGGCTTCAGATCTGCTCACTGAGTTGACCACCCGCATCTCTTTTGAGTTTGGAACAGGTGGCAGTGAGGTTGAACACCTGCAGAAGCCTTGTACACACCATCAGCTTTCAGTTTAGCAGTGACAGTAAATCAGGTTCAGGTATTTTGAGAAATCTCAGCTACATGAGGACTCATTGGGTGGTTGAGTAGACAGCTTTTCTTCTGGTATTGGAATGGGGAATAAAGTATCCCCTTTGCCTTTTGCCATGTTTATACGTTTTCTGAGGCCTCCCCAGCCATGACTGTGGGTCAATTAAACCTATTTCCTTTATACATTACCCAGTCTCAGGTACTCTTTATAGCAGTGAGAAAATGGACTAATACAGAGTCCATGACTAAAAAGACAAGGTGTACTCAACAGACAAGGTGTACTCAACACGTCTCTCTTGTCAAGTGGAAATGGAATATTTATCCTGCCCACAGCAGAATTTTGGCTTTACATGAGAAAGTGGCAGCTGTATCATAGTTTCAGGAGGGACTAAAGTTAATAATGACATAAAAGTACCATCCCAAGAGTGGATATAGATTCTTGAAAAGAAAGTGTTGTTTATAATTTCAAGAATCCCCCATGTGAGACCTCTATTAATCAGGAGATACTGATTGACAATGTCCCTCACAGGGTCTCCCCACCATCTGCTCTAATTCCTACTTCATTCTGAAGAGCTGAGTCTAATTCTTGTTCTTGGAGAAAGTGTCTTGAGGCAATTTGGCCAATTTTTCTGGTTCTGCAAGGTCACCATTGGCTCCACAGAGCATCAGAGATATAGTTATCAGCATGGGTGTGGGAAAGAAGTATTGACAAATGTTGTATGAGGAAGCTGTGGGAGATGCAGCCTTCCTCTACTGTTTCCAATAGACTTATTGGTATGGGTAAGATAAATGGTGATCAAATCATCATCAGAACCCTCTCAAGAGGATAGAAAACCAACCAGTTTGGAGTTAAAGCAGAACATTGTCTTTCACAGGGAAGACTCACAGGGCAATTCTGAAAGGCAAAATATTCATATTTCATGCTCACTTTGGCAGCACATGTACTAAAACTGGAACAATATTGAGAAGATTAACATGGTTCCTGTGCAAGAATGACACAAAAATTCATGAAGCATTCGTATTTTTACTGAGACAGGGTCAATTCTGCACATATCAATATTAATCTTGAATGTAAATGGACTACATGCCCAAATTAAAGGGCACAGAGTGGCAAGCTGGATAAAGAAGCAAGACTGAATGGTATGCTGTTTTCAAGAACCCATCTCTTATGCAATGACACCCATAAGCTCACAGTAAAGAGGTGGAGAAAAATCTACCAAGCAATTTGAAAACACAACACAGCAGGAGTTGCTATTCCAATTTCAGGCAAGATAGATTTTAAACCAACAAAGATTTAAAAAAGACAAAGATGAGCATTACTTAATGGTAAAGGGTTCAATTATTTCACTGCAAATTATGTTCTCAAGGTTCATCCGTGTTGTGACATCTGTCAGAATTTTCTTCCTTTTCAAGGCTGAATAATATTTCATCGTGTGAATGGACCACATTTTGCATATCCATCCATCCAGCCAGCCAGCCAGCCATCCATCGGTGAGCATTTGGACTGCTCCCAAGTCTTAGCTGTTGTGAATAATGGTGATTTGCATTGTTTTATATAGCAGAACTTACAGAAGGGATGAGAGAATTTTGATTCACTGGCCCTCTCTTCCATGGACATTCTAGGCTCAGAAGATTGGACTACTAATAGACAAAAGCTGAGAAAACACTTTTAAGTGTGTCTTGAGATGCCTGTTGGCTTCTCAGCATTTTACTGAACCTGCAATTTAAAATGGCCTCTTCTACCTGCTGATGCAAACAGATGCTCAAAAAGTAGAATAGAGCAAGTTCACCTGTTTTTTTGTGGCTGAGATTCATTCTGTGTATTTTTAAGCACAAGCAGATGCACCCTTGCTACAAGATAAACCAGAATTCTTCATGGCCAGGTAGTCTGGACCTCATTTAAAGGTACCTACAGTAAGTCAAATACCAAAGGGACTTTTTACTAGGAGTTGTACTCTACAAGGTGGTTCTGGATGACAGGATTATAGAGGGGGCCTCTGTTGCTTATGTTATACTCTACCTACAGAAACCTGTGCAATTTCAGAAACAGTGGCCTGCCAGGGGTGGGGCATCCAGGGTCAGTGAACTCTACTTATCGGGGCACTGCTGTCAAGGATCACTTGGAATCCCTTGGGAAGGACAGTAGGGAGAACATTTTCAGGGATACATACCTGAAGTTACCTGTGCTTCTCCTCTGTGTAGTGAAAACAGTGAAGTGTATAGGAGGATGTCTGTGAGTAGTCCAGCTTAGAGAATTTGACTTTGGTGTATTGGAAAGGCAAACCCAGAAATAATTAGTGGTATATTTAACATATTTATTAGGAACCAAAGCCAAGAATCCTAGTTGTTTAATGTCACATCACTTTTTGAGATCATTTCTACAAAATCTATTTTTTTTTTTTTGTTTTCTGTAAATATTGTGTACATAATCAATGTCACACTTGGCAAAAATGAACAAATAATTTTATTATTTAAATAACTTCAAACTGATATTCTGTATAGGCATTTTCTTATCATTGTTGAACATGATAAATTGCTGTTTATTCCGTTTTCTTTCAGTTCTAATAAACACACGTGCTCCTTTTTGTATGCTTGTAACACATTTAATGTTCTTTTAATCAAGAATGATTAAGTGAAATTGCAGGATTTTCATCTGATCTGTTCAGGTTCTGAATTTGAGGAGATACTTTTTTTTCTTGTTTTCATTATTTTGATTAAAAAATAAATCTTCATTAAATTAATCGTTTGTTGTATCCTGTATGCTAAACTTAGCTTGGTCATGTTTAAGTAAAATCTAGTTTCTTTCATTTTTTTCATTTAAATAAAAATAAATAAATTACCATTCTAAAGAGTTTATTTTTTCAACTTGTTTGGCTCTTCACTTTTATGTATACTATTATGATGTAAAAGTGAAACTCACTTTCAATCATCTGAAAGACTGTAATTGTTTTCCCAATATAAGAAATTACATTTTCACCAAAATATATTAATGTAAAAATAACTAAAACTTATTTTCCAAAAAGTTTTATCTTGAAATTAAAATGCAAAATATAACTTATACATTATAATTTTCAAAACTTAATTCAAATCATTGTATTAAACTGAACATTTTAATGTTCTCATTTAATTAAATCCTATTAAACATTTAATAAAATAATGTTCTTTTACATATTACATGAAAGTGAAGTATTCATATAATGTTAAGTCTAGACCTAGTAATGAGAATTGTTTAATATAGTAAATTTGTCATGTCTACCTTCTATGACTCTTAGGGTTGTATGTAGAATGGGAATTTTCTTGCTCCGTGAGAATGTATTGTATTCATGCTGACAGGAAGAAATTGACTAGTTAATTATATTGGTTTTTCTCCTATTTAAGCACCTCTGCTCTTCATATCCTCCTCTCTCTCAAGCTGTGTTTGTGTCAGATAGGGAAGCTATAGAATTCACACACTTTCTGGCAATTGGATGCAATCACCTTTTGTTTTGGAGGACATGGGCAAGAAATGTTTAAAAGCTTTTCCTTGGGGCCTGAACAATTATTAGGCATAAGAGTTGATGCTGATGTTTAGGGTTATAGATTCTGTCATCAGCACTGAGTGTTGAATTCTGAGATTCAGAACCCATATTTTTTAAAATAAATGATATTTATGATATGTGAGACTCTTTAAAACTTATGACCCTGATCAAAGATTCCTTTTGCCTGGGTCTATGGGCAACAATGGGGAAAATGTTAATTTTATTTTTTCTAATATATAAGTGAATAAATTGATCTATTCATTTTGTCATTCTATTTTTTAATAGCTCAATATTAACTGTACCATGGAGAACACTGTCACACTTATAAAGGCTTTACTTTCAGAGAAATAGTTGAGAGTCATTTCAAAGAGTGTGAAGTTAAGCAAAATTTGATGATAAAATCTGATTTTCCCTCCTTGTTTCCATTTCAAAGATAAAATCCTGCAAATTTTGGCTAATGTAAAATATTTTAAATATATTTTACTAAGTTCAATTAGGTTACTGTATTCAATTTAGTTGAATAAATGTTCAATTTTTTAAATGAGTTAAAAATTTTATTCCAGATTGTGATTTTTTTTTTTTTTTTGCTTGATAGTGTTTCTGCAAGGGCAAATGAATTTTGACCAGTAAGACAGTGAAGCAATTTCATAAAAATGAAATACTAATTGGAAGCTCCTATCTGCGTTGGTTGATCTGACAAGTTGTATATATAGAAACCAGCCTATATGGCTATATGGAGACATGAATGTCAAAAGAAGTTTTACTGACTATAGAAATATGAGATGGCCATTATATATTCTTCAAGAAAAAAAAAATATGGCAAAGGATAATAAAGATAATACTGCTAAAAATATCCAGATTGTATTGAAGAAAATTGTGAAAAGAAGGACCAGAGTCAAGGTTATTTTTCTAGGTTAGTACACTTGTTAAAACATAATCATGGCCGGGTGTGGTGGCTCATGCCTGTAATCTCAGCACTTTGGGAGGCCAAGGTGGGTGGACCACAAGGTCAGGAGATCAAGACCATCCTGGCTAACATGGCGAAACTCGTTGCTACTAAAAATACAAAAAATTAGCCAGGTGTGGTGGCATGCACCTGTAGTCCCAGCTACTCAGGAGGCTGAGGCAGGAGAATCACTTGAACCCAGGAGGTGGAGGTTGCAGTGAGCCGAGATTGTGCCACTGCACTCCAGCCTGAGTGACAGAGTGAGATCTCAAACAAAACAAAACATAATCATATTGGTCGGGCACAGTGTCTCACCCCTGTAATCTCAGCACTTTGGGAGGCCCAGGTGGGTGGCTCACCTGAGGTCATGAGTTTGAGACCAGCCTGGACAGCATGGTGAAATCTCCTCTCTACTAAAATACAAAAATTAGCTGGGGGTGGTGGCAGGTGCCTGTAATCCCAGCTACTCAGGAGGCTGAGGCAGGAGAATCGCTTGAACCTGGCAGGCGGAGGTTGCAGTAAGCTGAGATCATGCCACTGTACTCCAGCCTGGGTGACAGGGCAAGACTTCATCTCAAAAACAAACAAACAAACCAAATAAAACCATAATCATATCAATGGATGAGCCCACCAACCAATAATGCAAATAAAATGCAAAGCTGAATTTATTGCTTACTTAGGTAAACAATAGTTTTGAGAGTCCAGCAAAGTCTTCTCAAGCAAAGCAGATAATTCATCTTACACAGGACTTTGGGGGATGCATAGTGTGGAGGGAATGGTAAATTTTCAAAGGTAGGAGTGAGCTAATGCCAGCTTTAGAAATGTGGTAACTCAGAAGAGAATGTTGTTAATTGGCTGCTATGAGATTCAGGTTTATTGGAGTTTGACCGTTGCTGATTTATTAAATACATTTAAGATGTGTTCTTCTGGTTATTTGTGGTTCTAGAAAAAGATTAATTTTTCTATGGTGAAGGAAATGATAATATTTCATCCCGAAATGTAGTTCTTTGACATATTTTGAGATGGTTATTCAGAGAACCAGCATACAGAGGTAATCCTCCAGAGCTGTCTTTTGTGAGGGATGTTTGCATCTGAAGAGAATCTGGGCCAGGTGCGGTGGCTCAAGCCTGTAATCCCAGCACTCTGGGAGGCTGAGGCGGACAGATCACGAGGTCAAGAGATTGAGACCATCCTGGCCAACATGGTGAAACCCCATCTTTACTAAAAATACAAAAATTAGCTGGGCATGGTGGCGTGTGCCTGTAATCCCAGCTACTCGGAAGTCTGAGGTAGGAGAATCACTTGAATCTGGGAGGCAGAGGTGGCAGTGAGCCGAGATTGCGCCATTGCACTCCAGCCTGGGTGACAAGAGTAAAACTCTGTCTCAAAAAATAAAAAATAAAATAAAATAAAAAGAGAGAGAATCTGTCAGGATAAGGAGTTTTGCATGAAGATGTATTCAAAAAAATTTTTTTTTTTTTTTTTTTGAGACGGAATCTCGCTCTACCGCCCAGGCTGGAGTGCAGTGGCCGGATCTCAGCTCACTGCAAGCTCCGCCTTCTGGGTTTACGCCATTCTCCTGCCTCAGCCTCCAGAATAGCTGGGACTACAGGCGCCTGCCACCTCGCCCGGCTAGTTTTTTGTGTTTTTTTTTTTTTAGTAGAGACGGGGTTTCACCGTGTTAGCAAGGATGGTTTCGATCTCCTGACCTTGTGATCCGCCCGTCTCGGCCCCCCAAAGTGCTGGGATTACAGGCTTGAGTCACCGCGCCCGGCCTGTATTCAAAATATTTTATAACAAATAACAAAGTTTTAACTTTTTGATTAAGGTTGAGTAAACAGAGTAAAAAAATCTACAGATCTCAGGACTAGAGGAGAAGAGGTTATGGAGAAGGAATTAAGAAGTACATTCCTTGTTCATGGGAAATTAGAGAGTTTATTACTTTTTCTGACCCACCAAGAATTTTTCTTTAATCACAAAGAAGTGAGTTTCTGAAGATATAATTGATTTTCCTTTTGGATTCAAAAACTTTAAGGCTGTTCTGTGAGAAAAAATAAGCGGCTTTGAGAAGTGTAAATTAAAGATGTCATTAATTCAAAAACCACAGGACAGTGATTTTTCTTGCTCCTACAATCTCTTAAGGGCCTTTTTAAAGAAATGTTATAATAAGATTGATTTGATTTCAGTTTGAACATATATCCTGTGATGTACCATAATTTATGTACTGAAGATAGAACTCTGTGTGGCCTCTTTAAGCCTGTCTTTAGTTTATTCTGATTGCAGAAGTGATTTTTGTCTATTTAATTCTATCTTCATCTTATTCGTACCTTTTTATTACTATGTGGCATTCTAAAGTAATTTATATTTTTATTAGTATTTAACCATTTATTAATGTATTTAAACAGCCTGGTGTTGATGAAAAGACTAACGCTCCATGAAACATTTAAAGATGATTTATTCTGAGTCAAATTTGAGTGACCAATGGCCCATGACACAGACCCCAACAGGTCCTGAGAACATGTGCCCAAGGCAGTTGGGCAACAGCTTGGTTTTACACATTTTAGGAGATATAAGGCATCAGTTAATACATGTAAGATGAACATGGATTTTGTCTGGAAAGTTGGTACAACTGGAAGTGGGGGCTTCCAGGTCATAGGTGGATTCAAAGATTTTCTGAAGGACACTTGGTTGGAAGAGTTATTATCTAAAGACCTGGAATCAATGGAGAAGAATGTCTGAATTAAGATAAGAAGTTGTGGAAACCAAGGTTTTATCATGCAGATGAAGCCTCCAGGTAGCAGGCTTCAGAGAGAATAGATTGTAAATGTTTCCTATCAGACTTAAAGAGGCTGTTCTATCAGTCTTAAGGTTCCTGTTTTAATGTTAATGCTGGTCAGCTGTTTCTAAATTCCAAAGGGAGGAGGGCATAATAATGCATGTTCGACCCCTACTTCCCATCATGGCCTGAACTAATTTTTCAGGTTAACTTTGGAATGCTCTTGGCTAAGGGGAGTGTTCTTTAGTTGGTTGAGGGGTTTATAATTCTATTTTGGTTTACATTGGTGAAGCAGGTCACTACATTTTGCAAGAATTTATTATTTATTTTGATTTGGGAAATTTGAGCAGACAATTTAGACATTTTTTTCTAGGATGCAAATAAGACAAAATGTTTTGGCATTTTCCCCCAAGCCTCCAAAGGATTTTCGTATGTAAGACAGTCTACAATCTGTTCACTTATATTTCTATAAATATAATGAGATCTCCATTCATAAAATTATTTGGTATATTAGAAATTGATCTAATAATATTCCCCCCACTATAGCTCTCATGGGTTGGAGTCACCTGCCTGTAGCTCGCTCAAACTGAAAGCACACACTAGGATGCTCTGATGGTTTAGGGTCTCAGGGGTGGCCTCATTCTCATGGCTCCATCAGCATTGCACTAGTGGGGTCTTTCTGTGGTAGCTCTGCTCTCATGGTGGCGATGCACCCAAGGCTTCTGGTGACTCTATCCTTGGAAATCTAGGTGAAGGTAGCTACATCCCCATGGCTAATGTACTGTGTGTGCCATTAGAGAAGTGGCCATTGAGGTTGCTGCTGTATGTGGGCTAGCTGGAGCAAAATCTGTGGTAGGTGAGTAGTGCTGTGTCAAAATATAGGGATCCGAGTCTTGAGACAGCACTGCGTAGTGTGTGCTAAAGTCCCTCAAGTGCCTTTGGGCCCTCTTTTGAAATCATTTTGTCCCTTCAACCCTGACTTTCTGTGCTTATGATGGGAGGGGCTACCCTGGTAATCTCCAAAATGCCCTCAGTGTCTTTCTTCCATTATCTCAATGATAAATGCATGTTCATTCTTCCCTTATCTCAATGAGAAACACCTCTTCAGCATGGATGCTACCATCTCTCACTTGAAAACCCCACCTGGGGTTTAAGGACTGCCCCACTCCCACGCACCATGAATGGTTCCTACTTTCACCATTGTGAGGATTGAGCACAAGCCCACCTGGACCATCTTTGCCCTTTCCTTTGGGACTGAGCACATAGCCCAGGGTCTTGGAGAATGCCCAACATAATCCTCTACCTTGGGCGCCTGGGCACATTTCCTGGGGATCTGAGTTTGCGCTTAAACTCCTACCACTAACACCTCAGCTGTAAGAGCCACCTATGGGCCTGGAGACCCTGTGCCCAGCCCATCACAGCTATTGCCAATGTTAATGCATACTGCTTGAGACCAGGAGAATCATCTGACCATTGCTACTGCCATCACCCATCACCCAGAGGCCTGACGACCCTTCCACCCATCTGATCCACCACTGCCACTACTGGCATCTGTGCAAACCACCTAGAGGGCCAAGAATCAACTCACCAATAACTACCAACACAAGTGGTAGCATGCACTTTCCTGGGGCACAAAGGTAGGCATGGTCAGTCCACCAATGCTCCTACTGGGTCCTAAAGACTAGCCAACCTGCCATCCTAGTCTCTTAGCACAATTTCACCACAGTTTCCACTAATAACCGTAGCCTCACCCACCTAGGAAATAGTCGAGATCATCAAAGCTTTTTAAAGCCAAAGAAATTATACAGAGACTACACTACTGCATGCACCCAGAATCAAAGCCAAAGTACCCTACCCAACCAACACCATAGATACATCTGCAGGAAAAAGTTCTCCCCTATAAAAGGAAGTTCAAAAATAGGAGGAAGTGACTGTTACACCAGATAAACAGGTATCTTCTAAGTACACAGCAATCATGAAAAAGCAAGGAAATATGACACCTCCAAAGGAACACAATAAATCTCTAGTAATAGATCAAAATCTAAAAGAAATTTTTGAAATCTCAGATAAATAATTCAAAATGTTAATTTTAAAGAATCTCAGTGAGATACAATCAAATTCTAAAAACAAAAAAAACAAAAAATCAGAATAACGATTCAGGATATAAATGAGAAACTTACCAAAAGGATAGATTTTTTTCAAAGAACCAAATAGAAGTTCTAGGACTGGAGAAGTCATCAAAGGAAATATAAAATACATTTGACAATTTCAACAATACACTAGATCAGGCAGAAGGAATATTCACAGGTCTTTTCAAATTATCTGGTAAGACAAAAATAAATAAAAATGAAAAAGAATGACATTTGGGATGACATAAAGTGACCGAACTTACGAATTATTGGTATACTGCAGGGCAAAACAACAAAGAAACGATTAGAAAACCTATTTAACATAATAATAAATAAAAACTACCCAACTTTAGCAAGAGATTTATTCATTCATATACAAGAGGCTCAACGATCCCCAGGAAGATATAACACCAAAAGGTTTTCTCCACAGCACATTATAATCAGATTATCTAAAATCAATGTTAAACAGCAAATACTAAAAACAGCAAGAGAAAAGCATCTAGTCCCCTATAAAGAAAACCCCCTCAGACTACCAGTGGATTTCTCAGCTGAAACGTTAAAGACCAGAAGATAATGGGATAATATACTCAGAGTGCCAAAAGAAGAAAACTGCCACCCAAGTGTATTATAGTTAGCAAAATTTTCCTCCATAAATCATGAAGAAATAAAGTAATTTCTAGGCAAACAGATGCTATGAGAATTTGTTACTATGGGACCAGCCCTACAAGCAATCAAGGCAGTCCTAAACCTGGAAGAGGAAGGACAATATTTACAATAAGAAAAAAACACATGGAATGATAAACCTCACCAGTAAAACAGTTATACAAAGGAGAATGAGAAAGGACTCAAATGGTACCATTACAGAAATCCACCGAACAACAATGACAAACTATAAGAGAAAAAGAGAGAAACAAAGAATATATACAGCAACCAGAAAACAACAATGTGACAGGAGCAAAGCCTGACATATCAATAATAACCTTAAGCACAAATGAATTAAATTCTCTTTTTAAGGGAGACAGAATGAGAAATCGGATGTTAAAATATATGATTGAAGTATATGCTGCTAATGAGAAACTCATGTTACCAGTAAAGACACATATAAACTGAACATAAAGGGATGAAAAAAATATTCTATGCAAACAGAAATGAAAAGTAAGCAGAAGTAGCTATATTTATATCAGATAAAACACACTTTAAGAACAGTAAAAAATGACAAACGAGGTCAATTATGTAATGATAAATGGATTAATCTAGCAAAGAATATCTAAATTCTTAGAATATAAGAATTCTAGGCCGGGCGCGGTGGCTCAAGCCTGTAATCCCAGCACTTTGGGAGGCCGAGACGGGCGGATCACAAGGTCAGGAGATCGAGACCATCCTGGCTAATACGGTGAAACCCCGTCTCTACTAAAGAATACAAAAAACTAGCCAGGCGACGAGGCGGGCGCCTGTAGTCCCAGCTACTTGGGAGGCAGAGGCAGGAGAATGGCGTGAACCTGGGAGGTGGAGCTTGCAGTGAGCTGAGATCCGGCCACCGCACTCCAGCCTGGGCGACAGAGCCAGACTCCGTCTCAAAAAAAAAAAAAAAAAAAAAAAAAAAAAAAAAAAAAAAATTCTAAATATGTATGTGCCTAACACCAGAGCACTTAGATTCATAAAGCATTTATTGCTATATCTAAATTAAGAGATTGACTGCAATGCCATAATAGTGACAGAATTCAACATCCTACTCTCAGCATTAGATAGACCCTCTAGAGAGAAAATCAGAAAAGAAACATTGGGTTTAAATTGGAGTTTAGACCAAATAATCCTAACAGACACTTATAGAACACTGTGTCCAACAACTGTAGTATATACATTCTTTTAATCAGCAATTGAAGCAATCTCCAGTACAGACCACATGTTAGGCCACAAAACAAGTTTCAAATATATATATTTTTAGATGAAATAAGATAGGCTGGGCGCGATGGCTCACGAGGTGGGTGGATCATGATGTCAGGAGTTTGAGACCAGCCTGACCAGCATGGTAAAACCCCGTCTCTACTAAAAATACAAAAACTAGCTGGGGGTGGTGTCGTGCACCTGTAACCCCAACCACACAGAAGGCTGAGGCAGGAGAATGGCTTGAACCCAGGAGGCAGAGATCGCAGTGAGCCGATATCACACCACTGCACTCCAGCCTGGGTGACAGAGCAAGACTCTGTCTCAAAATAAATAAATAAACAAATAAATAAATAAAAATAAATAAATAATGTATTTTCTCAGTCCACAATAAAATTAAACTAGAAATCGATATCAAGAGAAACTCAGAAAATGGTATAAATACAAGGAAATTAAACAACATGATCATGAATGATTATTGGGTCAAAAAAAATTAAGTCACAGATTTAAAAGTTTCTTGAAGAAAGTGAAAATGAATACATAACATACCAAAATCTGTGGGATACAGCAAAAGCACTGTTAAGAGAGAAGGTTATAGCAATAAGTGTCTCTATCAGAAAAGTAGTTTACAAATCAACAATCTAACAGTGTATCTCAAGGAACTAGAAAAGCAAGAATAGACCAAACCAAAATTAGCAGCAAAAAAAAAAAAAAAAAAAAAAAAAAAAGCACAAAGATTTGAACAGAGCTAAATGAAATAGAGACAAAAATTATAAGGGTCATCTAAACCAAAAGCTTGTTCTTTGAAAAGATAAACAAAGTTGATAAATCACTAGCCAAGAAGAGAAGAGAGAAGACCCAAATAAGCAAAATCAGAAATGAAAAAGGAGATACTACAACTAATATCACAGAAATACCAATGTTTTTGAGAGATTGTTATGAACAACTATATGCTGAAGAACTGGAGAAATTGGATAATGGATACACTTATGGAAATATAAAACCTGCCAAGATTAAGTCAGGAAAAACCAAAACCCTGAATATACCATAAAAAGTATCAAGATTGAAACAGTAATAAAAGTCCTCCTATGAAAGAAAAGCCTAGGACTGGATGGACGCATAGCCAAAGTCTACCAAAGATACAAAGAACTAACACGAATCCTCCTGAAACTATTCAAAAAAATTGAAAAGGAGAGAATTCTTCCTAACCCATTCTGTCGGCATTATTACACTGATACCAAAACCAAGGATACAATAACAACAACAGCAACAAAAACTACAGGCTGATTACCCTGATAAACATAGAGGCAAACATCTTCAACAAAATACTAAAAAACCTCATTCCAGCACACCAAAAAGACAATACATCACCATCAGGTGAGATTTATACTAGGGATGGTTCAACATATACAAACCAATAAATGTGATACATCACATTAACATAATGAAAGACAAAAACCATATGATCACCTCAATAGATGGGGAAAAGCATTTGATAAAATTTAACATCTTTTCACGTTCAAAACTCTCAATAAAGTAGGCACATAAGGAACATAACAGTATTAAAGACTGTATATGGGAAATCCATAGCAAATGCCATACTGAATGGGAAAAAGTTGAAAGCCTTTTCTGGCAGAACTAGAACAAGACAAGAATACCCATTTTCACCACTCCAATTTAACATAGTACTAAAAGTCTTAGGCAGAGCTATCAGGAAAAAGAAAGCATAAAAACGTATTAAAGGCCAGGCGTGGTGGCTCACACCTGTAATCCCAGCACTTTGGGAGGCCAAGGTGGGCAGATCATGAGGTCTGGAGATCGAGACCATCTTGGCTAACATGGTGAAACCCCATCTCTACTAAAAATACAAGAATTAGTTGGGCGTGGTGGGGACGCCTGTAGTCCCAGCTACTTGGGCGGCTGAGGTATGAGAATGGCGTGAACCCGGGAGGCGGAGCTTGCAGTGAGCAGAGATCACGCCACTGCCCTCCAGCCTGGGCGACAGAGCAATTCTGACTCAAACAAACAAACAAACAAACAAAAAAATTATTCAAATTGTAACAGAAGAAGTCAAATTGTTCTTCTTTGCTGATAATATGTTCTTACCTCTAGCAAAACAGATTTGATAAAGTCAGTAATATTTCAGGATACAATATCAGCATACAAAAATCAGTAGTGTTTCTATACACCACTAATGATCTAGCCAAGAAAGAAATTCAAGAATGCAATCTCATTTATAGTACCTACCTAAAAAATAAAATATTTAGGAATAAACTTAACCAAGGAGGTAAAAGATCTCTGCAAGGAAAAGTACAAAACACTGATGAAAAAAATTGAAGAGAACACAAACAAATGAAAAAAAAATCCCATACTCCTGAATTAGAAGAATTAGTATTTTTAAAATGACTATACTGACCAAAGCTATTTACAGACTGAATGCAATTCCTATTAAAATACCAATGTCATTTTCCGCAGAATTAGAAAATTATAATCCTAAGATTCATATGGAACGAGAAAAGAGCCCAAATAGCCAAAGCAATCATAAACAAAAAGAGTGAAGCTGTAGGCATTATATTACCAGACTTCAAATTATATTACGAAGCTATGGTAAACAGCACAGCCTGGTTCTGGTATAGAAATAGACACACAGATGAATGGAACAGAATAGAGAGACCAGAAATAAAGCCACATATCTACAGCTAACTGATCTTTGACAAGGTTAACAAGAACATAGACAGGGTAAGTACAACCTTTTCTTTTTTTTTTTTTTTTTTTTTTTGGAGACGGAGTCTCGCTCTGTCGCCCAGGCTGGAGTGCAGTGGCGCGATCTCAGCTCACTGAAAGCTCCGCCTCCCGGGGTCAACCTTTTCAATGAATAGTGCTGGGAAAATTGGATTGGCACAAGCAGAAATATGAAACTGAACCTAAATTTCTCACCATGTACAATAATCAGCTCAAGATCTATTAAACAA
The DNA here is from genome assembly GCF_007565055.1 of Rhinopithecus roxellana. NCBI lineage: Eukaryota > Metazoa > Chordata > Mammalia > Primates > Cercopithecidae > Rhinopithecus > Rhinopithecus roxellana. The sequence goes on along the minus strand of NC_044549.1, from coordinate 12,088,143 downwards.
TTAAATGTAAGGCCTGAAACTATAAAAATCCTAGAAGAAAATTTAGGAAAATTTCTTCCAGATATTGGTCTAGGCAAACAATTCTTGACTAAGACCTCAAAAATATAAGCAAGAAAAACAAAAATAGACAAATGTGATTTAATTCAACTAAAAATCATCTGCACAGCAAAAGAAATATTCAACTAAATGAACAGACAACCTGCAAATGGGAGAAAATATTCACAAACTATACATCAGACAGGATGTTTTCTTTTTTTTTCAGATTGTTCACTGTTGGAGTGTATAAATGCTAGTAATTTTGTACATTGATATTTTTGTGTTCTGCAACTTCACTGAACTCATTTATCAGCTCTAACCATTCTTTGATGGAATATTTAGGTTTTTCTAAATCTAGAATCCTGTTGTCTGCGAACCAGAATAATTTGACTTCTTCCTTTCCAATTTCTTTCTCTTCCCTAATTGTTTTGGCTAGAACTTCCAGTACTGTGATGAATAAAAGTGGAGAACGTGAACATCCTTGCTTTCTTCCAGATCTCGGAGAAAAAGCTTTCAGTTTTTCCCCATTCAGTATGATGATACCTGTGGGCTTGTCAGCTATGGCCTTTATTGTTTTGAGATATATTCCTTCTATACCCAGTTTGTTGGGAGTCTTTATCACAAAGGAATGTTAAATTTTATTGAATTCTTTTCAGCATCAATTGAAATGACTATATGGCTTTTATTCCTGTCTCTATTAACATGATGTAAAATGTTTATTTTTTGCATATGTTGAGCCATCCTGAATCCCATTAGATAATAATGATTAGACTTTTTAATAAATTGTTGAATTTGGTTTGATAGTATTTCGTTGAGGATTTTTGCGTCTGTGTTTATCAGGAAAATTGGCTTGTAGTTTTTTTGTTTGTTTGCTTTTTGTGTGTTTATGTCTTGTTTTGGTGTCAGGGTAGTGCTGGCCTCATAGAATATATTTGGAAGTATTCCTGCTTCTTCAGTTTTTTGAGATACTTTGAGTAGAATTGGTATTAAGAAAAGTTTGGTAAAAGTCCTCAGTGATGCTCTAAGATCCTGGGCTTTTCTTTGATGGAAGACACAATTACTGATCAATCACATTGCTCATTATTATCTGCTTAGGTTTTCTATTTCTTCATAATTGAATCTTGGTAGGTTGCATATGTCTAAAAATTCATCCATTTCATCTAGGTTTCCCAATTTGTTTGTGTATAGCTATTATTAATTGTCTCATTATTTTTTGTGTTTCTGTGTTATCTGTTCTAATGCTTCATTTTTTAGCTCTGATTTTGTTTATTCGGGTCTTCTCTCCTTTTTTCCTTAGTCTAACTTAAGATTTGTTAATTTTGCTTGTTTATTTAGAAAACAAACTTTTTGTTTTCTTGATTTTTTTTAGTTTCAATTTCATTTTTTGATCTGATCTTGTTATTTCCTTCTACTAATTTGGGGTTTGTTCTGTTTATGCTTTTCTACTTACTACAGGTGCAACATTAGGTATTTATTTGAAGTCTTTCTACTTTTTTGATGTAGGCATTTATTGCTACGAACTTTCCTTCTGGAATTGCTTTTGCTGTATCCCACAAGTTTCGCTATGTTGTATATCTATTTATGTTTGTCTCAAGAAATTTTAAAATTTATTTTAATTTCTTCATTGGCCCATTTGTTATTCAGGAACATGTTGTTTATTATCCATGAATTTCTACATTTTTAATGTTGTTTCTGACATTGATTTCTAGATTTATTTCATTGTGATGAGAAAAGATACTTGCTATGATTTCAGTTTTTAAAAAATGTGTTGACTTTTTTGTGGTGTAATATGTAGTCTATCCTAGAAAATGTTTTATGTGCAGTTGAGAAAATATGTGTATTCTGCAGCTGTTCAATAGAATGTTCTGTTAATGTCTGTGAAGTTCATTTGGTCTAAAGTTCAGTGTAACTCTGCTGTTTTTTGTTGACTTTCTGTCTGAATGATCTTCCCATTGTTGAAAGAGGAGTGTTGAAGTTCCCTACTATCATTGTACTGGATCAGTTTCTCCCTTTAGTTCTATTAATATTTGTTTTATACACTTGGGTGCTCCATTGTTGGGTCCTCCCTCCCATATTTTGACTTTTTGAAACTTTTCATGCAACAATTTACACCTTTTTATATTGTTTATCTATTAATCAATTTTTGTAGTTATAATCATTTACAATAGTTTTGTCTTTTAATCTTCTTACTTAAGATATAAGTGGTTTTCTTACCTTAATTATAGTATTAGAGTATTCTGAATTGTCTTTTTAAAATTTTGTTTTCTGTTTTGCCAGGGATAGGGTCTCATTCTGTCGCCCAGGCTAGAGTACAATGGTGTGATCATGGCTCACTGCAGCTTCAACCTCCTGGGCTCAAGTGATCCTTTTACCTCAGCCTTCCGAGTAGCTGGGACTACAGACTTACACCACTATGCCTGACCAAATTTTGTGTTTTTCTGTTGCTTTCACAATATTGCTCTGGCTAGTCTTGAACTCCTAAGTTCAAGCAATCCTCCAACCTCAGCCTCCCAAAGTGCTGGAATTATAAGCATGAGCCAATGTGCCTGGCCTGTTATTTTTTTTTTTTCTCCCAGTTAATTTAACACGGTCAGATGTTTTCTTGTTACACAGCAACCTCCATTTCTTTCAGTTTGAAAACTTAGTTTAGCATTTCTGGTAAGATAGATCTGGTGTTGGTGAATTCTTTCAGCATTTGTTTGTCTGGGAATGACTATCTTTCCTTCATGTTTGAAGGATAGCTTTTTTAGTACACTATTTTTGGCTGGTAGTTTTTCCTTCAGCACTTTAAATACAGCATCCCACTCTCTCCTGGCCTGCGGAGTTTCTGCTGAGAAATCTGCAGAAAGCTGTACTGGGGCTCCATTGAATGTGATATATTTATTTTTTCTTGCTGTTTTGAGTAATTATTCTTTTTGTCCTTGATTTTTGTTAATTTGATTATGATGTGCCATAGGAATTTCCTGTTCAGGTTGAATTTGATTGGTGTCCTCTGAGCTTTATGTACCTGGATGGTGTCATTTTTCTCTAGATTTGGAAATTCTTCAGCCATTATTTCCTTAAATATGTTTTCTAGGACTTTTCATCTCTTTCAGAAATTTCTATTATCTGTTGGTTGATTTATTTGATCATGTCACATCAAGGCCAATTCTCATAGGCCTTCTTCCCTTCTCTTTTTAATTCTTTTTTTCCCTCTTTTGACTATGTAATTTCACATATTCTATCTTCAAACTTGCTAATTCTTTTATCTGTTTGTCCAAGTGTGGTGTTAGAACATTGGAATAAATGTTTTCCTTATTTATTGTAGTTTTTATGTCTAGGATTTCTATCTTTTGATCAAATTTCTCATTTTGTTTCAGATTATTTTCTAAATTTTATGAATTTTATGTTTGTATTTTCTTATTATTTTCTGAACTAATTTAAGATCCTTATTCTGAATTCTATGTTTAACATTTCATAGATCTTCAGTTCTTCTGGGTCAATTGCTGGAGCTTTGTTAGTTTCTTTTGATGATACCATATTTCCATGAGCTTTCATGATCCTTGCATCTTTACATTGATGCCTGTGTGTTACAGGAGGCAACCACCTCTTTCATGTTACGCAGTGTTCTTTGGTGGTGTTAGACCTTTGCTCCTTACTATTAGAACTTAAACAATGGCCTGTTGTTTCTTTCCATTCTGAAGAATACACATAGTGAGTAGCAGAACTTGCATCTGTGTTTCTCAGCAAAACACTGCCTTGGAACTAACTTATTGCCTTGTCATTGTTTTCTGGTCTGGAAAAAATCTCACAGTGAACACCAAACCTTAAGCTCTGCTCTGGAACTAAATAGCTACCCTGGCATCTTTTCCCAGTCTGGAGGAGACTTGTGGTGAGCGCTGGAATATAAATGTCGCCCCAGAATTGTACTGATGCCCTTTCATTGTTTACCAGTCTGGGGAAACCTGAAGCAGGAAGTGGAACTTAATCCTGATCTTTTACTAGTTCCAAGCCAGAGAAAGGCTCCCTAGGAGCGTCTGGGCTTTGTTGAACATCTGGCCAAGGATTTGGGCTTTCTTGTGGATTGTGCCTCATACAGTGGCATGACACTAGCCAGTCTCTTCTACATGATGTCCTGCTGATAAGAGCACAGAGTAGCTGCCAAGATCGGCATGCTCTTCGCTACTATCAGCATCCTCTCTGTCCCCAGTTTGCTCCATATGGGTTATCCCTCATGGCACTCCCAATGTTTCCCATGTATGCAACTGGAGTTGGCTTTCTATAAAAATTCCCAAAATGCTGGGGAGATCCAATGTCCACCTGCATTTTCCTCCTCTTCCCTTGGAAACTATGGGTGTAGGGAAATTCTCTGTGAGTCGTGTTATGTGGGCATGGCTGATGCTCCAAAATGACTGTTTCTCTTACCAGTCGTGGGTTCTCTCAGTTCTGTTGGCCTGGGGGTGGTTTTCCACTTCTCTCAATTGAGTTCTGGTGAACTCAGAATGGTACTCTTGCCTTGGAATAGTTTTTAGTTGTATTTTTGTTTGAAAAGAGATGCTGGGGGATTTAGCATTCTTCCATTTTGCCACTGTCCTAAAATATCTTAATAATGTCTCATTGATTGCATATTGAGATATTTTTGAGATACTGGGTTAATAAAAAAATAGAATTAAAAATCAGCTTCATCTGTCTCATTTCTACTATATAAAACGTGACTACCCGAAAATTTAGAAATGCATATGTGGCTCACATTTGTGGTTCACATTCTATTACTTAGCACTGGTTTTTTACAATAGGGATTGGCAAACTTTATCTAAAAAGGCAGATAGTAAATATGTTAGGCTTTGCAGGCCACATATAGCCTCTGTAATATATTCGCTTTTTCACAACCTTTAAAAATATAAAAACCATTTTAGCTTGTGAGCAAAAAACAACAGGCCACATGGCATATATGGTCCATGAGTCATTGTTTTCCAACCCATGGTTTGGAATATCATGTCTTCCACAAGGCAAGAAAATTGGGCTGACAAAACTAAAGAGAAAGTTTCATATTAATAAAAACCATATCATTCAGACTTTATTGTTCTAAAAGTTTCAAATTATAGTGTGTAACAGTTATAGTTCCCAATTCGCACAATTTGTAACTAGTGGTGAAGGGGTTTGAACTTCGGTAGTCTCTCTTCAGAGTTCATGCTCTTATCTAAAACCATATATACTTTGTGGTGTGTTTTCAGTGTGCCAAATTGATTAAGCTGAATTATATTTCCTAGAATTCCCTTTTGCATATTTCAATTTAGGTGACTTACAAGGGATATTCTTGGGAAATTTAAAGGACAGAAAGGAAACAGCAGACATTCTGTAGCTCATAGCAATTGTTGCTGATTTGTAGACTCTCCTTGGTGGCCTGAATCAGCTGCTGGACTTGCAACTGCTTTGTTATCTCATGAATCTCTCAGCTTCTCTGACAACTAGTCATGGTGTATTATGTTTAGCTCCATGAGGACGATCCTCAATTTCTGCAGGATACTCAGACCACGCTCTTAGAAGAAACAAGAACTGCTGGTTTCAAATCTTCCTGATGGAATTCCACCTCATGTGTGTGGTTTTTAACCTTGTGAATTTCCTTGTTTTACATCCATCTCACTTTCCGGCTATGATCTCTATGGACTAGCATCAGGTGTGAAGACAGCAGCCTTGCAGAGATTGCTTAACCACATATGTGGATTTGCTAAAGGGATTTGCCTTTTAGCAGTTTTTAACTATAGTATAAAATATGAAAAATTTATATATTTTTAATAATATACAATTATATATTCCAGTATGTAATATATATTATATACAACATATCAGTGTATTTTGTATATATGTATACCCACACCAACACCCCTCCACACACACGCGTGTATAGTTTGTTTTTCCTTAGTGTATTTACTTTTCTCATTGAATTCTGAATGATACACTTTCTATGAAACAAAAAAAGCTCTATTAATACAAATTAATTAAATTAAAATTAAAGTCATTATTCAATTTGTTCTAAAATGTTGCCATGATTAAAATAGCTTGCTGTAAGGAGAGAGCCATTTTCATCTGAGATCTAATTTAGCCCTGCAAAGTCACAGGATTATTTTCCATTTGTCCATGTTTCAGTGATTAGCAAACAGCATTTAAAAAGAAAGTTATAATAAGAATATATTTATTAATTAAGTAGTCAAATATATTGAACTCCAAAGATTGTGCATTTTAAGAAGTTTATACCTTGATTAGTACAGATGTTTGAAATTTCTTATATTTTTAAAATTTCTCTTGAAATTTCTCAAAAATAATGTGTCTAAACTTGTAATATCCATTTTCATGTTTACATTGTGATATATTATTAGCAGCTTTTGTGTATTCTTTCACATTTCCATTGTCATATAAAAATGCACATATGAAGGAGCTTTTAAAGAATATGTGGGCCTATTGTTTGATTTTACAGAAGTAGGATCAACTTATATAACATTAATTAGAAACTTGTTTCTCCTATTCAACAATTCATCATCACAAGAAACACTTCTTTTCTAAAGTTATCTTGTTATAATCACATAGTATTGCATAGAATAAATGTAACACAACTGATTATGGCTTGGTCTTTTATTGTCACAGAAATACTTTCAGAAATTTTTAAAATAAAATCTTAAGTATTTATTTCAATTTCTGATATAGAGCTATTTCTAAACATGGTTAAAGGATACTATATATTTTTCAAAAAAGTGTATTAATTTGTAGTTCCACCAGTAAAGTATGAGAAAGCAATTTTCATCCCATTATTCCTCAGCATTGAATGTGTTGCACTTTCATTTTTAAAATGAATATGTAAAATATGGAATGTATTTATTGTTTTTCCCTGAAATATGCCAAGGTTGAGCACCTTGCCTTGTGTTCATCAGGTTTCTGCTTCTTGAGTGGACGATTCTCTTTCTGGATAAATCATAATATCCATTTTGGTTTTGCCATTTTATCATGGATTTTTAAGAGGCTGTCCCTCAATGTCTTTATAATTAATATTTGGTTAATACTTTGCTTATTTTTCAAACTTTCTTATATCACAATCGAGCAGGAAATAGTGCCCACCAAATATTTATTTTGTTGAAATCTTATTGAATTTTCCTTTGTAGATACAGAATAGCAATACATAACATGAAGGGCAATGCTATTTTTATGGGTATGCTAAATTGAGCTTGTTTATTGTGTTTTCTGTATTTATTCATGGTTTGATGGACCTGTCAAATTCTGAAAGTGGTGTATTAAAACCTCACACCATAATTGTGCTTTTATTGCATTGACCTTTTATTTCTAGGGGTGTTTGCTTGATATATATATATAACTGCAATATAATTTGATACTTAAAAGAATATTGTTATACTTTCTATGTAGATTACACAGTTCATTCTTAATTTTTTTTCTCTATTTTTTGATGCTTTTGACCTTGAAATCCTCTTTCTGGTAATATATTTTTACTCCTTCTTGTACTTGTTTGAAATTTCTTTATCTGTGTTTATTCTTTTCATTTTCAACTTTTCTTTTTTTACTGCTTAATTTGTTACCTGTAAACAAATATAATTGGGGTTAGTTTTTAGAACCCTAATTAACAGTCTAGGATTTTTATGGTGTAACTCAGAATGTTTGGATATTGCATCAGTATAGATTTAATTGGTTTTATTGCAAGCACTCTTTCTAAGCTTATGTTTTCTTTTGTTTATGTTTATTGTTGTTTTTGCTTTTTTCTCCCTCATTTTACTTTTTCTGGCTTGTTCAAGCTCCTATTTATTCCTTTTTTTCATTTTCATTTCAACATACTACTGTAATTTTCAGTTCTGTAAGTAGTTCCTTTTACTTTTCTAATTAAACTATATTTCTCCATTATAATATTAAAAGAAAATAGTAAGTTTTTTTCAGTTTTCTCTTCTGTCTTCCCAGATGAGACCTTTACATTATCTCACTTTCCCACATTCATTGCTTCTTGCCCCCACTCCTCTTCTCTTTCTCTCCCACCTCCACATCTGTTCCAGGTTTTGCTGAGATGAGTTAGAACACTAAGTTCTAGGCCATTATTAGATATTCATTTAGAGTATATCAGTTTCAAGAAATAGTACTATATTGGTGAGAGAAATCCAGGCTATACTATGGTATCAAGTAATCCTAAAATATCAGTGACTTAACTCAACGAAGCTTTATGTATTTATTTCTCAGTTGATATACTTGGTTCTATGTCCCCACTCAAATCTCATCTCGATTTGTAATCCCCATAATCCCCAGGTGTCAAGGGAGGAACCCAGTGGTAGGTGACCGGATCATGAAGGCAGTTTTCCCCATGCTGTTCTCATGATAGTGGGCGAGTTCTCACAGCATCTGCTGGTTTTGTAAGGGGCTCTTCCCCTTTCACTCACACGCTTCTGTCTCTTGCCACCATGTGAAAAAGATCCAAACTTGCTTCCCCTTCGCCTTCGACCATGATTATAAGATTTTTGAGGCCTCTCCAGCCATGCAGTGCTGTGAGTCAATTAAACCTCTTCCCTTTATAAATTACCCAGTCTCTAGATATTTCTTTACAGCAGTGTGAAAGTGGATTAATACACCAGGTCTAGGGTGAGTCTCAGGGCAGTTGCCCTCTATGTGAGATTCTGCATCTTCACATCAATACATGGCTTTCATTGTGTAGGAGGAGAAGAACACATTGAAGAACAGAAGATGGTAATTAAATGCTTTTCCATGAAAGAGGCACAGATTGCTTCTCATTACCAAAGCAAGTCACATGGCCATGACTCACCAACGAGTTAAGAGAGCAGAGTCCTCCCAAGGAAGCATGTGTCCAGGAAGGAAGTGTATATTGTTGACTAGTAACAATGTCTGACACCTTGACTTAAACTTTACATTATAAATTTCTGATCACATTAGATATATCCTTTTGAAACTTCCCAATAGGCTGGGCACAGTGGCTCGCACCTGTAATCCTAGCACTTTGGGAGGCTGAGGCGGGGGATCACGAGGTCAGGAGATCAAAACTATTCTGGCTAACACTGTGAAATCCTATCTCTACTAAAAATACAAAAAAATTGCCTGGCATGGTGGCGGCACCTGTAGTCCCAGCTACTCGGGAGGCTGAGGCAGGAGAATGGCGTGAACCGGGGAGGTGGAGCTTGCAGTGAGCTGAGATCTCGCCACTGCACTCCAGCCTGGGCCACAGAGTGAGACTGTCTCAAAAAAAAAAAAAAAAAAAAAAAAAGAAGCAACAATATACACCAATATTCCTTTGTTATTATGTTTATTTTATTTCTTTTTTCCCAGTAAAACAAATTATTTAATTTTTATTTGGTAACAGCACTTCACCTATAATGTTCCTCGGAATAAGCATATGAGCCACATAATTTCTGAATCTTCTCATATCTTTGGGATGATTAATATTTTGATTGGGCATAGGCTCTTTGGAATGCAATCTTCTTTCTTTCAGTAGTCTATAGATATTATTTCAGGTTTTTTAGCTTTCAGTGTGGCAGATGTTGAGCCATCCTATGACAGATTCTTTCAGTTTTTAAAATAATCCATTCTTTCTATTAACGTGTAAATTTTTCTCTTTATCATTAGTATGCAAATTTTACCCAAATATGTCAAGTTTACTTATTTCCTTATCCATCTGTTTTAGTGTTTTCTATTGCTTGTAACAGAATACTTGGCACTGAATAATTTACATTAAAAAGAATTAATTTTTTTACAGTGACGGAAGCTGAGAAGTTCAAGGTATAGGAGTTGCATCAGGTGAGAGCCTTCTTGCTGCTGGGGACTCTGCAGAGTCCTGAGGAGGTACAGGGTTTCACGCGGCAAGAAGGCTGAAAGTGTGTATTCTGGTGTCTCTTCCTCTTTTTATAAAGCTATCAGTTCCACTCTTATAGTAAACCAATACTTTGTTAGCCCATTAACCTATTAATTAATAAATGGATTAATCCCTTACGACCCGATCACCTTTTAAAGGCCTTACTCCTCAATAACGTCACATTGGGGATTAAGTTTCAACATGAGTTTTGGAGGGAATTCAAACCATAGCACAATTCTTATTAAGATTGGAAGACATTCTTTTGTTCTGAAGGCAACACAGATTTTTTCTTTTCAGGTCAAGAAAAAAAATCTTCTGTTTTGAATTTTGTTTCTTTTTTTTCATATGTTATTATCAGTACTGTAAGGCTTTTGGAAGTGTGCTCTAATGCTTTTTTAAAACTTCATTTTCTGTCTCTGTGTGTTGATGTGTGTGAGTGATAATGTTTCCCTCTGGTTGTAATATTTCTTACACTAAGTCTTACCACAAATCTGGTTATTAGTGGTGAATATATGCCAATTTGTTTATTTAATTTTTAATTTTAAAAGTCAAACATTTTAGTTGCTAAGGTCTTGTTATGTTTTCTTCTGAATTCTCAATTCCCACATGAAAATCACTTGTTTCAAATTGAGGTTGGGGGGAGCAGGGGTTAATTTTGTTCCTCATTTGCTAAAATTCCCTTAAGTGACTTTTTTTTTTTTTTAATTTGATCATGAGTTTTGTGACCTGCTAGTTTTGTGGTAGAAAACCAACATGGTGGTTAATGAGTAGTAGATGGCAGGATAAATATGGCTTTTGTGGGCTGTAGTATGTAAATTGAAAGGGTCTTTAATCTATTTTCCCACTCAATACATTCTTATTTATTTATTTATCTATTTATTTATTATACTTTAAGTTCTAGGATACATGTGCACAACGTGAAGTTTTGTTACATATGTATACATGTGCCATGTTGGTTTGCTGCACCCACTAGCTCGTCATTTACATTATGTATTTCTCCTAATGCTATCCCTCCCCCTTCCCCCCAACCCTACAACGGGTCCCGATGTGTGATGTTCCCCACCCTGTGTCTAAGTGTTCTCATTGTTCAATCCCCACCTATGAGTGAGAATATGTGGTGTCTGGTTTTCTGTCCTGCAACAGTTTGCTCAGAATGATGGTTTCCAGCTTCATCCATGTCCCTACAAAGGACATGAATTCATCTTTTTTTATGGCTGCATAGTATTCCATGGTGTATATGTGCCACATTTTCTTTATCCAGTCTATCATTGATGGACATTTGGGTTGGTTCCAAGTCTTTGCTATTGTGAACAGTGCCACAATAAACACACGTGTGCATGTGTCTTTATAGCAGCATGATTTATAATCCTTTAGGTATATATCCAGGAATGGGATGTCTGGGTCAAATGGTATTTTTAGTTCTAGATCCTTGAGGAATCACCACACTGTCTTCCACAATGGTTGAAGTAGTTTACAGTTCCACCAACAGTGTAAAAGTGTTCCTATTTCACCACATCCTCTCCAGCACCTGTTGTTTCCTGACTTTTTAATGATTGCCGTTCTGTTGTGAGATGGTATCTCATTGTAGTTTTGAATTGCACTTCTCTGATGGCCGGTGATGATGAGCATTTTTTCATGTGTCTGTTGGCTGCATAAATGTCTTCTTTTGAGAAGTGTCTGTTCATATCATTCACCCACTTTTTGATGGGATTGTTTGATTTTTTCTTGTAAATTTGTTTAAGTTCTTTGTAGATTCTGGACATTAGCCCTTTGTCAGATCAGTAGATTATAAAAGTATTCTCCAATTCTGTAGGTTGCCTGTTCACTCTGACAGTAGTTTATTTTGCTGTGCAGAAACTCTTTAGTTTAATTAGATCCCATTTGTCAATTTTGGCTTTTGTTGCCATTACTTTTGGTGTTTTAGACATGAAGTCCTTGCCCATGCCTATGTCCTGAATGGTGTTGCCTAGGTTTTCTTCTAGGGTTTTTAATGGTTTTAGGTCTAACATTTAAGTATTTAATCCATCTTGAATTAATTTTTATATAAGGTATAAGGAAGGGATCCAGTTTCAGCTTTCTTCATATGGCTAGCCAGTTTTCCCAGCACCATTTATTAAATAGGGAATCCTTTCCCCATTTCTTGTTTTTGTCAGGTTTGTGAAAGATCAGATGGTTGTAGATGTGTGGTGTTATTTTTGAGGCCTCTATTCTGTTCCATTGGTCTATATCTCTATTTTGGTACCAGTACCATGCTGTTTTTGTTACTGTAGTCTTGTAGTATAGTTTGAAGTCAGGTAGAATGATGCCTCCAGCTTTGTTCTTTTGGCTTAGGATTGTCTTGGCAGTGTGGGCTCTTTTTTGGTTTCATATGAACTTTAAAGTAATTTTTTCCAATTCTATGAAGAAAATCTTTGGTAACTTGATGGGGATGGCCTTGAATCTATAAATTACCTTGGGCAGTATGGCCATTTTCATGATATTGATTCTTTCTATCCATGAGCATGGAATGTTCTTCCATTTGTTTGTGTCCTCTTTTGTTTCATTGAGCAGTGATTTGTAGTTCTCCTTGAAGAGGTCCTTCATATCCCTTATAAGTTGGATTCCTAGGTATTTTATTCTCATTGTAGCAATTGTGAATGGGAGTTCACTCATGATTTGGCTCTCTGTTTGTCTGTTATTGGTGTATAGGAATGCTTGTGATTTTTTCACATTGATTTTGTATCCTGAGACTTTGATGAAGTTGCTTATCAGCCTAAGAAGATTTTGGGCTGAGATGATGAGGTTTTCTAAATATACTCAATACATTCTTTAAAGTGATGATAACATTTTAGGTTGGAAGTTACTATTCTTCAGAGTTTGGAAGGTACTTTGCTCTTGTATTTTAGCTCCCCATATGTTATTGACTGAATTATGTCCCCCTCATATTCATATGTTGAAGCCCTACCTTCAAGGGTAGCCATATTTGGAGAGCTAGGGCCTTTAATGAGGTATAAAGTTAAATGAGATAAGCATAGGGTTTTAATTTAATATGACTGACCATGTGAGAACGCAGTGAGAAGGCAGCCACCTGCAAACCATGGAGATTAGCCTTGGGAGAAACCAAACCTACCAATACTTATACCTTGGACACCTAACTGCCAGATTGTAAGAAAAGAAATTTCTCTTGTTTAAGCTACTGTATTAGTCCATTTACATAGTTATAAAGGAATACCTCAGGCCTAGTAAGTTATAAAGAAAAGAGGTTTATTTGGCTCATGGTTCTGCAGGCTGTACGAGCATGGCATCAGCATCTGCTTGAGTTCTGGTGAAGCCCAGGAAGTGTTTGGTCATGGTGGAAGGGAAGGGGAGCTGGCACACCACAAGGTGAGATAGGGAGCAAGAGAGATGCCAGGCTCTTCTAAACAGCCAGCTCTTGCATGAGCTCATTACTGTAGGGAAGGCACCAAGCTATTCATGAAGGATCTGTCCCTGTGACTCAAACACTCCCCACTCTGACATCAGGGACCACATTTCAACATGAGATGTGGAGGAGACAAACATCCAAACCATCTCAGCTACCTAATCTGTGGAATTTTGTCATGGGAGTCCTGGCAGACGTGTTACTGTGGAGAATATGAAGTCACTCTTTTATTTTGCACTGATTGTAGTATGTCACTGACAGAGGTGCTCAGACAGTTGTGACATGCCTTGGCTTGGAACTATCTTTATGCATTTTGTGGGGATCCGTCAGGAGGCTCATGTCCTTTAACATACTAGATGTTCTCAAATTTTTCTCAAAAATTATCTCGTAATATTTCTTTTATCCCTTGTCCTCCTTAGTTTTTTTTATCTTTTTCAAGAGCTCCTATTTAGAGCTTGTGCCTCAAAAACTGCTCTTCTGGATTTAGTATATTTTCTCTTTGCTTTAATATATTTCTTTAATGTATTAAACTTTGTCTTCTAATCCATCTTTTTTCCTTTAATTTATCTTATTTTTAATTTTCAGGAACTCATATTTGTTCTCTCAATAGAGATTTTTAAAGACTTCATGATTGCTGTATTAATGCAATGACTAATCTCTCAAATTATATTAAAGATATATTTTGAAACTTTCTTCTCATAGTCCGTTTTTCTATTATTTTTGTTCTTTGTTTATTTTGGCTCTAATTTCTAGGTGGAGATTTTCTTCAGATACTTGGTATTTCTAATTAAGGTGAGAGTGGGAGATGAGGGAAGATAGTTAAAGTGTCACTCTAAGGCACTGACTCTTAACGAGGTGTGATTTTGCCTCTCACAGGATATTTGGCAATACCTGAAGACATTTTTCATCATCGTGAATCAGAGAGGGGAAGTGCTACTGGTATCTAAAGGGAAGAGGCCAAGGGTGTTACTAAACATCCTGCAATGCTGAGGACAACCTCATACAATAAAGAATGATCCTGTCTAAAATGTTAATAATGCCACTGTTAAGAAACAGTGTTCTAAGATAATCTAGGTGATAACTTCATTGGCAACTGTTAGGTCTGTATGTGTAGGTTGTTTCTCTTGGGCTTGACAGATTCCCCAGAGCATTTTTTTTTCTATATTTTACGTGGAGACTAACAGTTGGGCTATCAGCTTTCTGAGAGTTGTCTTAGAAGATATATTAGTCAGTTCTCGTATTGCTATATAGAAATACCTGAAACTGGGTAATTTATAAGGAACAAGGTTTAATTGTCTCAGTTCTACAGGCTGTACAGGAAAGCACAGCATCAGCATCTGCTCCTGAAGCTTACAATCATGGTGGAAGGCCAAATGGCAGCTTACATATCCCACGGCAAAAGCGAGAGTGAGAGTGAGGTGGGGAGATGCTTCACACTTTTAAACAACCAGATCTTGTGAGAACTCACTCATTATCATGAGAACAGCATCAAGGGGATAGTGCTAAACCATTCATGAAAAATTCACCCTCCATGATCTAATCATCTCCCACCAGGCTCCACCCCCCACACTGGGGGTTATAACTGGACATGAGATTTGGGCAGGGACACAAATCCAAACTATAACAGAAGGGGTCTGGGGTCTTTGGCATTTGGCATTCTGAATGCATATGTTTGCTAATCCCTCTGTTTTAGGTTAGAGCCCATCTCCCATAATCCACCACAAAGGCTTTTCATTATATCCTTTCTAGTGAATACATCTTCAGAAAAAGTAATGGTGATGAGGCAATGGGGAGGGAGACTTTTATTCAGAAGTGTAAAATGGCAAGTTAAATGCTTCTCAAACAACATTCACCTAATTCTCCTTACATTTATGCTTCCCTGACTTCCCAGTTAGAGAGGTATCTGATGTATAAGTTCATAAAACATTAAGCATTCTTTGATATACACTAATTTATTTCTCAGCTTTCTTCACTAGCTGAATTTAGGTTTGGTTTTCTTGGATATTCCCTATCAATCACCTTTTCTGCCGCTTGTCTTCTGCTGTATCATTTGCTGTTCCTCCATGCTTCTCCGGTTATGTTTTAAAAAAGTTCTTTGCTGTAGATTTATTGGATTTTCAGGAGGAAGTGACATTATATGTGCCATTTAGTGACACAGAAATCAAAGTTTAATTTAAATGCCGGAGTTTTGTCAGAGGAAATCTAGAGGGCATTTGTCCCCTCCAATTTGCTGTGAAAAATGTCTGCTGCACATTTCACAGAGTTGGCTTTGTCTCTGTTTATATACATCAAGAGTGTTCTCTTTTCATTTTATCTAAGTGCTCTGTGATCCCTGGCCACTGCCCCTGCATTCTGCCCATGCTGTGGAGTTGGGCAGGAGTGTTTTCTACTCCCTTACAGAAAGAGTATCTTCCTGACTCAGATTTGCTGGACAAAGGAACTTCTATGAGCTAATGGATGGTTGATACCACACTTTTTCCATCGTCTTTTATGTATCTTTCCTGGCCATGGTGCTCTGGATACACCTAATCAATAATTTCATGCTCAATGTAAAATGAGTTGTAAAAACTTGAGACAGATGAATCTAAATGTTTAGAACTTTAGACTTCAGTTTTAGGAAAACTGTGAGATAAACGTCTCATCAATATCTCTCAAATTGTGGAATATGAATGACAACCAACTCTCTTTTTATGTGTTTTTTATGTGCATATGTGTGTCTGTGTCTGTGCAGGTGTATAAATTTCTACCTAAGCGGGAAGGTTTCCCCTTTCTCTTTATATGAACTTTCGGATATCAATAGAACTTTCTGTTCTTTTGTTTAAAAAATCTGCTTATATTACTGTCATGGTATGTGAGACTAATATAATGTGTCCCTCCATCTTTCTTTCTCTGTCTCTCTCTCACATGCACACACACACCATATATAATGTCAAATATATTTACACAAATCTGCCTGTGGAATTGGAAATATGTAAAGAAAATTATGTAAAATTATTAAGATATATTTCAGTAGTTAATAACTGGGAATATTATAGTTTCTAACATTTAGATTTGTCTTCTGACTCCCTCCTTCCCCCACTGCATCCTATACAATGTGGAGAAGTTATAGAGAAAGTTCTCTAAAATTCCGATGCATAAGCATCAAGGTTTTGAGATCCTCTTAGCAGAGTGGAAAAGACAGGTCAGAGAGGAATTCTCCCAGGATTCACCATCACATCTTCCTGCACAAAAACAGTCTTTGGTGGTATCTGGTGAGCAGCAGCTATCCTTGCAGAATTGTGGCAAACCTGTGGGGGTAATGGAAGTACTTCCCAGGAACTGGCCAGATAGTTTACTAATTGTCCGAAGTTTTCTTGTCACTCACAGAATAATTAAGCAGGGAGAAGGAATATGGGGCAAGCATTTTCAAATTACTGAAATTCTTATATGGCTAGATGTGGGTGAAAACTAGTGAAATTTGAATAACTGTTAGAAATGTGATTTCATTTATATGAATAGGTTGAGAAAATCCCAGTTATGCTAAAGGTACTTATGGTTATTAGATATGAATAACTTTTTCCTTGGGTGATAGTAATTCTTTCAATAGAGAAGCATTTATAGGGGAAGGGATCATTTCAGGAGACCAATGCCCTATCCATTAGGCCACGGGGTCTTCTAGAAGGTATCATTCTATAGGGTTTTAAATGAACTTCTTTTTTCTATTGAGGGGGAAACCTTTTCTTTAAATTTCATCATCACCTATGAATATTTGTTAGAAGATTCTTTCTAAAATTTTAGTATTAATAAAATATTGGGGTATGTAATCTAATTGCAAGTTGTTTCTCCAGCTCACTCCCTTTAAAAAAAGTTCAAAATATAATGTTAACAGATAATATTTAAAGTAACATTAAAAGACATTCCAACTGCCTAAGAGAAAATCAAAAGAAAATATTTGCAAGAATTGTATGGAGAAACTATTATCAAGAGAAACTAAGGATATCTCAATGCCTACATTAGAAAATAAGAAAGGTCTAAAGTCAAAAGTTTTAAACCAACACCTTAAAAAGATAGAAAAGGAAGGACCAAATAAACTTAAAGTAAGAATCCTCCAAGACTTTTCCCTAGGCAGCTGCTCTGTGCTGCTATGATATTTGAACGTTGTGTGCATATTTGGATTTAAAAATTCTCTTCACATAGTAGCCACCATTCCTTTTTCACCTGGGTCAACTGCCATCGTGTCCTTGGTACATTTCTCTCTGGAATGCAACTCTAAAACAGTATTGTGACATTTGCTGTGTGTGTGTAGTAACACAGCTGTTTATGCTAGATATATATTTCCTCACAATATTCTTTAAATGGTAAATATTTTCATTTTTATAAGTTATGATGTAATTCAGAAATAAGTAATTCTTCATGATTTACCTACTTGGAACCCCCATCACTGGAAATTATGAACTCTATATCTGACTAATAATTTGAAAAATTTTGTAAAGATTGTCTAATGCTGGATATAATGAGACAATATGAATATCTTGTACATTAATTTAAAATATGATTTTTTAATAACCAGCCAAATTATTTGCTCAAAAACTCAGTTCTTCAGTCTAATAAACACATCTTTTCCCAGCAAACTTTTCAGACTCACTAGTAGTGGGTGCTAGAACAGAGGTGATTAAGCAATTGTTTTGTGTTTTTGCAGAATTGCGTATTTTCTTCATTTACTTATGCAACTATTAAGTTTATTTACTCTTTATGCTTTACACCTAGCTTTTTCAAAGAAGTATATGTATTACCTTTAGAATGAGAAAAGTCATTTTAAAAAGAATAAAATGATTGAAAATTTCACCATTATTAGTTAAGTTCATAATGTATAATTTCTTTGAGTGTATAAGATTCTGGAACTTTGATTTGACTTTAGGAATACTTTATCAATGATAAAGATAATACTATTTAAAAGGTACTGTTTCATTACTCAAACCTGAAAACAGAACACAAAAGGAAACATAGGAAAATATTACTATATCACTATAGCATTGCAGTAATTTTACTTGGTAAATATTTCATATTCTTGCTAGTTCCTTTAGATGACTAACCACGCCATACTGTTATATTATTAGTATCAACATCTGTGGCCATTGTAAGCTCACAAGACAAATTCAGCATCCAGATATGTCTAGGTCCCATAATATGCCAATAGTGAGGATTGCACATTGTCATAATAGTCATGACTCCAATATGTGAAGAAAGTTTCATAATTGAAACAACAACAAAAATGTGTTCTTTGAGAGAAAAAATTTAGTTGAGCAGATGTTTTTCAAAGATAATTATATTGGAAAGACAATTACGTAATTTTTGTTACAGATAGATATACCAATTGAAAACAAATATTAAAGAATCTGATTCTGTGTAGGTATAGAGCCACAAAAGCATGCTATGTATATTGTAAATCTCACAGTTGGTGAGTACGTGATTAACAAGTCTTCACTTTAAAAACTATGAAATACTTACATGGAATACATTGTTTTCAACCTTATATATAGCCAAATGAGAGATCCTAAGTATACTATTTGTGTTTTTATTATAACTTATTTGCAGAATAGTAAGGTCAAATTGATATCTGTTAAACTTTCTGACAAATGTACGTTAATCCAGGTTTATGTAGCCACACCTGAGTATACACAAAGAGTCATATTTTACTCTGTTTTCATCTCTGACCTTCATTTTCTGAGGACCTTATTGTTTTAAACTTACCAATACATTCTGGACAAAGACTATGGGACCAGCTCTGGTAAACCCAAACCCCCTCTTATGAAAATCAATCCCCCCATTTCCAAACACAATAGGAGAAAGTGGTTCTTGCCTCAAAGCAAGATGGAGGAAGTCCCAGATAATTTGGGTTATCTGTATTTGATAAATCTAAGTGAACTTCACAGAATAACCAAATTAAAAGTATCTGTATCTGACCATGAAACTCCATAGAATTACTTACTTATCTCAACTATTTACACCCAATGAAGCTTTTCTGTCAAGTTTTTGGTACCTTGTCTTTGACCCAATCTCAGTTTGTCTCCCATTAGATCGTTAGAATGCTCACTTGGTTTCTCTCACCGTCTGACACTTCCAAACTATAATTCCCAGCTGTCCAGTTGTCTACCTCAGTCACGACACCAATTAAATTTTACTTTGCTACTCTCCCTAGGGTTCTCTCCTAAGATAATTCATTAGCAAATGCATTTTGGTACTCGTTCATGTTTTTTTCCAATTAGTTTGATGTGGCTGGCAAAGATATTTATCTGTGGTGGCAATGCAGATCATTTGGAAAGCTGTTACAGCATTTATTTTGAACAGCAAAGCTATACTTCATTGGCAGAGGATTCTAATAAAACTCTCAATATGTGTTAAGTGAGGTCCTGGAAATCTGTTTTTGCTTTCCACATATTAGGCTAATACTTTTATTTTCATTTAGTTTGATTCTTTTGTTTTGTTATGGAACATCATAGAGTATTATTTTTTGCATTTTTAAGTGAAAAACTGGAGTCCTTGCACAAATTTTCCTTAAACAGAACCAGGTAATATGAAGAAATAAGTGATGCTTATCTCCATGTTAATGCAATAAGAGCAATTTAGTTCAACTCTTCAATTGTCAGTTCTTAGTCAATGGAGATGACTGCAATTTAGAGAAAATGAAATTATTTTCTAACAAAAAGAATAGATTTGAAGAAATCTCATTCTACGTATTTATCTACAGTGGGCTAAATGTGGAGTAAAGGCTTTTAGAATCATTGACTTTCAAAATTGGAAGATAACTCAGTAATAAAACATTCTAAGCACTACTTTTTCGATGTATAAAGTCTGTCTTCTATAAACTCTAATTTTGTCCTGAGTCCCTCCAGTGGAGGGAGACTTGTAAAATATATGCTTTCCATAGACTATTACTCATGTATACAGGCATTTCTTCCAATACACGTTTTGCCTACATTGAAAGTTTGTTGTTTAGTGTAGCCACCTTCATCAATAATCTTAACTAGATCTTCTAGATAACTTGCTGTAGCTTCTCCATCGTTACTTGCTGCTTCATCTTGCACTTTTATGTTATGGACAGAGCTTCTTTTCTTAAATCTAATGAACCAACCTCTGCTAGCTTCAAATTTTTCTTCTGCATCTTTCTCACCTCTCTCAGCCTTCATAGAATTGAAGAGTTGGGGCCTTGCTCTGGATTAGGCTTTGGCTTAAGGGCGTGTTGTGACTGGTTTGATCTATCCAGACCACTAAAATTTACTCCACACAAGCAATATGATGATTTTGCTTTCTTATCACTCATGTGTTCACTGGAGCAGCACTTTTCATTTCCTTAAACTTTTCCTTTGCATTCACAACTTGGCCAACTGTTTGGTACAAAAGGCTTAGCTGTTAGCCTGTCTCTGATTTTGACATACCTTCCTCACTAAGCTTCATCCTTTCTAGCTTTTTCTTTTTTTTGGAATGGAGTCTCACTCTGTCATCCAGGCTGGAGTGCAGTGGCGCGATCTCTGCTTATGGTAACCTCTGCCTCCCGGGTTTAAGCAATTCTCCTGCCTCACCCTCCGTAGTAGCTGAGATTACAGGCGCATGCCACCACACCTGGTCTAGCTTTTAATTTAAAGCTAGAGACAGGAAACTGTTTTTTTTCATTGCAACAATTACAGACCATTGTAGGATTTTCACTGGCCTAATTTTAATATTGTTGCATTTTGGGGAAGAGGAGGACTCTATGAGAGAGAGAGAAATGGCGGCATGACTGGTCAGTGGAGCAGTCAGAACACACACAGTATTCATTTGTTCAGTTTGGCATCTTATATGTGTGCATTTTTGGCACCGCAAAACAATTACAATAGTAACATTGAAGATCACTGATCACCGATCACCATAAGAGATATAATAATAATAAAAATTTGAAATATTACTGGAATGACCAAAATGTGACATGGAGACACAAAATGAGCACATGTTGTTGGAAAAATGACCCCCATTGACTTGCCTGATGCAGGGTTGCCACAAACCTCCAATGTGTAAAAAATGCAATATATGCAAAAAGCAATAAAGTGAAATGCAATAAAATAAGATATGCCTATCCTCACTGCCAAAGCAGTGGTTCTCAAACTTCACCTGGCTTAGAAGCAGCTGAAAGGCTTGTTAAGATACACTGAACTCCAGTGTCTCTGATTCAGTATTTCTCAGGTCGGGATGATTATTTGAATTTCTTACAATTGTCCAGGCGATGTGATCCTGCTGACCCTGGACCACACATTAAGAATCATTTCTCAAGACTTAACTTTCATATCTATTCTCTCACCTAACTTTATTTCAGTATTTTGCTTCTAGGATCCCTCGCTGACTAAATCTAGCACCCACATCAGGTAGTTCTGTGATGTATTTCTTGTACTCTGAATAACCACTTTTTGGTTTTGCTTTTAAATTTTATCCACACTATGCCACTCTCTAGATCTGGGTTATTCATATCTCCAACTTGAGTATGCTTTACTGGAATTGTTGAATTATGTGGCAAAGTCAAAAAGTAGTATTCATTCATTTAACAATTATTGTTTGAGCTCAAAGCCCCTACCAAACACTGTTCTAGACAATGGGGATATGCAATGAGAAAGATAGGCAAGGTATCTACTCTTCTGGATTTTATAAATTAAGGATGGTAGGGAGGTAAGATATGAGCGTGTAAATAAACAAGATAATTTTAAATACAGGGTGTGATAAAAAGGATGATGTGAATTGGGGAGACAAGGTGGTGGGTATTTTACAAGGAAATATGCAATGGCCCTATTAGAAGGTAATATTTTAATGCAATGTCTGAATTATAGGAACAAAACTCCTCATTTGGAATACAAAAATAATGTGATTGAATTCTAGTAAGCCTCTTCTATTGAAAACATCTCTATTCTAAACTCTCCAAATTCCTCCATCTTTGAATCTTGACACTTTTCCTGTATGCCCTTTCCAAAAGTCCTTCTGTTCTGTTGCACTTTATGGGGAATAGGCTCTTTCAGATAAACACTTTTATAGGAAGTTTATATGTACCTTTTTGCTCTATAGCTTCACTTAACTCTTCTGCTTTCCTTCTATTATGGGGAGGAATAAACAACATTTCTTCCCATAGCTCGGCTGGCCATTTGTGGCACTAATTTTCTTTCCTTCCTTTAAAAAAATATTGTATACCATCAAGTTTCCCTCTTTAATTTTTCCTTTTCATTTTCTCTCCTTCAAACTTAATCTGCTTTTCTATTTCATTTTTTATCTTTCTATCTCTACTCATCTATCCATATATATATATATATATGCCCATCTCCACATTTGCCCATATACTTATCTATCCATTCTTTCATCCATCTGTTCATCCTGCTTTACTGCTATTTTATCATTTTTCCCCTTTCCTAAAACATTTTCAAAATGGAGGAATGAAAATAATAAATTTGGGAAAGAAAACATCACTGTTTAAAACCCTGCCTCTATCACATACTAGCTGCAGGAATTTAGCTATGATAATTTGCAGATAAAACTTCCTAAAATCCAGAACTGATTATAACTCTGCTTGGTTAAAATATTTAACTGGCACCTCATTATTTATAATAAGTGCCCAACGTACTTAATTTCATCCTCTACTATTTGCCTACAATCTGTTCTTCCAAACTTAGTTTCTATTTTCCAATTCTCGAACTTTGATAGATCAAGCAGCTATCTTAATTTTTTGTGTTTCTGTATCTTAGTTTATATTCAGTGATTATTAATCCAAAGAATACCTTGCCTAAAAAATTCTAAAAGTCCAGATTCTAACCACAGTCTGTTATAAGCACAACATTGACTCATCCCCAAATTTCAATTCATTTTTTTCATTTTTCTTCCATTTTTATTCGAAATTTCACTTGAATCTTGTAGCTACAAATAATGTATCTGCATTTTGAATACCTGTAGCATGAATTTTGTACCTTTTTTGATGATCGTTTTCTAACTCACACATATTTATGTAGTTGTAAAGAACATGGCTGTGCTTTGGTCAAGGATAGGCCAAGGTAGACGTTTACATCCTGTGTGACTCAGCAAGTTTAGAGTGCAGGTGTATAACCCCATTTGTTTTCATAGCCACGTAGACATAACATAGAGAAGCTCACCACCATAGCCATAACACAGAAAGGCCATCATTTGACTCTAAGCCACTATTGCCTATAAAAGCTCTAATTGCCCTGTTGCCACTCTGCAGGCTGCTGGCACCCAGAGAAAGAGAGAGAAAGCCAGAGATGTCCATCTCTGCAGACAGACAAGGGAGAGCCAGGACCAGCTTGGCTCACTTGTGCTCAGAGAGAAAAAGAGTTAAGTTGCTGACCCTGAAGGCAAGGGAGAGCCGACTGCACAGCTGTGTGTGGGGGCCACTGGACTAAGCAGCCGAGACAGGGCAGACAGTGTGAGAGAAAGCTGTTGATGAGAGCTGCTGCTGAATAAAATCATCTTTCACCTGCCTACGTCCCTCGAGCGTTCTTTCTGCTCATTCACTCACTCCCTCTGGACCTCAGCATGACCTCTGGTGTAGTAGTGAACCTGACAGTCATCATTGTAGTTGCCCAACAGTATGTAAGTTTCTAGGGAAAAAAAATACTATCAAATTCATTATAGTTTTCAAAATAGTATAATGGCTAGCATTTTCAGAGTCAGTGGCTTTCAAGAGTAGTGCCTGGAGTAGTAGCATTAGCACAGTGTGCATACTGGTTAGAAATTCACAGAATCAGAAGCTCTGGGGTGGGGGGCCCTAACAATTTGTGGTTGAGCAAGCCCTCTTGGTACTTCTGATGCCAGCTAAAATTTGGGAACAACTCTGTAAACATTCAGCAAATTCTCATTAAATGGTTGAGTGAATAAACACATGATAAATTTAATTGATTTTTAAAGAAAACATTACAGTTACTGTAATTATTTTTTTTTAAGAAAACAACATGGTTGTGATTTAACATTAAATTATGAAATATCTTTGAATTTGGTTAGGACAAATCCGATATTCTTTATTTCCTAGCAATGCTTTCCAGAATGCTGCTTTTCTCAAGCCCTCCTTCTTAGTTTGTATATTACCGAAAGTGTGAATGATATGTTTGTATATGTTTGCAATTAGGTAACTGATTTTAATTCACTGGAAGGATACAGGAGCTCCATAAGGGTCATTTAAATTGCTTTCAGTGAAATAGTGTTGTGCAGTACTTTTTTTTTTTTTTTTTTTTTTTTTTTTTTTTTTTTTTTGAGACAGGGTCTCACTCTGTCACCCAGACTGGAGTGCAGTCCTGTGACACCACAACCTTCACCTCCCAGGCTTAAGCAACTCTCTTGCCTCAGCCTCCCAGATTACAGGTACATGCCACTACCACCTGCCTAATTTTTGTATTTTTAGTAGGAGACATGGTTTCACCACGTTGGCCAGGCTGGTCTTGAACTCCTGACCTCAAATGATCCACCCACCTTGGCCTCTCAAGGGCATGAGCCACCGCTGCAGCCTGCAGTACTTCTTGAGTGGCATGAGTATATGGCTCGTGTGAGGATCTTGTTAAAGTGCAGATTTGGTCCATTTTACCTTGGGTGATACCTGAGTTTCTGCATTTCTAAAAGGTCTCAAGTGATGCCACTGCTGCTGTTCTGAGGGAGCATCTTATGAGGAGAGGGTTACAACATAATGTGTTTCTAATCTAGCAGGTCAATTCAAATCACTATGTTGTTGAAAAGGTGGGCAGACTATTTATCTCTTGTGAACTTCAATTTCTTTATTTGTGCATCATAAATAATATAGAAAAATCTGGTAAGATGCCTGACATATAATAAGTACTCGAAAGTAGTTATTATAATTCAAATAAAAATTAATGTCAAATATTAAAAGGAGTGTCAAAAAATTATGGCTCTTTATAAAGCAGCAGTGTCTACAGTCTGGGATGCAGCTGGTTAACCCTATTCCTGATATACTCGCTTGGAATGTGAGGGCAATAAAATTGAGTTCTGCTGTCAACAGTTTTATAGCTTCTGTAATTTCAGCTTGAGTGTTTGCCATTGACCTGCAGCAGCTGAAATCACAGGTGCAACTTCTTGAAAATTGAACCCTTCTTCTGGCACTATCCTGATTATCAGTTATTCTTGACAGAAACAAGCTGCAAAGCATTGAAATAACACATTTTGATTTCTTTATTGAATACTTAAGGGCATTTTTTCATACTGGTCTCTGTCTTGTCAGCATGAATGTTAGTAACTGATATTTACATAAGAAATGTATTGTTAAGTGATTTCTCATTAATATCACATATTAACTGAAAGTTTTGTGCATCTATTACATAATATTAGCATTATGCAAATAACTGGCATTTGGAAAGCTAGTTATTTAAATTGTATAGCTTATAGGGCAGCCTTTATTTTCAATTTACAAAATCAAACACAATAAATTTGGTAGGCTCTTTTATTGTTAACTGAAGGAGAGTTACCACTCACAGAGATGAACTTCTGAGTGAATGTCAAATTAGCTCATTTCCTAAGGAGGTCTTTGGAACTTGTTTTGGGAATTATGGACATTTAACTATAATAGCTAGATGCACAATTTAAACTACAATGATTCATCTGGAAAATATTGCTTAAAATGCAAAGGAGAATAGATTTACCCCCCAAATTATTATATTATAATAAATTTTAGGAAAGATATACAGATAGTTATTACATTTTATTCCTTTATGAAAATTGAAGAAGAACAGAAAAACAAATGCAATGTTCTGGATTTGGGGTGGCAGTGGCATTTGGAACAGAAAAGATAAATAAAAATTTAAAAATAATTTTAAGTGTAATACCCATAGTCAAAGATTGAATTATTATGGAGTGCCTTGATTGCCTTGAATATTCCATAGGTTTTTATTATGATATTTTGAATTTGTTTATTTATTAAAATCTATTGGTAATTAATTACTAGTGCTAGGTTTCATTAACACAAGTTCTGCTAAGTATTTGGTTGAAGTCATGTAATAATTCTACAAGCAGTCAGCACCCACGATATCTAGACTGAGTAATAAGGGCTGATTTATCACCTGGTGATAAATTGATTGATTATCACCTTCAGATATTAAGTGAGCAGATAGTGGCTTTCTGATAAGAGGACATTTGATGTCATTAAAAAAATAAGGCAGATTTTAATCTTTGCTTTAACTTAAATGAAAAAAGGTAAAATCAAACAAGATGAGGATTGTTTTTTTCATTTTTGATGACCTCACTCCACTTTAAGAACATTAGACTTGAGTATTAAAATAGAAATTCAATTTTTTTCTTTTGTCATTGCCGTAAATTCTTTGGTCATCTCCTTAATTTTGTGTCACTTATATGCAGGATTTTTCATACCTTAGTCTTCACATATTTCTAATATGTTTTGAAATTAATTATTTAAGCTTTTCAGAAAGAGAGTATCTTTTAAAAGACATTGGCAATCACATTTTAAAAGCCCATTGTGATTTTTCTAAGATGAACTTTATTTTCATAAATCGATTGATTTCTCCCTATAAAAAGTCTTATTCAAAATTATTAGACTGGACACATTGGCTCACACCTGTAATCTCAGCACTTTGAGAGGCAAAGGTGGGTGGACTGCCTGAGGTCAACCTGGACAACACAGGGAGACTGTCTCTAAAAAAAATACAAAAATTTAGCTGAGTGTGGTGGTGCATGCCTGTAGTCCCAGCTACTCAGGAGGCTGAGCTGTGAGGATCACCTGACCCCAGGGAGATCAAGGCTGCAGTGAGCCCTGGTCATGCCATTGCACTCCAGCCTGGGTGACAAAGTGAGAACCTCTCTCTCTCTCAAGAAAAAAAAAAAATTATTTTCTAGTCTATTTTTATTCTCTCCTCTCCTGTCCCTATCCGCTGTCTCCATCACTTTGATTTTTCTGACTTAACGCTTCCTGTATAGCAGGAGTCAAGATGGCAATATCAATGGTCAAATACCTAAGGAAAACAGTACGTTGCCTAGTATGAGATAACTTTTAATGGTGACACAGAAAGCACATTATCAGTTTCTGGGGCCATGCTGAAGTGGCCTTGTTGTCTGGGGTAACACCCGAGTTTGGTTGTCTCATGGCCACAGAGATCAAGGACATGGACACACAAAGAGTGAGGTTAAGAGCAGAAATTTAATAGGTGAAAGAAAGAGAATAGCTCTTTGCTACAGAGAGGGGTCGTGGAAAAATGTGTTGCCGTTCCGTTGTGAAATGCAGGGGGTTTTATAGATGAGCTACTGGGGAGGCGGTGTCTGATCTACATATGGTGTGAAAAACAACTTAGGACCAGGTGTGCCATCTGCATACGGCACGAATCTCTGGCAGCCCCCACCCCAATCTTTTATTATGCAGGTGGTTTCTCTGCCTGAGTTTCTCCATGTTGCCCATTTCTTTCTTACTGTACATGTGCTAACAAAAAGAGGGAAGATGGAAATTCCATGGTGGACATGCCTGGCCCCAGGTAGCCCTTTTCTATCAGTGCAGCTACAGTCATTCCCCAGTGCAAGCTTCTGGTTCCTTATTTATGCTTTCAGCTCGATCTTTCAGGCTGCTCTTAGGGGAAAAAAAAATGATTTCTTGGGCTGCCTTTTGTTAGAAGAGAAGTTCTGCTGAGGACTCTTTTGCCCTCACTATCTACCTAAATAATCACTTTCTATCTCCTGTATTAGTGCTTCTAGCCTCTTTACCCGTGAGTGAGCCCATCAGCTGTTAAATGGGGCCATAATTTAGCTAAGCCCAGTTAGGTCCTGCACCTTCATTCTCCTGAAGATATAGGCAGAGAGCATCAAGCTCTCACATTTCTGAATGTTGCTTTAGAGAGATAGGTGGATTCAGAAATTTGTTGAATTTTGAGGGCTTCTTTAAGAAAAAAGATTCCATTTTTTTCCTGAAAAGTATTACAAAAACCATTTGACCATGGGAGCATGTTGGTAGGGCCTCTCCTAAGGGGCTAATGCAAAAAAGGAACACTGAGTCACGTGGCTTATTAGCTTCATTGTAAAGGGCTTTTTTTTTTTTCCAGAAAGAGGGTAAAAAAGGATCAAAATTTCTGATTCTGTCTCAGAGAAAAAACCCAAATATATAATATGTTTTTTATTTTATTTTATTTATTTTATTTTATTTTATTTTTTGAGATGGGGTCTCACTGAGTCACCCAGGGTGGAGTGCAGTAGCATGATCTCAGCTCACTGCAACCTCCGCCTCCTGGGCTCCAGCGATCCTCCCACCTCAGTCTCACAAGTAGCTGGCAATACAGGCACACACCACCATGCCCAGCTACTTTTTTGGTGTGTATTTTTGTTAGAGATGGGGTTTCTCCATGTTGCCCAGGCTGGTCTTGAACTTCTGGGCTCAGGAGTTCCACCTGCCTCAGCCTCCCAAAGTGCTGGGATTATAGGAGTGAGCCACCATGTCTGGCATGATTCCACAAATACGTTTTACAGATAAGTATTTATTTAGTCATCTGTTATTCACCTATTAGTTCAACGTTTAGTCCATAAGTAAGCAAATACCTTTTGTAAGTGTAGGTTGAGTTATTGCATAAATTCCCTACAACCAGTTACAATTATTCTGCTTGAAAATGCTCATCAAAAGCCTGTAGAAAGGCAATGTCCCTTTGTGAAATTTACTTTTCCTTTTCTCTTGTTCCAGAATACCACACTTACTAATTAGATCTCAAGCGTGTTTTCAGTGGCATTAAGGCAAGATGGGAGGTTGAAAGCGGGACAAAGGAATACCTAAATCCCAACTCTCTTAGTTTTATAGTTTCAAAGTTGTGACTCTACCATATTGTATTTATAAACTAACATTATAATCTATAGGAAGAGAAACTAGAGCCATCAGGAATTAATAGTCTCTGTTTTGAATCATGAAACTTCATGCATAACTTCAAACGTCCATGGCAATCTCCCTGTGTCTTTTTCTGTGCCCAAACTTCTCCTGTTTATGAAGATGCCAGTCATATTAGATTAGAGGTCTATCCTATACCAATATGACCTCATCTTATTAACTAATAACATCTGAAATTATCCTATTTTCAAATAAGTTCACCTTCTCAGGTACTGAAGATTAAGACTTCTACAAATGAATTCTGGTGAGAAAGAAGTACAAGTCAACCCATAACTCTGAAGCTAAGATGCTTTTCATGAGTTTCACTTATTTAATACCTTTTATTTGAGCACTTCGACTAATTTGATATAGATCTGTTGGAAAGGTAACTTAGATGGTATATTAGTTTGCTGGGCCTGTCATAACAAAGTACCAGGGACTGGCTGGCTTCAACAATAGAAATTTGTCTTCTCACATTTCTGGAAGCTAGAAATCCAAGACTAAAGTGCCAACAAGTTTGGTTTTCTCTGAGGCCTCTTTCCTTTGCTTGCAGACAGCTGCCCTCTTGCTGCTTTGCCTTCATGTGGTCCTGTCTTCATAGGTACCCATCCCTGGGGTTTCTTTCTGTTCTTATAAGAATGCCAGCCGTATTGGATTTAGCACCCATGCATATGACCTCATTTAACTTTAATTACCCCTGTAAAGACACTTTATACAAATATGATTACATTCTGAGGTACTAGTGATTGAGATTTCAACATACAAAATTGGGACAATAGATGGCTCACAATAGATGACTTGACATATTTTATTCTTATTGAAACCTGCCCCTGCCAGTGAACACTTACTCCTGCTCTCGTCATTCCCAGTTCCTACTTCTCATGCTAATTGTGTTAATTCTACTAAGCATATAGCAGTCTTACTGAGCACTCTTAGTGTACAGGTTTTCTCCACTCATTAAGAAAAACAAAAATAGAATAAGAGATAATCCTTGACCTCAAGGAATTTTAAAATCAAAAGAGCACACAAAACTGAGTAAGATCAGTGAGTGAACAGACTTTCTCCCAATGGGATAGGAATTGTGTCATGTTACTGGAGTTAGTTGGGGGTAGACAGAATTGGGGGTTGGCAGCAAAAAATACTTCATTGAAAAGATATGGTTAGGTGCACATTGAAAGGTATGTGGAATTTAAATAGGCAATGACCATGTCTCAAAGAAACCAAAGTATCATAGAAATACAGAATGAAAAACAACGCTAAAAACTTTGTCTCTGATACCCATCAATCACAAAATAATTGCAATTTTTTTTTTTTTTTGAGAGTCTTGCTTGTCACCCAGGCTTGAGTGCAGTGGCACTATCTCTGCTCACTGCAAGCTCCACCTCCCGGGTTCACGCCATTCTCTTGCCTCAGCCTCCCGAGTAGCTGGGACTACAGGCACCGCCACCATGCCCGGCTAATTTTTTTTGTATTTTTTAGTAGAGTCGGGGTTTCACCATGTTAGCCAGGATGGTCTCGATCTCCTGACCTCGTGATCTACCCGCCTCGGCCTCCCAAAGTGCTGGGATTACAGGCGTGAGCCACCGCGCCCAGCAATTGCAAATGTTGAATGAAAAGTCTATGCAATTGCTTCTATCATAATGTGAACACTGAGATCTATTGAATCAACATTTAGAACATCATCATAATAACTAAACACCATCATAACAACTAAAGTTTGTTGAAAAATTATTACATGTCTGACACTGTTCTGAGAATTTTACAGTTATTAAGTTATTTAATTCTCACAATAAATACATGAAGTAGATACTATTATTATCCACATTTTGCACAAACACACAAAAACCCAATTTCTTTTGGATCTAAATTAAGTATCTTCTGAATATAGAGTGGTATTTTTAACTTAACAGGTTAGGTAAATAATTCTTAATTTATGACTTGTGAAGAAAATAGATGGTTGTCTGTGAGCTGAAATTCAAGATAGTTTCATTATTTTGTATGGGATTTGAGTACAACAATGACTTTTTCCTTCTTCTTTTCTTTTTCTTGATTATAGGCCATTTTGAAATATTATAACTTGATGTTATTACTTTACTAATTACGTTGGTAGATAAAGCCTGTTTAAGAAAGAATTCCAATCTATTGAATTAACAAACTTGTCCTATATATAGTGTGTTTTAGCCACAACAGAATGATCCGTGTTCTCTAACTAAAACCTTTCCATCTTTCAAAATGATTTCTTAGGTTTTTCCATACATCTGGAATACTCTCTCTCAAATCTAACATCCTACAGTTTCTATGCTATGCCAGAAACTGTCCTAGAGACCAAAAGGCTAGGTGGTGAGTTATGGACTCTACACTCTACAGATAGTATCTTGTTTAATACTCAAATTTGTGATGTGGATATTATCATCTCCCTTTTATGAAGTCAATAATTTAAACAGCACTCATACTTCTGTTATTAAATGCTCCATTTATTAGTTACCTATTTTATGAAGCTTTTCTAACATTTCCTTTTTAAAAAAAAATCATGGCCGGGCGCAGTGGCTTACGCCTGTAATCCCAGCACTTTGGGAGGCCGAGGCGGGCGAATCACGAGGTCAGGAGATCGAGACCATCCTGGCTAAGATGGTGAAACCCCGTCTCTACTAACAATACAGAAAATTAGCTGGGCGTGGTGGCGACGCCTGTGGTCTCAGCTACTCAGGAGGCTGAGGCAGGAGAATGGTGGGAACAAGGGAGGCGGAGCTTGCAGTGAGCCGAGATTGCGCCACTGCACTCCAGCCTGGGTGACACAGGAAGACTCCGTTTCAAAATCAATCAATCAATCAATCAATCAGTCAATCAATCAATGAATCACTTTATTGAGGTATGATTGACATATATAAAGCTGTATATATTTAGTGTGTACGTCTGTATGACTTTGAGATAAGTATTTATTTACAAAACCATCACCACCATCAAAGCCATAAACATATCTATCTCCTCCCAAAGTTTTGTGGACATCCAGTTTATTGGTATAATTATTGTTGTTGTAAGAAGAATTAACATAAGACCTACCCTTTTAGCAACTTTAAGTATAAAATGCAGTATTGTTACCTGTAACAGTAAACAGACATGGTTGTTACCTTTAACCATCACATCCTCATTTTCCTCTCCGCACAGCTCCTGGCAACAACCATTCTCTGCTTCCATCAGTTTGACTGTTTTAGGTTGCACATTTAAGTGAAATCATGCAGCATTTTTCTTTCAGTGCCTAACTTATTTTACCTAAGACAATGCCCTCCAAGTCTATCCATGTCGCTGGAAATGGCAGAATTTCTTTCTCTGTTAAGGCTGCATAATATTCCATCATATATAAATATATAACACAATGTCTTTTTTTTTTTTTTTTTCTTGAGATGGAGTCTCACTCTGTCACCCAGGCTGGAGTGCAGTGGCATGATCTGTCACTGCAACCTCTGCCTCCTGGGTTCAAGCAATTCTCTGCCTCATCCTCCCAAGTAGCTGGGATTACAGGCGCTCACCACCATGGTCAGCTAATTTTTGTATTTTTTTTAGTAGAGACGGGGTTTCACCATCTTGGCCAGGCTGGTCTTGAACTCCTGACCTTGTGATCCACCCACCTCGGCCTCCCAAATTGCTGGAATTACAGGCGTGAGCCACCGCACCTGACCAATACAATGTCTTTATCCATCTGTAGACATTTAGGTAGTATTCATATCTTGGCTATTGTGAATAATACTGCAATGAAACATGGGAGTGGAGATAGGCCTTTGACATCCTGATTACAATTCTTTGGATATATACAGAGAAATGGAATTGCTAGATTGTATATTCCATACTGGCAGTATCAATTCACATTCCACAAACAGTGTACAAGGGTGGCATTTTCTGTACATTCTCGCCAACACTTGCTATCTTTTGACTTTTTAATCATAGTCATTCTAACAGGTGTAAAGTGATATCTTATTGTGGTTTTGATTTACATTTCCTTGATGACTAGTGATGTTCAGCATTTTTTAATATACAAGTAGGCCATTTGTTTATCTTCTTTTGAGAAATATCTATTCAGTTCCTTTGCCCATTTTTGAATTAGATTTTTTTTTTTTTTTTTTTTTTTTGCTACTCAGTTATCTGAGATTCTTGTACATTTTGGATATTATCCACTTATCAGATCTATGGTTTATAAATATTTTCTCCCATTTCATAGGCTTCTCTTTCATTTTATTAATTATTTCCTTGCTATGCAGAAGCTTTTTAGTCGTATGAAATTTAATTTGTTTATATTTGCTTTTGTTGCCTGTACTTTTGGTGTCATATTCAAATAATATCTAATTATTGCCAAGTCAAGATGCCTTCCCCCTGTGTTTTCTTCTTGGAGTTTTACAATTTCAGGTTTCATGTTTAAGTCTTTAATTAATTTTTAGTGAATTTTTGTATGTGGAATAAAAAAGAGTTTAATTTCATTCTGTGCATGTATATATACAGTTTTTCAGTACCATTAATTTCCCATACCATCATTACTTTCCATTCATTAAAGCGATCCATTTCCTTTCCCCATTGTATGTTCTTGGAGCCTTGAGGAAAGTTGATTGACCATACACACATGAATTTATTTATCAGCTCTTTATTCTGTCCAGTTGCTCTATGTGTCTGTTTTTATATAAATGCCATACTCTCTTGATTTGTAATATAAGTTGAAATCAAGAGGTGTGTTGCTTCAGCTGTGTCCTTTCTCAAGATTGCTTTGGCTATTTGAGATCGTTTGTGGTTCCACATGAATTTTAGAATTGATTTTTCTGTATCTGTGAAAAATGCCGTTAAAGTTTTGCTAGTGATTGCATTTGGGTGTTATGCACATTTTAATAATATTAATTATTCCAACACATGAACATGAGATGTATTTCCATTTATGTGTGTCTTCAATGTTTTTTCATCAATGTTTTACAGTTTTCAGTGTACAAATTTGTCATCTCCTTGGTTAAACTTATGCCTGAGTAATTTACTTTTTTTATAATGAGTTCATTTTCTTAATTTCTTTTTCAGATATTTCATTGTTGGTGTATAGACATACAACTGATTTTAGTATATTGATTTTTTATTCTGCAACTTTACTGAATTTGTTAGCTCTTACATATTTTTGGTAGAATCTTTAGAATTTTCTCTATATAAGAATGTTATCAGTAAACAGAGACAATTTTACTTCTTGCTTTTAGATTTGGATGCCTTTTTAAAAAATTGCTCTAAATAGGATGTCCAGTACTATGCTGACTAGAAGTGGCCAGAATAAGCATCCTACTGTGTTCCTGATCTTAGAGGCAGAGGTTCTAACTTTTCACCAGTGAGTAAGATAGCTGTAGGCTTGTCACAGATTATTATATTGAGGTACATTTCTTCTCTATATAGCTGTTTTTTTATACTGAGAGGATGTTGAATTCTGTCCTATACTTTTTCTGCTATTGAGATAATCACATAATTTTTATCCTTCATTCTGTTAATATAGTATATAATACTAATTGATTTGCTTATGTTAAGCTACCTGTGCTTCCTAGGGATAAATCCCATTGAACATGGTTTATAATGTGCTGTTAAATTCAGTTTGCTTGTATTGTGTTGAGGATTTTTCTTTTTATGGTCATTGGGAATATTGGACTGTAATTTTCTTTTTTTGCCATTTCTTTGTGTGGCTTTGGTATCAGGATAATGCTGACCTATAAAATGAATTTGGAAGTAGTTCCTCTTTTTCAATTGTCTGGAAGAATTTGAGAAGAATTGCTATTAGTTCTTTAAATGTTTGGCAGAATTCTGCCATGAAGCTATCTGGACCTAGGCTTTGTCTGTTGTCGAGAGTGTTTTGATTACTGATTCAATCTCCTTACTCATTATTGAGTTGTTCAGATTTTATATTTTTTTGATGATTCAGTCTTGGTAGGTTGTATTTATCTAGGAAGTTGTTCATTTCTTCTAGGTGATCCAATTTGTTAGTGTATGATTGTTGTCTTTTGTAATCTTTTGTATTTCTGTGGTACCAGGTGTAATGCTTTGTTTTTCATTTATAATTTTATTTATTTGAGACTTATGTCTTTTTTTCCTAGTCTAGCTAATGGTTTGTGTAGAGACTGTCTCCTAGATCATTATTCTGAAGCCCAAGCAAAGTTTAATCTATCAGATCAAAAACTTACTAATCACGAGGTCAGGAGATCGAGACCATCCTGGCCAAGACGGTGAAACCCCGTCTCTATTAAAAATACAAAAAATTAACTGGGCGTGGTGCCAGGCACCTGTAGTCCCAGCTACTCGGCGGCTGAGGCAGGAGAATGGCGGGAACCCGGGAGGAGGAGCTTGCAGTGAGAGGCGATCAGGCCACCGCACTCCAGCCTGGGCGACAGAGGGAGACTCCGTCTCAAAACAAACAAACAAACAAAACACTAAGCTTCGTATTATAAATAAATATCGAAGTACAGTGGATTTTCTAGTATCAGGTAGGTACATAAACAGATACCTTTGTCCCCTTTGTCCTTGGTACAGTTCTAGAAAGAGGCAAATGATTGGATACAAATTCTTGTCTTCAAGCAAGTTTTCTGTTTGGGGAAGGAGATGGCCAGAGTTTCAGACAGCTTCAGGATACAGTGTATTGCTGTATTTCCTTTGAGATGCTCTAACCTTCCCTACAATAGCATGGGGGAATGTGTGCGGTCAGGCTTTCTGTGCATTTATTGGTAAGAACAGGGATGTGAAATACATTAGTGTACATCATGTTAGACATTTCAACCTATTTCAGGTTTTAGTTCCAAAGGCATATGATGATATCACAGAGATGATTATAAAAAATGGAAATCAAATACAATCAGTGAAAACATTCTGCTGTTATCCTGCAATTATTCAAGGGAAGATTTATGAAGACTTTAATGAAAAGATCTTATATTTAAGTTACGATAGCCAGTGTCTTTTCTTCATTTTGGTTGTTTCTAGTGAAGTATACTATTACTAGATTCATGCAGAATGTGAAACAAAAGTAGTAGCAAAACTTACAGTGCTGGCACAAGAACCAACTATTAAATCCCATAAGAGAAAAATACCGCTCATTCCAGCAGCCTAAAATACAACTTCAGGGCAAGTTGTTGGCACACTTCTGTCACTGCTGTCAGCTCACTAGTACTCAAGATCCATGGAAATACTTCCATTAAGAATAATCATCTGTTCATGGGAGTGCAACATCCAAACAGATTATAGCCCCCTTTGTGTGACGAGTGAACAAATTTTATAATTACTTATTATCTTGACCCACTTATAGCCTCAAATGGTGGTGAGCTACTTGCATTATGGTTGAGGTCATGTCTGGATATTTAGGACAAGATTGTTCTAAATTAATAAATACTAGACATTTTTGAAACTCTTTTTGGTAATTACCTAAATCTATAAACAATCTTCTGAAAATGTTACAGCTAAATCCAAAAATAGTATCCTGTTTGAAGAGTTAATCCAAACACAAAGTGATTGTTTTGATGTAGAAAAGATAGATTATTTGATTAATATTCAATATTCATAACAATGCTATTTTATTTACTTGTGGCAATTCTTAAACCTAACGTAAATGGCTTGTCATATTTTTTAATGCGTATGTGTATAGTTTATATTTTCTGAGTTTACATGTTGTTATATGATGTCTGGTCCTCTTTGAGTGTGACAGATAGGATGTCAACAGAAAATAAGTTACTTGTCACTGCAAGATAGTGCCTTGGTTCAAGCCATCAGATATTTAGTCAGCTTCATAACTGTAGAAAAACAAAAGACATAAAATACATGTTTTAGTCATTTCCTTGTGACTTATAGACAGGCATATGAATAAACACTAACCACCTAATAATATGTTTAATCTGAGACTTTAATTTTACTGCAGACATTCACACTTGAGGCTTAACACCTCAGTTTTCTCAATCGCACCCCACTCCCCAAAACTAAAAATAACTGAATACACATTACAACTTTTGGTGTCAACTGACAAGATGAAACAACACTAGGAAAAACTGTGGGCACAGTCTCAAGAAGCAACAGAAATTTGCAGGATAGATTTCGGACTACTTTTACCTTCTGCTGGAAATTGAGAGCATTCCTTTTATACACGGTTCTTATCACTAGGAAGCAGGATCCTGTATGTATAAAAAAAAATTCTGTGCCATTTCAGTATATTTCTTGCCAATGTCATAAAAATGGTTATGTCTTATATCTAGGACAATTGATCTTTAAGTGCAGAGAAAGGATAGATTATAGATTAATTTCAGGTGCATAATTAAGCTTTTTAAATCCATAGAATAAAAAAAAAATATATATATATATCTTTATTTATTTTTGGTCAAACTATTTGAAATTTAGTGTTAAAATTCTCCTAGTGCTAAGATTTGGTTGTTCTTTGTTGTTTGGCGCTAAAACAACCTTTTTGTTGTTGTTTTGACACAGAGTTTCGCTCTTGTTGCCCAAGCTGGAGTGCAATGGCATGATCTCGACTCACCACAACCTCTGCCTCCCGGGTTCAAGCGACTCTCCTGCCTTAGCCTCCTGAGTAGCTGGGATTACAGTCATGTGTCACCACGTCTGGCTAATTTCGTATTTTTAGTACACATGGAGTTTCTCCATGTTGGTCAGGCTGGTCTCGAACTCCTGACCTCAGGTGATCTCCCGGTCTCCGCCTCCCAAAGTGCTGGGATTACAGGCATGAGCCACAGGGGACCAGCCTAAAATGACTTTTTTAAAGGAGTTGAAAGTATTCACTCAGTGAGACGAAGTAGCAAACATAGTAAGTCACGTCGTTTCTTTATTTTTGTCATTATAATTTTATAAGCCGCTGACTCTGTGATGGCACACAGCTCTCTGGAGAGATATTTTGAAGACAAAACAGAATAGAGTGCATAGAGTGCATAGTGCACCCACCCCCTGTTAAATATTTTCCAAGTTCACATGACTTAAATAAATCTTTAATAAATAAGCAGGTTTTTAAAATTATTGATGAGATAAAAATAAATGTTTCTTCAAAATTCTCAACATACCTTTTTGCCTTCACTTACCGGTCAGACAAATTTATATTTGTACCTGATATA
This sequence comes from Rhinopithecus roxellana, assembly GCF_007565055.1. Lineage (NCBI taxonomy): Eukaryota > Metazoa > Chordata > Mammalia > Primates > Cercopithecidae > Rhinopithecus > Rhinopithecus roxellana. The sequence continues at coordinate 12,049,936 of NC_044549.1, read as the reverse complement.
TAATTTAAAGTGTCAAGGTTTGAAAAAAAGATTATAAAACTATAAATCAAGCCAAAACCAAAATAATCTTTATAAAATTTTAAAATTAATGACTAATTTAATATTATTGGTTTAATAAAAACAGCTATATCTTTGGAGTTATCAATAAAATATTGATATATTTAATTTTAAGATTAAATGATTAGCAAGAAACTGGTTAACAGGAAAATAACTTAAAATGATAACTAACTTTGACTAATATTTCAGTGCTCATAAATAATCTAGATAAACTATTAAAGTTAAATTACATTACAGTGAATGAAATAAACACATAAGTAAACTTTTAATATAATTTTTAAAAAGTTATGTTAAATTAAATAATAAATAATCATTAAATGTCTGGGTCATTTCTAATTTTAAAAATTTTAAGAAAACCTGTTTCTAAGACTCATAAAATAGTTTTTAGGTGTAAAATACTATGTGATGGACAATTAAAAATTTCCTGCTTTCTAGGGTTTCACTAAAATTTAAGTTTACAAAATATTTAAAATGTTTAACATGTAACTCTCTATATATAATATACAAAATTCATAAATAAATGCAAATATCTCTTTAATAAATGGGTCTGATTCAGAGGTTGTTTAAAGGTTATTTATACAAAAAACAGTAAATAAGAGATGAAGATATTAAAATTTATGGATCTGTAAATATATTTTAATTAAAAAGTTTAAAATGTATGTATTTAAAATGTCATATAATAATTTTTTTCTAAAATGAAATGACTTTTTTAAAAGACAAAGCAGAAAGCTCAAACATGTCATAGACATAATAAAGTGTGTAAAAAATTTATAAAATAAATTTTATATATAATTGTTAGCTATAATTTATAATTTCTAAAGATTAACATTTAATATTAAAAATATACTAATACAAAACTAAAAATTTTTGTTTCCTATGTTAGAACAAGGTCTTCTTAAAATATTAATTTACTACTAGTAAAATCAGAACAGATTTTAATTTTTAATTTTAAAATCAGTTTCTTTTAGAAACTTCTTACATTTATATCTCAAAAGTTTAATTTCTAATGTACCTCACTATACATAATTTAGAGGACAAAAATCATTACCTTCTGTTCCTTTTCCTCTAGAAAAAGTGCACCTGTTTACTTCGCTGAGATAACAACCTTCTCCTTGAAACTTTTCTCTACTCCTGTAAGTTTTATTTTTTCTCCATTTCTTGCTACTGTTGTGATCTGATGCTATGTTTATTTTGAAAGTCTAAAAAAGTATATATATTTCTCTATTATAAATTAATTCTGTACTTTTGGCTCCTTATGTCTAAATTGAAGAATATAACCAAAAACCTTTTCATGCTGTTACTAAGAACAATATATTCTCCTACTCAAGGTTCCCTCAATACTTATTTAATAAATCATATAAATATATTATCAAACAATAAACAATGCCATATATTCTTTCAGTTACATTTATAAATGTGCAATTAATATAAGTAGTCTTAAAGTTACATAAATTAATAAAATGCTAACTCATAGTTTTGATTGACATTAAATATTTCTAGTTATATTTATATGAATTTGTCATTCATATAAATATTTTAAAAATTATATAAAGTTTATAAAAGTCTGATCCTCCTTATATGATGTCAATCATAATTCTAATTATCTTAAAATACTGCATATAATAAAAGTAACTAAATTTCCCTGTCAACTAAAAACTTTTGTTTAATTTTAACCATAACTATTGTAAATTTTTGTCATCCATAGTTTTGAAAAGCATTTACTATCAACTCTATCCTAAAATTGCTTTTCATAAAAAAGACTTTAATAATATAGATACCAAAATGTAATTAATAAAAGGATACAAATATATGTTCAAATTTTGTTCAATGTTTATCATGTATTTTTCTAATCTATAACTTACTTTGATACTATTAAAGATATACTGCTGTATATAATCTACAGTATTCTTATAATAGTTTGGTTAAGGTGTTAAATTAGGTAGAAAAATAAGACTGTCTATGAAAAACAGATTAATTGAAAAATATATATAATCCAAAACATATTTTTCAATAAATAGAAGAAGATACATGTTGGGCCCAATACTCATTCCTTACAACTAGAGCTAACGATTAACAACCTCGCTAAAAAAGAGTCTTCTTAGCTACCTGAGACAAATGTTGGTCAAATACAACCAGAAGGTTAATTTATGACCAAAAAGGAAAACTTGTGAGAAAAAGTAGCAAACATAAGAAGCCATGTTTGCTTATTTCTGCTTGCCAACATAATTTCACAAGTCCCTGCTTCTGTGACTATGTACAACTCACCAGTAAGATACTTTGAAGACAAAACAGAATAGAACACAAGGCCCCTGACCTCTCTTGCTTGAGTTACTATACTCCTTAAAAGATAAATGACCAATGTTTTTGTTTCTTCCTACACATAAGAAAACGTCTGGCTGATGGTATTAGTGATTATGGTTCTGTAACCTATAACCAAGTATACTCTCATATCCCAATTCCGATATAATTCAACTTTAACATAACTTCTAAACAAGCTTGATATGACTTTATGCTTTCTAAACCCCCACTATCTATACTAAACAGTGGGCTAAAATACTGTGTCAGAACAGTCTGACAAAACCTCTCTAAAAGACTCCTTCTCGGCTGTAGGCCTCAGTCTTTAGTTCTAAATAAGTCTTCTAAATAAAACTAACTTTAATTATTTAAAAGCTTATTTTTTTCTTTAGCCAACAACTAATCCAATCATTTGACAACTGTTATTCTTAGTACTTCCCATATATAAATTATCCCCAAGATAAAAGACAAAAGAAATACAACAATGACACTATCAGCTTTGATTTATTCTTTCATAGAGCTTATAATTTAAAGTCAGAAACATATTTATCCAATAATCCATCATGCACATGCATGCACATACCACATGTGCTGAATGCTATGAAGGAAAAGTTTGTGCTATCAGAACATGTAACAGAGGTAGCCTGTCTAATCTGGAGAGGAATGGGGTGATGTCTAGGTAGAGATGATATGTGAGCTCAATAAAGAAGTGGTATCTAAACTGAACCCTGGAGAATGTGTAAGAGTTAACTAGGCAAAAGGAGAAAAGAATACCTTTATGTGGAGGACTCAGTGTGTGCACAGATCAGACTTGCAGATCACAAAGAGGGATATAGATTGAGATGGCCTGGGAGGTCAGCTAGGGACCAGATCCTACAAGGACTATGAAACCATGTTAAAAGAAGGGTATTAAATAGGAGGGTTAAATGACAAATTTACATTCTTCAAAAGAAAATATCTTACTGGGGAAAATAAAAAGGTGACAAAATCTATGCTTACTCGCCACATGTTCTCGTTCCAGCAATCTCATTTCCAGTCTGTGCAATCCAAACGTCTTAACTCTATTCTAGTACCGTAAATAATTTTCAGAAACTAAGAACCAGTCATCAAGGGGGACGCATATGATCAAGGATTCATTCAGTATAGAAAGGTCTCTACAGGGGTCTGCTGCTCTCAGCAGGTGACTTAGATCGGAAAGAGACATTGATAGCATAGCATTCTCTAAAGTCTATTTTATAAACTGGGGGTGGTGGCAGAGACAATGGAATGCTTTCCAGTGTCACAATACTTGGGGTTACAACAAATAAAAGATAGAGAGGGTCAGTTTGGCCCTTGTGCTTGACAAATCATCATCAGTGGATAGCAGATGAACAAGTTTGACAAAACTGGTAGCATGGAATAAAGGAGTCTCAGGAAAGCTCTTAGAGTTGGGAACTGAAAGAATA